>NC_080380.1:108551114-108899089 GCF_014773155.1 Arachis stenosperma | reverse complement strand
GCATTGATACTTGAGGTACAGCAGAGCTCCACACCTTAATCTATGGTGTGTAGAAACTCCACCGTTGAAAATACATAAGAACAAGGTCTAGGCATGGCCGAATGGCCAGCCTCCTAAAGAGGGTTCAATCATAAAAACATGATCAAAAGATGTCTAATACAATAGCAAAAGGTCCTATTTGTAGAGAACTAGTAGCTTAGGGTTTACAAAGATGAGTAAATGACATAAAAATCCACTTCCGGGCCCACTTGGTGTGTGCTTGGGCTGAGCATTAAAGCTTTCATGTGTAGAGACTTTTCTTGGAGTTAAACGCCAGCTTTTGTGCCAGTTTGGGCGTTTAACTCCCATTCTTGTGCCAGTTCTGGCGTTTAACGCTGGGCAGTCTTTAGCTGATTTGGAACACCGGTTTGGGCCAACGAATCTCGAGAAAAGTATGAACTATTATACATTGCTGGAAAGCCCAAGTTGTCTACTTTCGAACGCAGTTAAGAGCGCGCCAATTGGGCTTCTGTAACTCCAGAAAATCCACTTCGAGTGCAGGGAGGTCAGAATCCAACAGCATCTGCATTCCTTTTCAGCCTCTGAATCAGATTTTTGCTCAGGTCCCTCAATTTCAGCCAAAAAATACCTGAAATCACAGAAAAACACACAAAATCATAGTAAAGTCCAGAAATGTGAATTTTAAATAAAAACTAATAAAAATAAAATAAAAACTAACTAAAACATACTAAAAACATACTAAAAACAATGCCAAAAAGTGTATAAATTATCCGCTCATCACAACACCAAACTTAAATTGTTGCTTGTCCCCAAGCAACTGAAAATCAAATAAGATAAAAAGAAGAGAATATGCAATGAATTCCAAAAACATCTATGAAGATCAGTATTAATTAGATGAGCGGGGCTTTTAGCTTTTTGCCTCTGAACAGTTTTGGCATCTCACTTTATCCTTTGAAATTTAGAACGATTGGCTTCTATAGGAATTCAGAATCCAGATAGTGTTATTGATTCTCCTAGTTAAGTATAATGATTCTTGAACACAGCTACTTTATGAGTCTTGGTCGTGGCCCAAAGCACTCTATCTTCCAGTATTACCACCGGATACATACATGCCACAGACACATAACTGGGTGAACCTTTTCAGATTGTGACTCAGCTTTGCTAGAGTCCCCAATTAGAGGTGTCCAGGGTTCTTAAGCACACTCTTTTTGCCTTGGATCACAACTTTATTTTTACCCTTGCCTTTTGGTTTAAAGGGCTATTGGCTTTTTCTGCTTGCTTTCTCTCTCTCTTTTTTTTTGCATATACTTTTTTTTTTGAATTCACTGCTTTTTCTTGCTTCAAGAATCATTTTTATGACTTTTCAGATCCTCAGTAACATGTCTCCTTTTTCATCATTCTTTCAAGAGCCAACATTCATGAACAACAAATTCAAAAGACATATGCACTGTTCAAGCATACATTCAGAAGTCAAAGTATTGCCACCACATCAAAATAATTAATCTGTTATAAAATTTGAAATTCATGCAATTCTTCTCTTTTTCAATTAAGAACATTTTTCATTTAAGAAAGGTGATGGATTCATAGGACATTCATAACTTTAAGGCATAGACACTAAGACACTAATGATCATAAGACACAAACATAGATAAACATAAGCATAAAAATTCGAAAAGACAGAAAAATAAAGAACAAGGAGATTAAAGAACGGGTCCACCTTAGTGATGGCGGCTTGTTCTTCCTCTTGAAGATCTTATGGAGTGCTTGAGCTCCTCAATGTCTCTTCCTTGCCTTTGTTGCTCCTCTCTCATGATTCTTTGATCTTCTCTAATTTCATGGAGGAGGATGGAATGTTCTTGGTGCTCCACCCTTAGTTGTCCCATGTTGGAACTCAATTCTCCTAGGGAAGTGTTGATTTGCTCCCAATAGTTTTGTGGAGGAAAGTGCATCCCTTGAGGCATCTCAGGGATTTCATGATGAGTGGGGTCTCTTGTTTGCTCCATCCTTTTTTTAGTGATGGGCTTGTCCTCATCAATGAGGATGTCTCCCTCTATGTTAATTCCAACTGAATTACAGAGGTGACAAATGAGATGAGGGAAGGCTAACCTTGCCAAGGTAGAGGACTTGTCCGCCACCTTATAAAGTTCTTAGGATATAACCTCATGAACTTCTACTTCCTCTCCAATCATGATGCTATGAATCATGATAGCCCGGTATATAGTAACTTCGGACCGGTTGCTAGTGGGAATGATTGAGCGTTGGATAAACTCCAACCATCCCCTAGCCACGGGCTTGAGGTCATGCCTTCTCAGTTGAACCGGCTTCCCTCTTGAATCTCTTTTCCATTGAGCGCCCTCTTCACAAATGTCTATGAGGACTTGGTCCAACCTTTGATCAAAGTTGACCCTTCTAGTGTAAGGGTGTTCATCTCCTTGCATCATAGGCAAGTTGAATGCCAACCATACATTTTTCGGACTAAAATCTAAGCATTTCACCCGAACCATTGTAAGCCAATTCTTTGGGTCCGGGTTCACACTTTGATCATGGTTCTTGGTGATCCATGCATTGGCATAGAACTCTTGAACCATTAAGATTCCGACTTGTTGAATGGGGTTGGTAAGAACTTCCCAAGCTCTTCTTCGGATCTCATGTCGGATCTCTGGATATTCACTCTTTTTGAGTTTGAAAGGGACCTCGGGGATCACCTTCTTCATGGCCACAACTTCATGGAAGTAGTCTTGATGCACCCTTGAGATGAATCTCTCCATCTCCCATGACTCGGAGGTGGAAGCTTTTGCCTTCCCTTTCCTCTTTCTAGAGGTTTCTCCGGCCTTAGATGCCATAAATGGTTATGGAAAAACAAAAAGCAATGCTTTTACCACACCAAACTTAGAAGGTTTGCTCGTCCTCGAGCAAAAGAAGAAAGAAGGGGGTAGAAGAAGAAGAAATAGAGGAGATGGAGGTAGCTTTGTTTTTCGGCCAAGGGGGAGAAGTAGTGTTTAGGTTGTGTGAAAATGAGGGGGTGAAGATGGGTTTATATAGGGGTGGAGAGAGGGGTAGGGTTCGGCCAATATGGGTGGGTTTGGGAGGGAAAGTGGTTTGAATTTGAATGGTGAGGTAGGTGGGGATCCTGCGGGATCCACAGATCCTGAGGTGTCAAGGATAATTCATCCCTGCACCAAGTGGCGAGCAAAAATGCTCCTGCTGCCAATCCTGGCGTTAAACGTCGGGCTGGTGCCCATTTTTGGTGTTTAACGCCAGCTTCTTGCCCAATATTCCTGGCGTTAAACGCCAGTCTAGTGCCCCTTTCTGGCGTTAAACGCCCAAAATGGTGCCAGACTGGGCGTTAAACGCCCATTTTGCTATCTTCACTGGCGTTTAAACGCCAGCAAATTTTCCTCCAGGGTGTGCTATTTTTCTTTCTATTTTTCATGCTGTTTTTCCTTTTTCAATTGATTTTGTGATTTCCCATGATCATTAACCTGTAGAAAACATAAAATAACAATGGAAAATAGATAAATATAACATTGGGTTGCCTCCCAACAAGCGCTTCTTTAATGTCAGTAGCTTGACAGTGGGCTCTCATGGAGCTTCACAGATACTCAGAGCCATGTTGAAACCTTCCAACACCAAACTTAGAGTTTGAATATGGGGGTTCTACACCAAACTTAGAATTTGGTTGTGGCCTCCCAACACCAAACTTAGAGTTTGACTGTGCGGGCTCTGTTTGACTCTGTTTTGAGAGAAGCTCTTCATGCTTTCTCTCCATGGTTACAGAGGGATATCCTTGAGCTTTAAACACAAAGGATTCTTCATTCACTTGAATGATCAATTATCCTCTGTCAACATCAATCACAGCCTTTGCTGTGTCTAGGAAGGGTCTGCCAAGGATGATAGATTCATCCATGCACTTTCCAGTCTCTAGGACTATGAAATCAGCAGGGATGTAATGGTCTTCAACCTTTACCAGAACATCCTCTACAAGTCCATAAGCTTGTTTTCTTGAGTTGTCTGCCATCTAGTGAGATTCTTGTAGCTTGTACCTCAAAGATTCCTAGCTTCTCCATTACAGAGAGAGGCATGAGGTTTATACTTGACCCTAGGTCACACAGAGCCTTCTCAAAGGTCATGGTGCCTATGGTACAAGGTATTGAGAACTTCCCAGGATCCTGTCTCTTTTGAGGTAATCTCTGCCTAGAAGAATTCGAACTTATCAAGAAAGATAGAGTTCAAATTGTGCATTGAGGAGGAGTGTTAGTCCATAAATAGAAGGATGTGAGAAGAGGGGAAGAAATTTTCAAAAATTAAAGTGAATTAATTAAAAAAAATTTTAAGAAATGGTAAATGATTTCGAAAAATAAGATTGGGAAAGAATTAAAGTGATTTTTGAAAAAGATTTTGAAATTAGAAATAAAAAAGATATGATTGAAAAATTAATTTTGAAAAAAATGTGATAAAAAGATATGATTGAAAAGATATAGTTTTAAAAAGATATGATTTAGAAGATATGATTTGAAAAACAATTTAAAAAGATTTGATTTTGAAAATCAATGACTTGGCTAACAAGAAATTTAAAAGATATGATTCAGACACTAAACCTTTCTCAACAGAAAAGGCAACATACTTGAAATGTTTGAATCAAATCATTAATTGTTAGCAAGTATTTTTGAAAATGGAAAGAAATTGATTTTGAAAACATATGATTGAAAGATATGATTTGAAAAAGATTTTATTTTGAAAAATTATGGAAACTTGAAAAAAATTTGCATTAAAAACAAAATCTTCCCTCTTGTGCCATCCTGGCGTTAAACGCCCAGAATGGTATCCATTCTGGCGTTTAACGCCCAAAATGCTACCCTTTTGGGCGTTAAATGCCCAGCTAGGTATCCTGGCTGGCGTTTAAATGCCAGTTTTCCTTCTTCACTGGGCATTTTGAACGCCCAGCTTTTTCTGTGTAATTTCTCTGTTGAATGTTCTGAATCTTCAATTCTCTATATTATTGACTTGAAAAGACACAAATAAAAATTTTTTTTTGAATTTTTAATAATGAGGAATAATCAAAATGCAACTAAGATCAAATAAACAATGTATGCAAGACAGCAAACTTAGAAGTTTGTATACTATTGACACTAACAAATTGAGAATGCATATGAGAAACAAGAAAACACTCAAGACAAGAGAATTTAAAGATCAGAGTAAGGAAATCATCAAGAACAACTTGAAGATCAATGAAGACACATGATTGAATTCGAAAAATGCAAGAAGAATAGAAACATGCAATCGACACCAAACTTAAAATGAGACACTAGACTCAAACAAGAAATATTTTTGGTTTTTATGATTTTGAAATTTTTTTGGATTTTTCGAAAATTATGTGGAAAAAGAAAATAAAGAGGATCAAAACTTTTAATAAGAATTCCAGGAATCATGCAATGTTAGTCTAAAACTGTAGTCTAAAAAGATTAGACATGGCTAGCCAAGCTTCAGCAGGACATTGCATTCAAGAGCTAAATTGATGAGAATCAATCAGCTTTGGTGATGATAAGTATATCACCTTGAAACTCTAGAATTGATTCTTAAAAATTCTGAAGAAAAATACCTAATCTAAGCAACAAGATGAATCGTCAGTTGTCCAAACTCAAACAATCCCCGGCAACGGCGCCAAAAACTTGGTGCACGAATTTGTGATCATCAATGGCGCCATCAACATGGTACACTCAATTGCAATCTCAACTCTTTATCACAACTTCGCACAACTAACCAGCAAATGCACTGGGTCGTCCAAGTAATAAACCTTACGCGAGTAAGGGTCGATCCCACGGAGATTGTTGGTATGAAGCAAGCTATGGTCATCTTGTAAATCTCAGTCAGGCGGATTCAAATGGTTATGGAGGATTAATAATTAAAAGATGAATAAAACATAAAATAAAGATAGAGATACTTATGTAATTCATTGGTGAGAATTTCAGATAAGCGTATGGAGATGCTTTGTCCCTTCCGTCTCTCTACTTTCCTACTGTCTTCATCCAATCCTTCTTACTCCTTTCCATGGCAAGCTGTAGGTTGGGCATCACCGTTGTCAATGGCTACAATCCTGTCCTCTCAGTGAAAATGTTCAACGCGCTCTGTCACAGCATGGCTATTCATCTATCGGTTCTCGATCATGTCGGAATAGAATCCAGTAATTCTTTTGCGTCTGTCACTAACGCCCCACAATCGCGAGTTTGAAGCTCGTCACAGTCATTCAATCATTGAATCCTACTCAGAATACCACAGACAAGGTTTAGACCTTTCGGATTCTCTTGAATGCCGCCATCAATTCTTGCTTATACCACGAAGATTTCGATTAAGGGATCCAAGAGATATCCACTCAATCTAAGGTAGAACAGAGGTGGTTGTCAGGCACACGTTCATAGGTGAGAATGATGATGAGTGTCACGGATCATCACATTCATCAAGTTGAGGAACAAGTGATATCTTAGAACAAGAATAAGCTGAATTGAATAGTAGAACAATAGTAATTGCATTGATACTCGAGGTACAGCAGAGCTCCACACCTTAATCTATGGTGTGTAGAAACTCCACCGTTGAAAATACATAAGAACAAGGTCTAGGCATGGCCGAATGGCCAGCCTCCCTAAGAGGGTTCAATCATAAAAACATGATCAAAAGATGTCTAATACAATAGCAAAAGGTCCTATTTGTAGAGAACTAGTAGCTTAGGGTTTACAAAGATGTGTAAATGACATAAAAATCCACTTCCAGGCCCACTTGGTGTGTGCTTGGGCTGAGCATTGAAGCTTTCATATGTAGAGACTTTTCTTGGAGTTAAACGCCAGCTTTTGTGCCAGTTTGGGCGTTTAACTCCCATTCTTGTGCCAGTTCTGGCGTTTAACGCCGGGCAGTCTTGAGGTGATTTGGAACGCCGGTTTGGGCCATCAAATCTCGGGCAAAGTATGAACTATTATACATTGCTGGAAAGCCCAGGATGTCTACTTTCCAACTCAATTGAGAGCACACTAATTGGGCTTCTGCAGCTCCAGAAAATCCACGTCGAGTGCAGGGAGGTCAGAATCCAACAGCATCTGCAGTCCTTTTCAGCCTCTGAATCAGATTTTTGCTCAGGTCCCTCAATTTCAGCCAGAAAATACCTGAAATCACAGAAAAATACACAAACTCATAGTAAAGTCTAGAAAAGTGAATTTTAAATAAAAACTAATAAAAATAAAATAAAAACTAACTAAAACATACTAAAAACATACTAAAAACAATGCCAAAAAGCGTTTAAATTATCCGCTCATCATACAGCCTGCCTTATTCTCATTGCAATTGGCAGACAAGTCAGTAAGACAAGCTTATGGATTAGTAGAGGATGTGTTAGTAAAGGTTGAAGGCCTTTACATCCCTGCTGATTTCATAATCTTAGACACTAGGAAGGAAGAAGATGAATGCATCATCCTTGGAAGACCCTTCCTAGCCACAGCAGAAGATGTGATAGATGTTAACAGAGGAGAATTAGTCCTTCAATTGAATGGGGACTACCTTGTGTTTAAGGCACAGGGCTATCCTTCTGTAACAAGGGAGAGTAAGCATGCAGAGCTTCTCTCAATGCAGAGTCAAACAGAGCCCCCACAGTCAAACTCTAAGTTTGGTGTTGGGAGGCCACAACCAAACTCTAAGTTTGGTGTTGAACCCCCACATTCAAACTCTAAGTTTGGTGTTGGGAGGTCCTAACAATACTCTGAACATATGTGAAGCTCCATGAGAGCTCACTGTCAAGCTATTGACATTAAAGAAGCGCTTATTGGGAGGTAATCCAATTTTTATTTATCTAATTTTATTTTTATTTTTATTTTATTGTTATTTTGTGTTTTAGTAGGTTCATGATCATGAAGAGTCACGAAAAAAATATTAAAATTAAAAACAGAATAAAAAAAATAGCAGAAGAAAAATCACACCTTGGAGGAAGGACTTACTGGCGTTTAAACGCCAGTAAGGTGCATCTGGCTGGCGTTCAATGCCAGAACAGAGCATGGATCTGGCGCTGAACGCCAGAAACAAGCAACATCCTGGCATTTGGACGCCAGGAATATGCCCTGAGGAAAGCTGGCACTGAACGCCAGTAACAAGCATGGAACTGGCGTACAACGCCAGAAACATACTGCACATGGGCGTTGAACGCCCAAAACGTGCATCACTTTGGCGTTTAAACACCAGAATGGTATGCTAAGGCATTTTACATGCTTAATTGGTGCAGGGATGTAAATCCTTGACACCTCAGGATCTGTGGACCCCACAGAATCATCTCAGGATCTGTGGACCCCACAGGATCCCCACCTAACATATTCCCACCTTACCTCCTAATTAATCCTATAACACACTTTCCCAAAAACCCTTCACCAATTACCCCCTTCACCACTCACATCCATCCACTCTTCCCCATAAACCCCACTTACCTTCAAAATTCAAAAATCTTTCCCACCCAAACCCACCCTAAATGGCCGAACCTACCCCTTCCCCCCTCCCTATATATACCCCTCCATTCTACTTCATTTTCACACAACACAACCCCCTCTTCTATACCTTTGCCGAATACACCTCCCTTTCTCCTCCATATTTTCTTCTTCTTCTTCTCTTCTTTCTTCTCTTGCTCGAGGGCGAGCAATATTTTAAGTTTGGTGTGGTAAAAGCATAAGCTATTTATTTTTCCATCACTATTGATGGCACCTAAGGCCGGAGAATCCTCTAGAAAAGGGAAAGAGAAGACAAAAGTTTCCACCTCCGAGTCATGGGAGATGGAAAGATTCATCTCCAAAGTCCATCAAGACCACTTCTATGATGTTGTGGCAAAGAAGAAGGTGATCTCTGAGGTCCCTTTCAAGCTCAAGAAAAATAAGTATCCGGAGATCCGACATGAGATCCAAAGAAGAGGTTGGGAAGTTCTAACCAACCTCATTCAACAAGTCAGAATCTTAATGGTTCAAGAGTTCTATGCCAATGCATGGATCACTAGGAACCATGATCAAAGTGTGAACCCGAATCCAAAGAATTATCTTACAATGGTTCGGGGGAAATACTTAGATTTTAGTCCGGAAAATGTGAGGTTGGCGTTCAACTTGCCCATGATGCAAGAAGATGCACGCCCCTACACTAGAAGTGTCAACTTTAATCAAAGGTTGGACCAAGTCCTTATGGACATATGTGTGGAAGGAGCTCAATGGAAAAGAGACTCCAAAGGCAAGCCGGTTCAACTAAGAAGACTGGACCTCAAGCCTGTGGGTAGAGGATGGTTGGAGTTCATTCAACGCTCCATCATCCCCACTAGCAACCGATCTGAAGTTACTTTGGATCGGGCTATCATGATTCATGGCATCATGATTGGAAAGGAAGTAGAAGTTCATGAAGTCATCTCCCATGAATTCTACAAAATAGCCGATAAGTCCTCTACTTTGGCAAGGTTATCTTTTTCTCATCTTATTTGCCATCTATGTTACTCAGCTGGAGTTATCATAGAAGGAGACATCCTCATTGAGGAGGACAAGCCCATCACTAAGAAAAGGATGGAGCAAACAAGAGAGCCCACTCATGGAACCCAACAGACGCATGAGGAAGCTCATCACCAGGAAATCCCGGAGATGCCTCAAGGGATGCACTTTCCTCCCAATAACAATTGGGAACAACTCAACACTTCCCTAGAAGATTTGAGTTACAATGTGGAACAATTAAGGGTGGAACATCAAGAGCACTCCATCATTCTCTATGAAATAAGAGAAGATCAAAGAGCAATGAGGGAGGAGCAACAAAGGCAAGGAAGGGACATAGAAGAGCTTAAGGACATCATTGGTCCTTCAAGAAGAAGACGCCACTAAGGTGGACTCATTCCTTGTTCTTATTTCTCTATTTTTCGATTTTTATGCTTCATGTCTATTTATGTTTTGTGTCTCTACTTCATGATCATTAGTATGTAGTAACTATGTCTTAAAGCTATGAATAAATTCCATAAATCCTTTACCTCTCTTGAATAAAAAAATGTTTTTAATTCAAAAGAACAAGAAGTACATAAATTTCAAAAATTGTCCTTGAATTTAATTCAATTATATTGATGTGGTGACAATACTTTTTGTTTTCTGAATGAATGCTTAAACAGTGCATATTTTTTATCTTGTTGTTTATGAATGTTAAAATTGTTGGCTCTTGAAAGAATGATGAACAAAGAGAAATGTTATTGATGATATGAAAAATCATGAAATTAGTTCTTGAAGCAAGAAAAAGCAGTGAAAAAAAATGGCGAAAAATAGAAAGAAAAAGAAAAAGCAAGCAGAAAAAGCCAATAGCCCTTAAAACCAAAAGGCAAGGGTAAAAATGATCCAAGGCTTTGAGCATCAATGGATAGGAGGGCCCAAGGAAATAAAATCCAGGCCTAAGCGGCTAAATCAAAGTTGTCCCTAACCATGTGCTTGTGGCATGCAGGTCCAAGTGAAAAGCTTGAGACTGAGTGGTTAAAGTCGTGATCCAAAGCAAAAAGAGTGTGCTTAAGAGCTCTGGACACCTCTAACTGGAGACTTTAGCAAAGTTGAGTCACAATCTGAAAAGGTTCACCCATTTATGTGTCTGTGGCATTTATGTATCCGGTGGTAATACTGGAAAACAAAATGCTTAGGGCCACGGCCAAGACTCATAAAAGTAGCTGTGTTCAAGAATCAACATACTTAACTAGGAAAATCAATAACACTATCCGAGATTCTAAGTTCCTAGAGAAGCCAATCAATCTAAACTTCAAGGGAGAAAGTGAGATGCCAAAACTGTTCAGAAGCAAAAAGCTACAAGTCCCGCTCATCTGATTAGAATTAATATTCATTGATATTTTGGGATTTATAGTATATTCTCTTCTTTTTATCCTAATTGATTTTCAGTTGCTTGGGGACAAGCAACAATTTAAGTTTGGTGTTGTGATGAGCGGATAATTTATACGCTTTTTGGCATTATTTTTAGGTAGTTTGTATTATAATCTAGTTACTTTTAGGGATGTTTTCATTGGTTTTTATGCTAAATTCATATTTCTGGACTTTACTATGAGTTTGTGTGTTTTTCTGTTATTTCAGGTATTTTCTGGCTGAAATTAAGGGACCTGAGCAAAACTCTGATAGGAGGCTGACAAAGGACTGCTGTTGCTATTGGAATCTGACCTCCCTGCACTCGAAATGGATTTTCTGGAGCTACAGAACTCTAAATGGCGCGCTCTTAACGGCGTTGGAAAGTAGACATCCAGAGCTTTCCAAAAATATATAATAGTCCATACTTTATTCGTGATTAGACGACGTAAACTGGCGCTCAACGCCAGTTCCATGCTGTATTCTGGAGTCAAACGCCAGAAACACGTCACGAACCAGAGTTGAACGCCCAAAACACGTTACAACTTGGCGTTCAACTCCAAGAGAAGCCTCATCTCGTTGATAGATCAAGCTCAGCCCAAACATACACCAAGTGGGCCCCGGAAGTAGATTTATGCATCAATTACTTACTTCTGTAAACCCTAGTAGCTTGTCTAGTATAAATAGAACTTTTTATTATTGTTTTAGGAGTCCTTTGATCATTCGGTCTTGTGACCACATGGAGGCTGGCCATTCGGCCATGCCTGAACATCTTTCACTTATGTATTTTCAACGGTGGAGTTTCTACACACCATAGATTAAGGGTGTGGAGCTCTGCTGTACCTCAAGTTTTAATGCAATTACTATTATTTTCTATCCAATTCGATTTATTCCTGTTCTAAGATATTCGTTGCACTTCAACTTGATGAATATGATGATCCATGACACTCATCATCATTCTCACCTATGAACACGCGTGATTGACAACCACTTCCGTTCTACCTTAGACCGGGCGCATATCTCTTGGATTCCTTAATCAGAATCTTCGTGGTATAAGCTAGAATTGATGGCGGCATTCATGGGAATCCGGAAAGTCTAACCTTGTCTGTGGTATTCCGAGTAGGATTCCAGGATTGAATGACTGTGACGAGCTTCAAACTCCTGAAGGCTGGGCGTTAGTGACAGACGCAAAAAAAATCACGGGATTCTATTCCAACCTGATTGAGAACCGACAGATGATTAGTCGTGCTGTGACAGAGCATTTGGACCTTTTTCACTAAGAGGATGGGATGTAGCTATTGACAACAGTGATGCCCTACATACAGCTTGCCATGGAAAGGAGTAAGAAGGATTGGACGAAAGCAGTAGGAAAGCAGAGATTCAGGAGGAGCACAGCATCTCCATACGCCTATCTGAAATTCCCACCATTAATTTACATAAGTATTTCTATCCTATTTTATTTATCTTTTAATTATCTAATCCAATCACATTTGAATCCGCCTGACTGAGATTTACAAGATGACCAAAGCTTGCTTCATACCAACAATCTTTGTGGGATCGACCCTTACTCACGTAAGGTTTATTATTTGGACGACCCAGTACACTTGCTGGTTAGTTGAGTGAAGTTGTGGAAAGAAAGTGCTGAGTTAATTAATGCACATATCAAAGAGCCATTATTGAAGATCACAATTTCGTCCACCAACGGGCGAGAGCTTCCTAGGTCATGGCACGCCTGCAACCTAAGAAGGTACTATAGCTAGGGTTGATAAAAGATCTTGGACAAGGCGCACTCTTTTTCCTGAAACAGGTTTTTAAACGAGGCGCCCCGCCAAGACCTACAAATCACCCGACTTAGGAAATTAACTCCTTATGTATATTTGCATTCTCTTTTAATAAAATTTGTCCAGATTCTCTACAAACGCTCAAGTCGTATTATTCTGAAAACATTCATCGCCCGATTATAAAGCTACAGATCGACAGAAAGTGAAAACCAAATCCACTGCGCGATCACAATAAAAACGAGGGTTAAAACCCAAATTCTACGAAATCTGCAAAGATAAAAACAGAATAATGCAAGAAGTTATAGAAAGTGATCCATAGAAAGGACCTGACGAGGTCCTAATAAAATGGATTGCTATAAAATAACTTAAAGACTGGCCGGCACAAAAAGTCGGACCAGCCACAACAACTCAAGTTATAAGTAAAGCCCTGGAAAGAGGTCTGGCCAACCCTATAAAAGAGGATTACTATATCTTCGAAGAGTCTGACATGAGGAAGTCGGACTCCTACAAATAAGTTACAAAAGATAATCCCTGAAAGAGACCTAAACAAGGTCCAAGAAAGAGGATTATCAAGTAACTCGATAGGGCCCGACGTGACGAATTTGGCCCAGAAAGATAAGTTACAAAAGATAATCCTTGAAAGAGACCTAAACAAGGTCCAAGAAAGAGGATTATCAAGTAACTCGACAGGGCCCGACGTGACAAAGTCGGCCCAGAAAGATAAGTTACAAAAGATAATCCCTGAAAGAGACCTAAACAAGGTCCAAAAAAGAGGATTATCAAGTAACTCGACAGGGCCCGACGTGACGAGGTCGGCCCAGAAAGATAAGTTACAAAGATAATCCCTGAAAGAGACCTAAACAAGGTCCAAGAAAGAGGATTATCAAGTAACTCGACAGGGCCTGACGTGACGAAATTGGCCCAGAAAGATGCAAAGCTACAAAAGGTAATTCCCGAAAGAGACCTGAACAAGGTCCAAGAAAAAGGATTACCAAGTAACTCGATAGGACCCGATATGATGAAGTCGGGCCCAGGACACAAATTACAAAAATAGTCCCCAAAAGAGACCTAAATGGGGTCCAAAAAAGAGGATTACAAACAAAATCAAGCCAAAGAATCAAGCTGATCATGCCAGGACAAAATCCGAGCCTACGAAGATACCAAGACGAGTGCAAGCAGACATGATATAAAAACTACTAAGTTATGATAATAGCAAGCTTCAGAGGCCACCAAAATCAGCCCCAAAAGCTCGGAAACTACTTTGTTTTTCGACATAAAAGTTGCTAAATAAGCAACCAAAAAAAGGGTATCAACAGTCAGCAAAAACACCATTTACAAAGATAAAGAAGTTCAAAAGCCCACAAGCCGGGCTATCTACATTAAACAGGAAGAAAACTCAGTCAACATTAGAAGACTTCTCAGCAGCATCAACTCGGGGTGAAGGAGGACGAGTCTGAAGAGGCACCGCATCTACCGTCCCATTATCTTGGTTCAAGATTTGGCAATCCGGTTCCCCTTCTGGACGACTGATCCCAGTAGTAGAAGTCGGAGAAACCAGCACAGCAGAGGTCTTGGTAGCAGGTAGTGAGGGACGATCATCATCATCATCATCGGGATCGTCAGGAACAATCTTACCATCCCTAACAATATTGTCCAGGCTAATAAGGGAAAGGTCGAGATCTGGCGCAAGAACTCAAAATTGCTCTTTCAGATTCTCATAAGCTGCAGTAACACTACCTACAAGATGACTTTGAAGCTCGGAGTAATCGGCCTGAACAGATTCCAACCTACCCCTGAGCTCCATCACCTCTCTATAAGTAGTAACATAGCTATCCTTATGTTTTTGAGCCGTATCCTCGGCCAGTTGCGCGGCAGCCGCCAGACCAACAGCCCGGGCCTTTTCCCCCTTCAGCTCCTTTTTTAACTCGGCCACTTCCACCTCGAGCTCCTCCTTCAAATCCTTAATTCGGTCAAATTCTGATTTCGCCTCCTCCATAAAAGCCTTGGTAGCATGGATAGAAAGATCTTGAGCAGTTCGGTATAAAGCCGCTCCCATGTGTGCCAGTGTAATACGACTACGAGTAATAAAGTCTAAATGACGAAGAATGGATACATCGTCGGTAGGCATGACACCATAGGGAGCAATCTGTTGGTCTACAAACCTAACTGCATCAAAGTCGGGAGCACCAAGATTGAACGGTTCGACAGTCCGAGGTCTTTTTGGAGGAGGAGCAACAGGAGGAGCAGAGGTACCAACTGAGGTCTGAGGCGGGTCAACCAAATGAACCCAGGGAATCGAGATCATCCTCCTCGGCCCAGGAGAGCTCGGGACAGATGGCTTCGACAAAACCTGGGAGGACCCTTCCCCGACCACCTTGGCCGGGACATTCTGAGCTGTGGTAGCCTTCCTCGCCTTCTTAAAGGCCTTCAGTGAGTCATTATTTTTCGACATCTCTGAAAAACAAGAAAAATACAATGACTTATGAATATCCAAAAAAGAAAGCAGAAAACAAAAGACATGGGAACACAGATTATAAAATACCCAGTACAGCATGAATCAAGGATGGATCCCCCAGAAATTTCTTGGTCTCAAGATGAGGAGGCTCCCCCCAAATATCTTCCAAAGCAGCGAAAAAGGCCTGCTCGACCTCGTCTAACATCTCCCAGGTATACCTAGACACAACTACATTCCTCTGCCACTCTAAAGAAAAACGAGGCTCGCCATTCTCATCCAGGAAGAAAGGACGAGCTCCTTCAACAGCTCGGATCTTGAAAAAGTAATTCTTAAAATCACGGAAAGACTCATCATACATGGAGAAAACTTTATATCCCTGGGCCGACCTAAAAGAAAGCCAATAAGCTTTCTTTTTGGTAGTTCCAGGCTTGGTCAACACAAACAGATACAGAAAAAGGGTTAAAGAAGGCTTAACACCGAATTCATGGCAAACCAGCTGAAAAATCTTAATAAAACCCCAAGAATTCGGATGAAGCTGAGATGGGGCCATGTTACAAGACCACAATAGGTCGGTCTCAAAGGAAGTAAGAGGAAGGGTAATATCCATCTGGCTAAAGAAAAAATCGTATGCATAAAAGAAATGACGCTCCCCCTGGGTCGGAACAGGAAAGCAAACCCTGTCATCAGAATCGGATGCCACCAGCTCATAATTGCATTCTTGATTCTCACTACTACATATCCAATGGTATTTTCTAAGCTCTGCACAGAACTCCGCGTTAGCTAGAGATACACATAGCAACACAAGGGAGTCCAACCAGTCGGACATCCCCTCAGGAACCTTAGAGGACGCCTCGACAATATTTTTGCGAGACGACATGGCCAACTAATCCTACAAACAAAAGGAAACAGGTTACTAACCCAAAAACAAATTCGGGCAATATAGAAGCAACTCGGATAACACGACCTCAAGCAGACAAACAGTAAAAGGAAAACCCCAAGACGCACAACGAGGTCCAGGGGCATCCTTTGGAGGCAATGACAGAGTAAGGTTTCAGAAAAATGCTACAAAAACAAAACTCTCTCCTAAAGCAAATAACATCCTGAGGAGAAAAAGGCGAAAGTCAAGGAAAAGTCATAAAAAAAAAACAAAATCATCAATGGAGCAAACAAAGGAGCAACCTTTTTCAAAATAGCAGTACGAAAATCAACGACAAACACACGAAGCCCTAAAAAGAAGCCAAAACCAGGAAAATCACTGAAAGCATACATAAGGACGAAAGAAGACTAGGAAACAGGCGTCACAGCAATAAACCAAGCACAAAAACAAGAAAAAGGTTCAAGCTTTCCAAAACATACAAAATCAGAGCGTAATTAAAAAATCAAAAATGAAGCAGCAGAAATAAATAGTGAAGAGAAAGCGAAAACCAACCTGGAAGAAGAAAGAAAGCTTTGAAAGGAGCAGCAAAAAATCGACCACGAAGCGGAAGCACTGAGCAAATACCAAAGCGTCACAGAGAAAAAACGAGAATACAGGATGAAGCAGCGAAAAAGAGGAGAAGTTACAGGAAAAGAAAAACCGTCTCTTGGATACAAAATTCAAATAAAAAAACCAAGAGAAATGGGGCATTAAAAGCCCATTAAGGAAGGTGTTAAAACCCTCGCACGTTTCCAAAGCTAGAGCGCTAAATGCAAAGGCGCGCGCTTTTAAAGAAACAGAAACGTTCCGCATTCAAGGAGAACTCTACAAAAAGGAATTGACAAAATGCTCAATTTCGGTTTCACCCGAAAAAGGATCAAAGTCCTAAGACTAAAAAATCGACCTCAAAAGGAAGACTGATCTCGAGCAGGGGCACTGTTCATACCCTGGGTCGAGCTGTCCGACCCGGGATGTTCTACCGACAAAGCGACCGACCTCTTCGGGTCAGGACAATCCGATCTCTTTGCAGAGAGCTCGGCCAAAACTACCAGGAAAGCCCAATAAAGGGCCCAAACAGAGGAACACGACCCGAATCCAAGGGCAACCCAAGCCTATAGAGATAAAGGCGGTTCCCTTAAAGATAAGATGACCTCGCTCGAAGATAAAGATAAGATAAGATAACTAACTTATCTTATCTAAGGAAGGTCTTTCTACACCATTATAAATACACTGGAGCACCCAGGTATAACTCATACTCTGATTCTACTCAATACCTGCTTAATACCCTTGCTAACTTAAGCATCGGAGTCCCTTGCAGGTACCCCTCACCCTCCGGGGACGAAGGAATCAGCACCACCATCAAGTCCAACAAATCGGATACAACCGTTCCGACCAGCACAGAAGATCTCATCCGAGATTGACCTACAGTTTCAGATAACCCTCGGAACAGCTATCATTTTATGTGCAGTAATATTTAGTAGTGATAACAACATTAGCATTGATTATATCTAATAGTTTGCATAATACGATAACAACGAAATTAATACTTCATTGTAAGCTAACTATTTCTAACAAAATCATAAAAAGAATTGGGATACTACTTTTATTTATTAAAACCCACTATTCAGTCAAGATTTAATTGAATTTTGGAAAATACCAATTGTGATATAACTATCAATCTACATACGCCATGAACATTAAGCCACACATTAATCATAAAAGACTGTTGTTAACAATTGTTGACTTTAACCTTAGTTTTGTTATGCAACTTCGTCAGTATTTTCATTTGCATTGTCTACGGAGTCTTCTATATCATCATCCCTGGTCAATTGCAACTCTCCAATTTCACCTGCCACTGAGAAGTTCAACCCTAGTTGTGGAGAAAAAGCAACTTCAGCTTCTTCATTCTCTTCTCCCATGTCATACAAGTCTCGTGGCTTGATTTGAACCACTACACTCCATTATTTATCTACTTCATCATCCACATAGTATACAAGATGAGCCTCTGATGCCAATATGTAGGGCTCATGGTCCTCTTGATCACCGGTGTATATCGAACGAGAAAAGTTAACACTAGTAAGACCCAAGTGATCTTGTTTTATGCCCCTACTAGTAGTCGTATCCGTCCAAACACACTTGAACAACATGAATGAGAATCAACAGCTGTAATTTAACTTAATTATGTCTACTATTTTGCCATAGTATGGAACACTACCAACAGCCACTTTTTTGTCACGCATACTTGCATAACTTCGTGTATTAGACGAGACATATACTCCACTATTTTGGATTTTAATCCTTTCCTCCTTTTCCATAGTTCTAAAGTTATACACGTTGACATTGTATGCCCCATAACGTGTTGCTTAAAGTATTGGTCCACATGCAAGCCATTTAATCTCGTTTGGATACTGAGTGCTCTCCATTGGAACCTGCTACCATATAACAACCATTGTTAATTTCATCAAAGGTCGTTTTATTATAGTAAATGTTTTATGCTATCAAGGCAATTAGTATAATGCATACTTTTTGCTCACCTGTTGCTTGAACCACTGAAAAAATTTCTTGTGCACAATGTTGTCTATTTTCGATTGCGACCTTGTTTGATCTCATAGCTTTCTCTTTGTTTTAACTCTAAATGAACTATATGGAATTGCAAAATATTATTCGCAAATAGTGCACGGGTTATATGATTTATATCCGAGATTTAAAATATTACATAAGATTACTTACTCAATAAAGTCAGAAACAACCTCGCAGTTGACTAGCACGTGACGATGTGCTTGAAGTCATTCCATTTGACTCAGCTTGAAATATGTTGCAGTCTCTATCGCCCTTCCAACTTTTGGAAACATGGTTTCATATGCATTAGGGAGTACTCTGCTAGGTTCATCGTCAACTTGCACCGGTCGATTCATTCTAGTCTCAATGTTATCCAAATATCTAAAGCAGAAAGTTAGAATTTCTTTCGATAAGTACCCCTCTGCAATTGAGCCTTTTGCTTGAGCCTGTTGCAAACATACTGCTTCAAACGACCCAGATACCTTTCAAATAAAACCAATTCGTACGCTTAGGATCATAAATTATTCAACTGCATGTTGCAGATAGGGTTGTATAAACACTAACCTCTCTATTGGATACATCCACCGATAATGCACTGGGCCACCAAGTTTTACTTCTTCAACAAGATGAACGATAAGATGTACCATGACAATGAAGAATGAAGGAGGAAAAATCATTTCCATACGATACAGGGTATGAACAACATGGTTTTAGAGTTCATCAAGCTGTAGAGGGTTAATGGCTTTCCCACAGAGTGCTCAAAAAATGATGAAAGATCGGCAATTACGGTGTCCACAGGGGCAGGTAGTGCATTCTTAACCAGAATTGGAAGTAAATGTTCCATCAGAATGTGACAATCATGACTTTTCAATCCAATCAACTTATGCTGTCGCAAGTCAACACAACGCGTAACATTGCTAGCATAACCATCTGGAAAGACAACTTTCTGGAGAGTCTTCAGAAATGTATCCTTCTGTGATTTTGACATTGTAAATATTGCAGAAGGATATTTTCCACCATCGCACGGCCACAACTTTGGCCTTATACCCATGCATTGTAAATCCTTTCGAGCTTTCAAATTGTCCTTTGACTTGGCACTATCATTTAATACAGTGAACACTACGTTATCGCATACATTTTTCTCTATGTGCATTACATCGAGGTTATGGCGTAGCATATTATCTTCCCAGTATGGGAGTTAAAAAAAACACTCTTCTTCTTCCAATTTGAGTCACCCTGCTGGTTAGCATCTTCACCACTGCGTCTTTTATGTCCTATCACATTTGTAACCTTTTCATATGACACATGAATATTTGATTGTTGCCTCAAGATATCTGTTCCAGACAACATCTTTGGGGATTCCTGTTCTCTACATGGCCATCAAATCTTACCTGGTCCTGTCTAAATTTATGTCCATGACTTAGAAATCAACGATGACCCATGAAACACCATGTTTTACTAAATGTGAGTCGCTGTGCCCTAGCATCCAAATTACAGGTAGGACATGCCAAGCCGTTGTGCGTATTCCACTCAGATAAGTTTTCCAATCCTGGAAAATTGCTAATAGTCCAAGTCAATGCTATAAACAGCTTGAAAGTGCATTGCTTATTAGCATCGTATATTTCAATGCTATCCCATAATTACTTCAACTCATCAATTAAGGGTTACAGGTAAATATTTATATCATTACCTGGCATTTTAGGCCCAGGAATAATCATGGATAGAATGAAAGAGGTCTGATTCATACAAAGCCATGGAGGAAATTTGTACGGGATAACAATCACTGGCCAAACGGAATACTTTGTACTCATGTTTCTGATAGGATTAAATCCATCACTAGCCAAGGTCAGGCGAACACTATGTGGATCCGATGAAAAAGCAGTATGCTTCGCAGCAAACTTTTTCCATGCTTCTGTGTCCCTTGGATGCCTTAAGAAACCGTCGTTGTTGTGACCCTCCTTATGCCATAACATGTCTTTAGATGTCTTGCTGCACATGAATAACCATTGCAACCGTGGTATGAGAGGAAGGTACCGAAGAGTTTTTAGCTTGATGATAGAACCCTTCCTCACATTTAGCTTCCATCTTGAAGTCCTGCATTGTTTACACTTGGTCACACAACAAGAATAATTAGTTTTAGCGACAATTTTTTAGCGGCAATAATACAATGGCCGTTATTCTTTTTTATTTAAGTATGTTTTTGTGGCTATTATATATTTGCCATTAATATTTTATATTATAATGGCAATTATTATTATTGCCACTAAAAATATAAAAAAAATTATCTTTAATAAAAAAATTTCAGTGGCCATAATACTATGGTTGGTATTATTATTATTATTAAAATACAAAAAAAACTACCATTAATAAAAAAATTTTAGTGGCCATTATACTATGGCTGGTATTATTTTTATTAAAATATTTATTTTATAACAAGAACAATAATACCCACAGACATCTACCTCACCCCCTTTCTCTTACTCTAGAAGCCTAACCTTAAACCCAGGCACCATTACCATCCCTCATCACCGAATTTTTCTCCTCCGGTAGAGGGTGCTATCGCTGCCGACGGGGATAGACCGTGGTGCCATCACACTCTTCTCATCGCAGAACTCTTCTTAGCTCTCATCGTTCCTCTTTTCGTTGCCGTTGCATGAAGAGTTGACCTCGTGGCGTCACCGTCGCGAAGGTTGCTTTGTCAGTCGTCGTGTCTTTGAGCTCTCTCTCTCTCTCTCTCTCTCTCCCCCTCCGAGGTCAACATGCCTCTTCGAGCTCTCTGTCGCTCTCTGTCCGAACTCACTTTCCTTCCTCTATTGCCGTCACTTCTAATTCCTCCGTCTCCGTCACTTGCCTCCCTCCTTCGCCATCGGTAAGCACTGCTGCTTCAATTTAATTTTGCTTATTTTGTACTTTTGTTAATAATACGAGTTGCTAGGTTTTCTGATTTCTGTTTGAGTTTGTTAATTTTTGCTTATTTTGAGATACTGAATTTCTGAAATAATGGTTGAATTGAATGATTCCTCGCCACCTTCGAATGTTCCTTTTTTTTCTCTTCTAAATTTAGGTGGCATTAAATTTTCCTCTATATGGTATCATCACACAGGTTACGGAGATTCTTGTTCTTCTTGTTCTACATTATTAGAAGTTATTCTCAAAATGCTTGGTTATGTGAATGCAGATGGGGTCAAGGTTCAAGAAGTCAGTGGTGTCTGAGAATGTGAGAGAATCACTGTCTAAATGGCAGAGAAGAGTGAAAGACAAACAAAGTTCCCGTCAAGCATTGGTTTCTAAAACATCTCCATCATAAGATTTTGGTATCAACAATGCAATGCACAAACAGAAGGCATACTGTCAACAATTATTTAAAACTACTAGGAGCATGTAGTACTATAGATTAATAAGTAATAACTGCTGCTTTTTCTTCTAAACATAGATCAATGCTGCAGAGTTTGTTTGTCCATTTTGGTTTTTCGCTGGGGCAAAGACATTGATACAGAAAATTATGGATCCTAATCCTAAAACAGTGAGTACGTTGGTGTATTTATTTTCAACTTATATTTATTAATTGACTCGGTTACAAGCTATATGCGTTATGCTATGTATGAATTGAAATTCACATGGATTTCTGTTCTTCTACCATTTAGTCAATGCTATTTTGAGCAAAACCTTGATCAAAATGTCATTCCTATGAATCTATTTAGTTCTTAAGATAGTTTTATACTTTCATTAGGATTTGCTCCTATGGAAATTTTAAGCCTGATTGGTGATAAATTCTTAGAAATTTCATATATCATTTAATATAACCCTGATAAATGCAGATGAAAGTTTTTTTCCTCAAGGCCTGAATCTTTCACCACTATTTGACAGGCGTCAGGTATTGTATCCAAGCATATTCTTTCCTCAAATTCATGGTTCCTTTTTCGACCTTTTGTTGATTCTGTGTTTCTCAAGGTTTTCAGGCTATGAATATGAATTTGTTTGATTCTCACCATTAATGTGTGGATCTTGCTGGTAACTGATCATCCTGCAAGTCCCTTTTATGAGCTCTTTTAGTGCAGGGGCTGTGTCTGTACCCTAACTTTGGTGAGATAACTAAACCTGATGGTAACACCGTCATATTCAAACCTTGTTCATTTCACTTCTTCTCTTTTACGTCAAATCTAATTTTTCCTTTTGGTTTTATAATTAAATTCAGGCTTCAGATTCAGCTTAGTCTCGTATAACATATTAGCTCAGGTATGTTCAGTTTCTCAAAATCTAAATTTTAATGCGCAACCATTGACTTTGACTCATTTTTTTTATTTTAATTTAAACAAAAATTGTTATGTAGGCTTATGTGAGAGCTCTTTGTTCCCACACTCTCCTTCCCCATCACTCAAGTAAAGTTCTTTGCTTCCCAAGTTTTATTTTTAAATATTGATACCAAAATACAAAATTTAATCAGTAAATTAATGTGAACTACAAATTTTACTGTATTTACACAACAACGTAGTATGCTAGTTATGTGTAATTAGTATTCAGATCATTGTGGTTCTTTTTATCTGACTCATTTTTGTCTTGTCTTTTATTAAAACAATAGGACTGATCAGTTATCAAAACTTCAATTAGTCTTTAATGATTTTAACATTCTTAGTTTATATTTATTCTTACTTTCTGGTATTTAGTGCAGAGTTGGTTTTGGAGAAGAAAATTGAATACAATGATCTAGTAAAGTCAATTAAAGATGGAAACTCTCCAAATGATGACGAAGAAAGCAAAGGCACAGTATTTTCTTATTGATATTAGAGACTGCCCCATCTTTTGTATAATATTGCCTTGATAGTGATATTGTTATCGAGTATTAACCTACTGATAGACTACTTGCAGAAGCTATGCATTTGTCCTGCTTTTTCATGTCTGTTATTGATGTACTCCTTTGATTGTTTTTGCACCAAATGCATGTCTGCAATATTTGTTCATTAACTGATCTTTTAATTCAGGACCTAAATCGAATAAAGAAGATCGTGGATACCCTAATGATCCTTGTGTGAAACTAAAGCATGACTATGTAGGAGTTTTGGCTATGTTTAGGGTCAAAGATCCCTCTCGTCATGTTGTTATTGTGGCCAACACACATCTTTATTGGTATGAAGCGGCATGGTTTGCTTTTATTTTTCTTGTTTAGTTCTTTTACTTTTCAATGCTTTTTGTGTAGCTCTAGTTATATGAACACATGGTTGCTCTAGTGGTGGAATTCATTCATGATACTGAGTTATTGTCCCAAGGATCCTGAATGGGCTGATGTCAAGCTTGCACAAGCTAAATATCTTCTTTCTCGATTATCACAATTCAAAACTCTGGTATCAGATCAATATGAATGCACGGCTGAAGTCATTGTGGTTGGTGACTTTAATTCTACACCAGGAGATATGGTATGGTAACTAGTGGCTTACTTGAAAAGAACTGTAATATATACACAATTTTTTATGTATAATCCCTTATTGTGATCTCATTAATTCCCTTCATAACAAGATTATGATCGTAGCCATGATGAATTAAGATGTGAATCCCATACACTCAACTTGCACAAGTGGAAGAAAATATCATAACTGAGTCCCTAAGATACTTGTGAATTTATTAATGAATGTATGTAGTTACACAAGTTTATAGGCTTGTAGTATTTTTTGTTATTTAGATATGTAACATAATTTATTACTTTTCAAGAAAAATTTGTGTATCAATATTTTGAATTTAATGAAATATTTTATTTTGTAGTAATTAATTTTAATATAATAATAATAATAATAATAATAATAATAATAATAATAATCATTGTTGGAAAAAATAATTGAGATTCTAAAATACAAGATAGTTCGTTGCTTCTAAGAAAATGCGTATAATATAATTAAAAAAAGTTTTAAGATTTTAGCGGCTATAGTAATGACAATTAAAAGTAAATAACATTACAATTTTAGAATTATTTTTAGTGGCCATATAAATTGCCGGTAAAATAGGTTTTGACGGCAATAATAATAGCCGCTAAAAATGAATAACATTGCATTTCTAGAATTATTTTTGGTGGCCATATAAATTGCCAAGAAAATGGCCGCTAAAAGTTACATATTTTTTGCGGCCATTAAAAAGGTCTTTACCGGCAAATGTTATAATTGCCGCTAAAACCTTTTAGCGACAAAGCATAAGACGACTAATGTCTAATTGCCGGTAAACGTATTAGCGGCTATTTTTATTGCCGCTAAAAGCAAAATAAATGGCCGCTAAAAGTGATTTTTCTTGTAGTGTCAAGTCTTCGTCATCACCCCGGTATAACATGCAATTATTTGGACATGCATCTATTTTCTTGTATTTAATTCCCAGTTTTCTAATCGTCTTCTTGGCTTCATAGAATGTCCTCGAAAGTTTAGCGTGGTCAAATGCATCTCGCAACAAATCTAGGATCATTGACATTGCCTTGTCACTAACACCACACATACACTTTATGTGATAAAGCTTCACCAGGAATGATAGCTTTGAGTATTTTGAGCATTCGGGGTATAATTTCTGTCTCCATCAGCAAGTAGATCATTAAAATCTCTCGCCGTGCGACTTAGCTCGCCGTATAAATTGGGAAATTCAGGCTCATCATCCTCCACATGTTCATATATTTCTTTGTCATTGCCTCCCTCCTCCATTGAGAAATCGAATGCCTCATTTACCATTTGCATCATTGGATTTAGTTAGGATTTTGAATTATCAGTTATGCTCTTGAACTTTGTGGCCTCGTCACAAGGTTTCTCACCATGACGAATCCAGACAGTGTACCCGAAAGGGAAGGGCCTAAGCAACAGGTGATCGTACACATCTTCATTTGTTTGCATAAGTTGGAAACCACACTTTGGACACGGACATTTAATCATTCCATCTGACGATGCATTAGTAAATGCGAAGTCTAAAATATTATTCAATCCTTGCTTATATTTTGTACTATCTCGTGGCTGTAAAATCCAGCTTTTATCCATATCTAGTATGAAATTAAAAAATTTCACAATAATTATCAAAACAGACCCGTTATTAAAGAAATAAAGATTCAAGTAATGACAAAACTTTATCCATGCACCTAATGGGTTTTCAGATATCATATTTATTTCAATATTTGACAATGTAATTGTGAAAAATATCTACATTATATTATTAGTATTTAAAATGAGAATCTAACATGCTAATTAGTTAAAATCTATTTCCTATTTCGAAATGTTTGATTATAGACATATTGACATCATATAGCTATTCAAATTGATTTTCTAATAAAAATAGTTAATTATCTAAGTAATTATGTTATTTAATATATTATTATTATTGTTAATATATTATTATTCTTAATTGGTATTCAACTTTCTGACTCCTAACACCCTGTCACGATTTGTCTTTAACAAGTTAATTATGAGGAGAATTAGAAAATCTCAAACATGTTCTTCCCTAACTTGTCAATTATTTTGTTAAAAATAGATGTAGATGTATTAATAATTTTTAAATCCGTATTTATAGTACGCAAAATTATATTTTTTTAACACTCTTATGACTCATTTTTAAAAATATAAAAAACTTAAGTTTTTGCATTGAAATTTAGTTGAAGTTTTGAATTTTTTATTTTCAATATTTTTTTGTTTTTTTAATTTGGTCTCTCTAATGGAATCAATAATCGAAATTATACTAAGTTATGTTGTTATTTTTAATTTAGTTTATGCAGTTAAATTTGGTACTTTTTTAAATTTTTAATCTTGAGTAGTCGTTTGTTTATTTAATTTTTTTTCTAATAAAATCAATAACTAAGATTATAAAAAGGTATATTATTTCTTCCATGTTAAAATTTAAATAGCTATAATTAACATGATAAATATAATAAAATTTGACAACAATAAATATTTTACAATCACTAATAACAATTACTTTTCACTTAGTCAAAAGAAACCTACACAAATAAATTATGTGAACAGCGTTATACATTAGTTTTAATGTATGCATATTAATTTTATTTCTGATAAAAATTTTTATAATTGGAAAACTGAAAACATACCTTTGTAGTTAGTATTGATGTTCTTAATAAAACTTTCTCTCCTAACAAAATGGTTATACAAACCAATAGTCAGTTAACCTATAAAATTAATATCACAGGTTAATCTTAAATTGTGAGACTAAATAAAAAGAAAAAATTATAGAATTAATCAAATTGTATAAACATTAACAGGATTTTTAGCATAAACAAATTAAGCAAAAAAAAGAATAGTGTGAGTATATATCATTTTATAGCATTAAAAAAATACGATTATTTGTTTGTGGATTAAAATTTAAAAAAATGTAATACGTAATTAAATTAAATTGGAAGAATACAAACAAAATTAATAAATTGTTGTATTTATGAATTGTAAAAAACTACATAATTAAAAAGCAACGTTAATAATTTAAATGACAATATTAAATTCTAAGAATGGTTTTATATATAACACTGATATAACTGAAAAAAAGTAATAGAGAAGATGGTTTATAATTCAATAAATTAATTTTTGTGTTACAACTAAGGGTGATTTGAATAAACTTACGTGACAACTTTCTTCACATGGGATAATGAGAATTTTAAAAATACTAAGCAAATTACAGGTCTTTCTTTATATACCCATAAGGAATGCAACCTTCTCTAACAGTTTAGATTTGGTAAAAATTAAAGTCAAATTAAAATAACATATAGGTACCATGTTATCCGCATTCTAATATTAGTTACGCAATATATAGGAGAATTAGTTTATGCAAAGATAAGATAATAATGTGGTAGCAAAATTAACTATTTAAAATTTAAATTGGATTCTCACCGGTTATAGATTGTTAGAAAAATTAGGACTGTTATTGTTTACGAAACTTAATTTAAATTTTAAAATTAAAATTGTCGTTCATCAATTAAGAAATTTTCAAAACATAAAAATTAATTTATTTCAAAAGCAAAAATTTTAAATATTTAGTTAAATATTAGATAAAGTTATGGTGGCTTCAATTAATAAGTCGCTCGTCACAATAATTGTAAAGTATTTTTTTAAGAATAATTATTTAGATGATAAAAGATTTACACCATCAAAGTAAACGAGCAAACCCCTACATGCAGCATAGTGAACAATGCATAAATCAACTACCATTATATTTGCTTAAATTTAGTCAATGAAAAATTTTAATATCCTCTTATAATATGGGTTTTAAATTATTTTCTATTTTGGTAATCTACTTAAAACATTACACAAGCCTTGAATTATCTTAAACCAAAATCATATTAATCAGAATTTTAAAAATGTGTATAATAATTTCAACAAATTATTGTAATTAGATCAACTCGTGTATCGTAAGATATGTTATATTTGCATTGAATAATAAATATACAAGAAAGGATAATGATAAGGTAGAAGTCAGAAAATTAAATACAATTTCAATCTAAAAATTCTATGTATTCTTCCGAGACTTAGTTGAAATCAGAATGCATGGTGAAGTTAGTTTTTTGGTTGGTGACCTCGACTAAGTGGGTTTCTAGTTTCAAAAACTTTTTCTCTAATCCCATTCGTTGTCGTTCCTCTCTTTTTAGGGCTTTTTTGGATTCTGGTTGTCTTTATCGTTGTCTTTTTACTACATGTTCGAGTTGCTCCAACCGGCCTTGATGTTCGTGGACAAGTCTCATAAAATCAGTGGGATGTCTTGGCCTGAATGCTTCCGGTCGGTGTACTTGTGAGCGTAATGCACATTCGTTGATATGTCGCCCATCTTCTACGACTTTATAGTCAGAAACTACAAACAAATCTTTAAGGATGCCGTCCTCCATGACACCGTATTAACTTCAAACTCTCTGAAAAAACACCAATGCGTATATTAATTATATGGTGTACAACTACAAAATTTAGTTAAACAAATGATAATTTATTAAACATGAGAATAATTAAAAAAACATTGACTTCATAAACGTGTTTTATAGTGAAAACTTATACTCATTAAGAGGGACTAAATAGATTATTCTCTTAATTAAAATAATAATAAAATACACTCAAAACAGATATATTACCTTTGAATTAAATTTATTTTTTCTGAAGTTGAAATTTCAGAATTTATGATTTCAAGTTAAAAACCGATCCATAAGTGTTCATTCAATATTTTAAATTGAGGATTAATATATGAAAAATAAGTTAAAACAAAATTTATGTGTTACATAATATATTAGTGACCGTAGTTTATGAAAGTTAGTTAATCTTTATGTCATGGTGGTGAAATAGTAATTGTAATTAAGTAGATATGATAAATAATATTTTTCTTGATAGCTAAATAATTAAAGTATAAAAAAATTTATTTTAATTTTTAAGTTAAATAGATTTAGTTACAACCTAAAAAGCATTAACATGGCACATAGAGTCAATAGAGATGAACATAATCAACCTAGATCATAGACTTTATAATCATTAATTAGAAAACAAAAAACATGTACCGCCAATGGTAACGAAAAATTATGAAGATAATCAAAGCATTTTCAAATAGTTAATTGAAATATTAGGAAAATATTAGCATGTAAAATAATTTTTTCGAAAAGATATTAGCCTAAGTTAGGAGTAAAGAACATAATTTCACATGCAGAATGAATTTAACATATAAAATTAACACAAGTACTTAGGTGAATGTGACAATAAAACCAAGAAAAGATAAATAAAAAGTAATAGATGTTGATTTTAGGGAATGGAATTTGAATTGAAGAATATAGTTCATAATAAGAATTCTTCTGTTTAAGTAGAAGAATATAGAAGTATTTATATAGTCTTTACATAATATAAAATATGTCTGTTCATATTTGACTTCAGATTCCTTAGAAAAGTTAACAATAAATATTTTAAAAAAAATCAACATTCAAAAATGTTTAAATTTGTTGTGTAACCATTCTAAATTTTAATATTTAAAATAAATTTACTAAAAAGATAAAATAAAAAAATATGACCAATGAAGAATTCAAATCTATTTAATAGAAGTAGTTACATGTTATATTTACAACTTAATTAACAACACAAAATGCATTACTATACTGAAAGATAATCAATTTACACAAATATATTTTATAAAAGTCTCATTTAGTGTAACAGCACAAATTAGGCCCAAGATTCCAAGAAAGATTTTTGGAACAAATCTAAAATTTTAGCTTTAATATTCCCACACGTTTATACCCCTCAGCACACACTGTTTCACTGAAAACCCTAACTTAAGCCAAACCACCTTCTCCTCACATTCATATGCCTGATTTGGGGCCGCAAGCCTTATTTTATCTCGCCGTACCATTGCGCTAGACTTTCCTATATAGTCTACACTGTGCGCTTCTGCTATTGTTGCTCCTCTTATGTTGCAGCTTGAATTCGTGTTTTGTTGACCAGATTAATACGCTCATTGTGCTCGTCATTCCTCTTGGCTGTACTTGTATAAGGTCTTTCATTGTCTTCGGTTGGTCTGGTCCTTGTTAAGATCACTCATTTGCTGCCTTTGTGGTGAGTTATTCTATCATTATTAACTTTCCAATTTATTCAAGGAATATTCTATCATTATTGTTTTATTTAACATAATTTAACTACTTAAGAAATTTGATGTATATTTATTAAAGTCTACGAAAATTGATAGTACGCCTAATGTTAGATTTATGGGGTATTGGATTGTTAGGAAATTTTTTTAACACATTGAAATTGATAAAAGCTTCTAACTATTTTACGTTTCTTTTGATTGAATTCGTTTTTTATTTTTAGTTAATTAAGTTCAGTAAATTATTGAGCCCTGTTAAGGGATTCCTTCACTTAGAATAAAAGAGAAAAAACAAAAAAAATAAATTTTAAACTTTGACTAATATTAAATATATTAAATTTATTTTCAATAATTTTTTAATATTTATTTTATTGACCGAAGACCTTTAAATGTGACAAAAAATAAATATTTAAAGAGAAAAAGGGTTTGGTAAGTAATTTAATGGCTAAAAGCAATACTACAATAAACAGAGAAGGTTGAAACTACTGCACTAGTGCTGCTCCAAATCACAACCCTTCCTTAACTAACTTGGATTGCAATCTTTGAATCCGTTTTTTCTCAAACACTTCTCATTTGATTTAAACCCTTGTTAGAAAAAGTAGAAACAAAATTCTAAGAATAATTGGTTAAGTTCTGTTGAGTTAACTTGTTAGGCTTTGTTTAGTCACTATATTAAAATAATGTTAAGATTGTAACCTCAAGTTCTTGAACATGACAATAATGATTGTGGTCCCTAACAGGCCCATTTATTGACCCAATTTCCATCAAAGCTAGCGCAAGAAGAACCCGGATATTCATCCTTGTTTATAAATGATTTCGATGAACAATCCAAATGATTTCGTGTACATGTTCCCATAAGTATTTTAGGAAGCTCATCTTATGTGTTCCCCTGCACTGTTTTCATTTTGTCAAATCTATGGTATCATTTTGATTGTAAAATTTCAATAATAGATGTGATTTTTATGTAAGGCATGTAATCTGTTTAGTTACACTGAAATTTTAAATTTATTCCATTTTTATCATTGGTTTTTTGGTAGCTTTTACTCTCTAATAAGTGTTAGTAGTTTGCTTGAAGGTTTGAAAATATGCCTAGAAAATGGCGGTACAACTGAATCCCTAATAATGCTGGCATTACTGACAAAACTCAGCATATCAATGCTGAGACATCTAAAAAAAATAGATCATTCTGTCCACCGCGTATTGAAACACGGCTAGCACCATCTTTTCAGAAAGAAGTCGGTGAAGCTTCCGCACGATGCACAGAGACTGAACATGTTGCTGAGCCTACCCAAAGTTCTTCAGATGATGAAGATTATGATCCCGAGGCTGATGAGGTTGTCTCATGGGATGATTATGTTGATGACTTATATGCTGAAGAAGAAGTTGTACCTCGTAACAAGTCCAATGGTCGCAAGGATACGAATTATTAGAGTGTTGTTGTAAGCGGTAAAATTTCTATCTTTAGTCTGGATTATTTAATTATAATTGAATGACTTTGGTATTCTTTTTAATTTTAAGGCAACACTAATGCAATTAATCCTTGTAATTTGTTTCTTAGATGATGGCGTCACAAGAACGATGAGTTCGAGCGTCAAGGAGGCTATAGTACTTCCTCCTAGCAGACAAATTATTCTGGAGTTTAATGCAGAGTTGCAACCGATCGGTCAGGTAGCTGGATTATTGAGTGGGTTTCTAGGGAGTCTGGGTTATGACTTTCAATATTTCCTATAAATGAAGAGAGTTGGAAGACAATAGATAATGCTTTAAAGGAACATGCATATGACACAGTTTGGAATTTATTATGTTATGTAAAATTAGATCAAATTCCTTACTTTTCCATTTGTGGACGTGCATCGCATTATATCTCAAACTTTTAGTGCACCTTTCGGTATGAGGAGGATGACAATGGAAAAAAAAGTGGGTAATGATTCAAAGGCTAGGAAAAATCTAGAAGGAAGCGAGAAACCACTTATTTCACAAGGTTTATGATGAGGAAGAGAGTTTCAAAGAAAATGACAAGCGTAAACCATCAGGAATAGATGCACAGCAGTGGAGATGGTTCCTTAACTATCGTTTGAAGGAATCTACGAAGGTAATTAATATTGAATTGGTACTCCATTTAGTGTTGCAATTTTAAACATTTTTAATACCTGAATAACATGATTGATTGAAAGTGATAGAATTAAAAACCAAAAAATCAGTCAAATAAGTTTCAATCCCTAAAAAAATCGGGACACTATGAATGGGTCATTACTTTATAAAATTTATTGCATGATCAACTATATTTGTGTCTTTATTTATAGAAAAAGTATAGACAAAATGCTCTAAATTGGTCGAAGCAACTATATACACATACTGGGGCTCTAAGACAACGACAAGGCTAAAGAATGAAGAGGTAATTATGTGTGTATTATCTTTCATACATATTTTTGTGGTTTGTCATATTCTTTTGTAACATGTATGATTGTGTAAGTATTTAATGTGGTTATAGGAAAAAAAATAGCAAAGGCGCATTAACAGAGGAGAGATGTTTATTATGACTCATAAAAAAAGAGATGGCTCATATATAAATGATAATGCGCGTGTTGTTGGAGTAAGTATTGGTTAAGAATGATGTACATCTCTTACTCTATTCATGTTGCTAACTTCGAAAACACAAAAACTTAACTCTGGTATGTCTATAGGAAGTGATTGCGAGTATCGAGAGCCAAGATGGAACCTCGAAGGAGATTTTTGTTACTGATTCACTTGCGCAAGTCCTTGGAAAGCAGCATTCAGGACGAGTTTGGGGGTTAGGTTTTGGACCATGTTCAACCGAAATTATTCGTAAGACTACACAATCGATTTCTGGAGTACAAATTAAGGAGTATCATAGGGAAATTACAGAATTGAAAGCAGTGGCAGCAGAACAAAAGGTGAAGATTACAGAATTGAAGACAGCAGCAGCAGAACATAAAGTAGAGGCAGCAGAAGACAAGGCAAAGATACAGACTATGGAGAACATGGTAAAATACATCATCCAATAGCAAGGAGATACTTTTCCACCTGAAATTGATACACAGCTGAAGTCTTTGGAGAGTGGAGCAAAATAGGGATCTTAAACACAATTTATTTTTTTTTGTTTTCTTTGTGAATAGTGCACTTTGAGAACAAATTGTTATTAACTATTTTCTTTTGTGATCTATATATATATCAATTGGAATATCTTAGCATTGTGTTTTAAGTCAAGTATTTTTTTACTGTAATTGCAAACATAATAAGTTAAATTAATTCGTAACATTTTAAAATTAAAAGATTTTTTAAATATTGATTGTGATATGAACCCAAAATTCAAATAATCAATTTAAATGAAAAAAATTACCCTTTTAGCTGCGGTTACTATGGAATGCCGCAAAATCCTATTTTTTAACTAAATTAAATAGCGACAGTTATCTAGCCGCCGTGAAAAAGGTCTAAAATCAATCCTAGAAGATAGCAGCGGTTGCTAACCATCACAAAATATATTCGCCGCTAAACACAGTTTAGCAGCGATTATTCTGACGATCATAAAAAACCGCCGCTAAAGGTTTACCGGTGCCCTTACTATTAGTAATCAACCAACCGTTGCAGAATGTTTAGCGGCGGTCAAAAAACCTTTATCACTTGCTTTATTAATTTTTCAGATTAGATTTTTAAGTTTTGATTATTAGTTTTTAGATTTTACTAACTTTACTTCTATTTTAGGATTTTTTTAAAAGTCATATAACTTTAATCGCAGCTTGTTTGTGCCGTACTTACGTTGGTTTTTATCTCTAAACATGCTATGTTGTTTATGTTTTATGCTGGACTTACTTTTTTTAGGATAGAGTTTGAGGACGGAAGTGGGAGAAGGTTGCATAGTGGTGCCTTCTCGAAACCCTTGTTTGCTGGAACATTTTAGAGTAATAAGGGGTGGCACAGTAGAATGGCTAGAATTTGATATTTTATTAAATGCGTGTTTATTTTAATTTATTATGCCAGCAACTATTTTCTCTGTGAAAAGTGATACATTTTTTTGGTGGATGTCTCTGAATTAAGGAGAAGTTTTGCCAAATTTTTGTTTAAATTATTTAAAACAGGTTTGATTTGTGAAAAAATGAAAAAAAAAATAGATTTGGTGGGAGATTCTAATTATAGAAGAAACTCCGCCAAATTTTCTAAAAGTTTTAATAAGTTGTATCGTTGGTTGAATTTTAGGGTATTTGTGAAAAAATGATTCCAAGTCATCTTCTGTGTATGTATGATAGAGATAACAGTAGAGGGGGTTAAAACCTGAGTTCTTTGCAAAGATTGGCGATTTTGTTGCGTATGTCTTCAAAATGAGCCGTTTAGGTCTTAAAGTGTATCTAAGTGTTCGAGCTATAAGTATTGGCTGACTAATAGTTAGGAACTTTGGATATAACATTTTACCTCTACCATAATAGGTTCAAGGATGGGTATTGGATTTGGAAGAAACACAGGAAAGTGGATGAGTAGGGAATCAACCAGTCTGTATTAAATTCCAATAAGTCTGATGGTCGATCAACAAGGGTTCGGTGGTTAGAGAACTAAACATGAAAGAAATGAGTTGGAAGGATAACCAAGAGAGATACAAAGAGACGGTATTTGATACAATTGGTGTTACTGATGTGCAAGATACTGAACAAGAGCCAAACCCAGAGGCAAAGAGATTTTATCATCCATTAGAATCTATCGCGAAACCTTTGTTTGAGGGGTGCGTTCATTTGAAATTGACTGTCTGTATTAAAATGATGAGTATTAAGTCTGAATCAGATCATACCTAAGAGTCTTTTGATAAGTGGGCCACCCTTTGCAACGAACTAGTACCTGCCAAGACTACTGATATTTCCTAGAGCCCTTATGAGGCAAAACAGTTAGTTTCGAAATTAGGTCTAAATTCAGTGAAAATCGATTGTTGTTTGAATGGTTGTATGCTGTATTACAAGGGGATGTAGACCTAACTTCTTGTATATTTTGTGATGCACTGAGATTTAAAGTCTGATGGAACAGAGGATCAGGAACCTTACTGATGAGCGGATAATTTATACGCTTTTTGGCATTGTTTTTAGGTAGTTTTTAGTAAGTTCAATCTACTTTTAGGGATATTTTCATTAGTTTTTATGTAAAATTCACATTTCTGGACTTTACTATGAGTTTGTGTGTTTTTCTGTGATTTCAGGTAAATTCTGGCTGAAATTGAGGGACTTGAGCAAAACTCTGAGAAGGAGGCTGACAAAGGACTGCTGATGCTGTTGGAATCTGACCTCTCTACACTCGAAATAGATTTTCTGGAGCTACAGAACTCCAAATGGCGCGCTCTCAACGGCGTTGGAAAGTAGACATCCAGAGCTTTCCAGCAATATATAATAGTCCATACTTTATTCGGGAATTGACGACGTAAATTGGCGTTGAACGCCAAGTACATGCTGCTGTCTGGAGTTAAACGCCAGAAACACGTCATGATCCGGAGTTGAACGCCCAAAACACGTTATAACTTGGAGTTCAACTCCAATAAACGCCTCAGCTCGTGGATAGATCAAGTTCAGCCCAAACATACACCAAGTGGGCCCCAAAAGTGGATTTATGCATCAATTACTTACTCATGTAAACCCTAGTAGCTAGTCTAGTATAAATAGGATAATTTACTATTGTATTAGACATCTTTGGTCTCAGTTTTGTTTTATTCTTCATCTTAAGAGGCCATTGAGCACGTTTTAGGGGGTTGGCCATTCGGCCATGCCTGAACCTTTCACTTATGTATTTTCAACGGTGGAGTTTCTACACACCATAGATTAAGGGTGTGGAGCTCTGCTGTACCTCAAGTTTCAATACAATTACTATTACTTTCTATTCAATTCTCTTTTATTCTTATTCCAAGATATACGTTGCACAACACCTTGATGAATGTGATGATCCGTGACACTCATCATCATTCTCACCTATGAACGCGCGTGACTGACAGCCACTTCCGTTCTACTCTAGGCTGGGCGCATATCTCTTAGATTCCCCAACAGAATCTTCGTGGTATAAGCTAGATAGATGGCAGCATTCATGGGGATCCAGAAAGTCTAACCTTGTCTGTGGTATTCCGAGTAGGATTCTGGTATTAAATGACTGTGACGAGCTTCAAACTCCTGAAGGCTGGGCGTTAGTGACAAACGCAAAAGAATCAATGGATTCTACTCCAACCTGATTGAGAACCGACAGATGATTAGCCGTGCTGTGACAGAGCATTTGGACCATTTTCACTGAGAGGATGGGATGTAGCCATCAACAAGGGTGATGCCTCCAGACGATTAGCCGTGCAGTGACAGCGCATAGGACCATTTTCCCGAGAGGATTAAAAGTAGCCATTGATGATGGTGATGCCTACATACAGCTTGCCATGGAAAGGAGTAAGAAGGATTGGATGAATGTAATAAGAAAGTGGAGATTCAAGAGGAGCACAGCATCTCCATACACCTATCTGAAATTCCCACTATTGATTTGCATAAGTATTTCTATCCCTTTTATTTTCTATTTATTATTAATTTTCCAAATCTATAACCATTCAATCTGCTTAACTGAGATTTACAAGGTGACCATAGCTTGCTTCATACCAACAATCTCTGTGGGATCGACCCTTAATCACGTAAGGTATTACTTGGATGACCCAGTACACTTGTTGGTTAAGTTGAACGGAGTTATGATCACACCAGGGATTATTAAGATCCCAATTCATTACACCATGATCTCTTTGGGGTATTTTTGATTTCATACAAATACAAAGAGACCAACTTTGAGGATCACAATTTCGTCCACCAAGTTTTTGGCGCCGTTGCCGGGGATTGTTGAGTTTGAACAATTGACAGTTCATCTTGTTGCTCAGATTAGGTAATTTTCTTTTCAAAATTTTTCAAAAATCTTTTTCAAAATTTTCTTTTCTTTTTCGTTTTTCCAAAAATATTTTCAAAAAAAATTAATAAAAATCCAAAAAAAAAAATCATAAAATCATAAAAATCAAAAATATTTTGAGTTTCTTGTTTTAGTCTTGTGTCATGTTTTAAGTTTGGTGTCAATTGCATGCTTTAAAAATTTTTCTTGTATTTTTCGAAAATCCCATGCATTCATAGTGTTCTTCATGATCTTCAAGTTGTTCTTTACAAGTTTTCTTGTTTGATCTTGATGTTTTCTTGTTTTGTGTTGTTTGTTATTTTTCATGTGCATTTTTCGTTTGTTAGAGTCCATGCATTAAAAATTTCTAAGTTTGGTGTCTTGCATGTTTTCTTTGCATTAAAATTTTTTTCAAAAATATGTTCTTGGTGTTTATCATGATCTTCAAAGTGTTCTTGGTGTTCATCTTGACATTCATAGTGTTCTTGCATGCATTATGTGTTTTGATCCAAAATTTTCATGTTTTGGGTCATTTTTGTGTTTTTCTCTCTCATCCTTAAAAATTCAAAAATTCAAAATAAATATCTTTTCCTTTTTTATCTCCTAATTTTCGAAAATTTGAGTTGACTTAGTCAAAAATTTTTAAAATTAGTTGTTTCTTACAAGTCAAGTCAAATTTTCAATTTTAAAAATCTTATCTTTTCAAAATCTTTTTCAAAAATTATATCTTTTTCATTTTTCTCTATTTTTCGAAAATTTCAAAAATATTTTTCAAATTATTTTCAAAATATTTTTCTTATCTTTATATCATATTTTCGAAATTACACTAACAATTAATGTGATTGATTCAAAAATTTGAAGTTTGTTACTTTCTTGTTAAGAAAGGTTCAATCTTTAAATTCTAAAATCATATCTTTTAGTTTCTTGTTAGTTAAGTAATTTTCAAAATTAAATCTTTTTCAAAATATCTTTTTCTTAAAAATCTTATCTTTTTATTTTATCTTTTTCAAAAAATTGATTTTAAAATATCTTATCTAACCTCTTATCTTCTTATCTTTTCAAATTTGACTTTAATATCTTTTTCAACTAACTATTTGACTTTTTGTGTGTTTCTTATCTTTTTCAAAACCAACTAACTACTTCTCCCTTTGTATTTTCGAAAATATCTCATCCCTTTTTCAAAAATTCTTTTTAATTAATTAATTGTTTAATTTTCAATTTTAATTCTATCTTATCTCTAATTTTCGAAAATTACTAACCCCTTTTCAAAATTATTTTCAAATTTTCTATCTCTTCTCCCTTATTCTATTTAATTATTTATTTACTAACACTTCTCTTCATCTCTTATCACCTCTCCCATCCTTACTCTTTATACAAACTATTTACTCTTCTTCACCCTTCTCCCATTTCTTTTTCTACTAACACAAAGGAATCTCTATACTGTGACATAGAGGATTCCTCTTCTTTTCTTGTTTTCTTCTCTTTCATATGAGCAGGAACAGGGAAAAAGGCACTCTTGTTGAAATTGATCCTGAACCTGAAAGGACTCTGAAGAGGAAACTAAGAGAAGCTAAATTACAACAATCCAGAAGTAACCTTTCAGAAATTTTCGAACAAGAGAAGGAGATGGCAGCCAAAAATAATAATAATGCAAGGAGAATGCTAGGTGACTTCACAAAACCAACGTCCAAATTTGATGGAAGAAGCATCTCCATTCCTGCCATTGGAGCCAATAATTTTGAGCTGAAACCTCAGCTAGTTGCTTTAATGCAACAAAACTGCAAGTTTTATGGACTTCCATCTGAAGATCCTTACCAGTTTTTAACTGAGTTCTTGTAGATCTGTGAGACTGTTAAGACGAATGGAGTTGATCCTGAAGTCTACAGACTCATGCTTTTCCCTTTTGCTGTAAGAGACAGAGCTAGAATATGGTTGGATTTACAACCTAAGGATAGCCTGGACTCCTGGGATAAGCTGGTCACAGCCTTCTTGGATAAATTCTTTCCTCTTTAAAAGCTGAGAGTGGATGTTCAAACCTTCAAACAAAAAGATGGTGAATCCCTCTATGAAGCTTGGGAAAGATACAAGCAGCTGACCAAAAGGTGTCCATCTGACATGTTTTCAGAATGGACCATATTAGATATATTCTATTATGGTCTATCTGAATTTTCGAAAATGTCATTGGACCATTCTGCAGGTGGATCCATTCACCTGAAGAAAACGCCTGCAGAAGCTCAAGAACTAATTGACATGGTTACAAATAACCAATTCATGTACACTTCTGAGAGGAATTCCGTGAATAATGGGACGCCTCAGAAGAAAGGAGTTCTTGAGATTGATGCTCTGAATGCCATATTGGCTCAGAACAAAGTGTTGACCCAGCAAGTCAACATGATCTCTCAAAGTCTGAATGGATGGCAAAATGCATCCAACAGTACTAAAGAGGCAGCTTCTGAAGAAGCTTATGATCCTGAAAACCCTGCAATGGCAGAGGTTAATTACATGGGTGAACCTTATGGAAACACCTATAATTCATCATGGAGAAATTATCCAAATTTCTCATGGAAGGATCAACAAAAGCCTCAACAAGGCTTTAACAATGATGGACGTAATAGGCTGAGCAATGACAAGTCTTTTCCATCATCTTCTCAGCAACAGACAGAGAATTCTGAACAAAGCACTTCTAATTTAGCCAATATAGTCTCTGATTTGTCAAAGGCCACTTTCAGTTTCATGAGTGAAACTAGATCCTACATCAGAAATCTAGAGGCACAAGTGGGCCAGCTGAGTAAGAAAGTCATTGAAACTCCTCCCAGTATTCTCCCAAGCAATACAGAAGAGAATCCAAAAGGAGAGTGCAAGGCCATTGATTTGATCAACATGGCCGAATGCACAAGGGAGGAGGAGGACAAAAATCCTAGTGAGGAAGACCTCCTGGGACGTCTCTCAAACAAGAAGGAGTTTCCTATTAAGGATCCGAAGGAATCTGAGGCTCATATAGAGACCATAGAGATTCCATTAAATCTCCTTCTGCCATTCATGAGCTCTGAAGGCTATTCTTCCTCTGATGAGGATGAAGATGTGACTGGAGAGCAAGTTGCTCAATATTTAGGAGCTATCATGAAGCTGAATGCCAAGTTGTTTGGTAGTGAGACTTGGGAAAGTAAACCTCCCTTGCTCATTAATGAACTAGATACCTGGATTCAGCAAACTCTACCTCAAAAGAGACAAGATCCTGGCAAGTTCTTAATACCTTGTACCATAGGCACCATGACCTTTGCAAAAGCTCTATGTGACCTGGGGTCAGGGATAAATCTTATGTCACTCTCTGTAATGGAGAAGCTGGGGATCATTGAGGTACAACCTGCCTTGTTCTCATTACAATTGGCAGACAAGTCATTGAGACAAGCTTATGGAATAGTAGAGGACGTGTTAGTAAAGGTTAAAGGCCTTTACATCCCTGCTGATTTCATAATCTTAGACACTAGGAAGGAAGAGGATGAGTGTATCATCCTTGGAAGACCTTTCCTAGCCACAGCAGGAGCTGTGATAGATGTCAACAGAGGTGAATTAGTCCTTCAATTGAATGGGGACTACCTTGTGTTTGAAGCACATGGCCATCCCTCTGTGACAAAAGAGAGTAAGCACAAAGAGCTTCTCTCAGTTCAGAGTCAAGAAGAGCCCCCACAGTCAAACTCTAAGTTTGGTGTTGGGAGGCCACAACCAAACACTAAGTTTGGTGTTAAGACCCTATATCCAAACTCTAAGTTTGGTGTTGGGACCATACAACATTGACCTGATCACCTTTGTGGCTCCATGAGAGCCACTATCAAGCTATTGACATTAAAGAAGCGCTTGTTGGGAGGCAACCCAATTTTATTTATCTAATTTTTATTTTATTTTATTTTATTGTTATTTTGTGTTTTATTAGGTACATGATCATGTGGAGTCATGAAAAAAAATATAAAAATTAAAAACAGAATCAAAAACAGCAGAAGAAAAATCACACCCTAGAGGAAGGACAGACTGGCGTTCAACGCCAGTAAGGAGCATCTGGCTGGCGTCCAACGCCAAAACAGAGCATGAAACTGGCGCTGAACGCCAGAAACAAGCAACATCCTGGCGTTTGAACGCCAGGAATGTGCCTAGAGGAAAAGCTAGCACTGAACGCCAGTAACAAGCATGAAACTGGCGTTCAACGCCAGAAACATGTTACATGTGGGCGTTCAACGCCCAGAATGTGCATCACTCGGCGTTTAAATGCCAGAATGGTGTGCAATGGCATTTTACATGCCTATTTGGTGCAGGGATGGAATTCCTTGACACCTCAGGATCTGTGGACCCCACAGGATCACCTCAGGATCTGTGGACCCCACAGGATCCCCACCTATCATATTCCCACCTTACCTCTTAATCCTATTTTACTCTTCCCCATGTCACACTTCCCAAAACCCTTCACCAATCACCTCAATCCCTCTTCCCAATTACCTCCTTCACCACTCACATCCATCCACTCTTCCCCATAAACCCCACCTACCTTCAAATTTCAAAAACACTTTCCCACCCAATCCCACCCAGCATGGCCGAACCTACCCTCTCCCCTCTCCCTATATATACCCTTCCATTCTACTTCATTTTCACACAATACTACCCCCTCTTCTATACCTTGGCCGAATCCATCTCCCCTCACTCTCCTCCATTTTCTTCTTCTTCTTTTTCTCTTCTTTCTTCTATTGCTCGAGGACGAGCAATATTTTAAGTTTAGTGTGGTCAAAGCACAATCTTTTTTGTTTTCCACTACCATCAATGGCACCTAAGGCCAGAGAATCCTCCAGAAAAGGAAAAGGGAAGACAAAAGCTTCCACCTCCGAGTCATGGGAGATGGAAAGATTCATCTCCAAGAGCCATCAAGACCACCTCTATGATGTTGTGGCAAAGAAGAAGGTGATCCCTGGGGTCCCTTTCAAGCTCAAGAAAAATGAGTATCCGGAGATCCGACATGAGATCCAAAGAAGAGGTTGGGAAGTCCTAACCAACCCCATATAACAACTCGGAATCTTAATGGTTCAAGAGTTCTATGCCAATGCATGGATCACTAGGAACCATGATCAAAGTATGAACCCGAGTCCAAAGAATTATCTCACAATGGTTCGGGGGAAATACTTAGATTTTAGTCCGGAAAATGTGAGGTTGGCGTTCCACTTGCCCATGATGCAAGAAGATGTACGCCCCTACACTAGAAGGGTCAACTTTAATCAAAGGTTGGACCAAGTCCTTATGGACATATGTGTGGAAGGAGCTCAATGGAAAAGAGACTCCAAAGGCAAGCCAGTTCAACTGAGAAGACTGGACCTCAAGCCTGTGGCTAGAGGATGGTTGGAGTTCATTCAACGCTCCGTCATTCCCACTAGCAACTGATCTGAAGTTACTGTGGATCGGGCCATCATGATTCATAGCATCATGATTGGAGAGGAAGTAGAAGATCATGAGGTCATCTCCAATGAAATCTACAAAATAGCCGACAAGCCCTCCAACACGGCAAGGCTAGCTTTTCCTCACCTTATTTGCCATCTATGTTACTCAGCTGGAGTTATCATAGAAGGAGACATTCCCATTGAGGAAGATAAGCCCATCACCAAGAAAAGGATGGAGCAAGCAAGTGAGACCCTCCACGGATCTCAAGAGATGCATGAGGAAGCTCATCATCAAGAAATCCCTGAGATGCCTCAAGGGATGCACTTTCCTCCCAACAACTATTGGGAACAACTCAACACTTCCTTAGAAGATTTGAGCCACAATGTTGAACAATTAAGGGTGGAACATCATGAGCACTCCATCATTCTCCATGAAATAAGAGAAGATCAAAGAGCAATGAGGGAGGAGCAACAAAGGCAAGGAAGGGACATAGAAGAGCTTAAGGACATTGTTGGTCCTTCAAGAAGAAGACGCCACTAAGGTGGATTCATTCCTTGTTCTTATTTCTTTCTGTTTTTCGGTTTTTAATGTTGTGCTTATCTATGTTTTGTGTCTCTACTTCATGATCATTAGTATGTAGTAACCATGTCTTAAAGCTATGAATAAAATCCATTAATCCTTCACCTCTCTTAAATGAAATATGTTTTAATTCAAAAGAACAAGAAGTACATGAATTTCGAAATTATCCTTGAATTTAATTTAATTATATTGATGTGGTGACAATACTTTTTGTTTTCTGAATGAATGCTTGAACAGTGTATATTTTTTGATCTTGTTGTTTATGAATGTTAAAACTGTTGGCTCTTGAAAGAATGATGAACAAAGAGAAATGTTATTGATTATCTGAAAAATCATGAAATTGATTCTTGAAGCAAGAAAAAGCAGTGAAAAAGAAGAAGCTTGCGAAAAAAAATGGCGAAAAAAATAGAAAGAAAAAGAAAAAGCAAGCAGAAAAAGCCAATAGCCCTTAAAACCAAAAGGCAAGGGTAAAAAGGATCCAAGGCTTTGAGCATCAATGGATAGGAGGGTCCAAGGAAATTAAATCCAGGCTTAAGCGGCTAAATCAAGCTGTCCCTAACCATGTGCTTGTGTCATGAAGGTCCAAGTGAAAAGCTTGAGACTGAGTGGTTAAAGTCGTGATCCAAAGCAAAAAGAGTGTGCTTAAGAGCTCTGGACACCACTAACTGGGGACTCTAGCAAAGCTGAGTCACAATCTGAAAAGGTTCACCCAGTCATGTGTCTGTGGCATTTATGTATCCGGTGGTAATACTGGAAATCAAAGTGCTTAGGGCCACGGCCAAGACTCATAAGTAGCTGTGTTCAAGAATCAACATACTTAACTAGGAAAGTCAATAACACTATCCGAAATTCTAAGTTCCTAGAGAAGCCAATCATTCTAAACTTCAAAGGAAAAAGTGAGATGCCAAAACTGTTCAGAAGCAAAAAGCTACAAGTCCCGCTCATTTAATTAGAATTAATATTCATTGATATTTTGGAATTTATAGTATATTTTCTTCTTTTTATCCTATTTGATTTTTAGTTGCTTGGGGACAAGCAACAATTTAAGTTTGGTGTTGTGATGAGCGGATAATTTATACGCTTTTTGGCATTGTTTTTAGGTAGTTTTTAGTAAGTTCAAGCTACTTTTGGGGATGTTTTCATTAGTTTTTATGTAAAATTCACATTTCTGGACTTTACTATGAGTTTGTGTGTTTTTCTGTGATTTCAGGTAAATTCTGGCTGAAATTGAGGGACTTGAGCAAAACTCTGAGAAGGAGGATGACAAAGGACTGCTGATGCTGTTGGAATCTGACCTCCCTGCACTCGAAATGGATTTTCTGGAGCTACAGAACTCCAAATGGCGCGCTCTTAACGGCGTTGGAAATTAGACATCCAGAGCTTTCCAGCAATATATAATAGTCCATACTTTATTCGGGAATTGACGACGTAAATTGGCGTTGAACGCCAAGTACATGCTGCTGTCTGGAGTTAAACGCCAGAAACACGTCATGATCCGGAGTTGAACGCCCAAAACACGTTATAACTTGGAGTTCAACTCCAATAAACGCCTCAGCTCGTGGATAGATCAAGCTCAGCCCAAACATACACCAAGTGGGCCCCGGAAGTGGATTTATGCATCAATTACTTACTCATGTAAACCCTAGTAGCTAGTCTAGTATAAATAGGATAATTTACTATTGTATTAGACATCTTTGGTCTCAGTTTTGTTTTATTCTTCATCTTAAGAGGCCATTGAGCACGTTTTAGGGGGCTGGCCATTCGGCCATACCTGAACCTTTCACTTATCTATTTTCAACGGTGGAGTTTCTACACACCATAGATTAAGGGTGTGGAGCTCTGCTGTACCTCAAGTTTCAATACAATTACTATTACTTTCTATTCAATTCTCTTTTATTCTTATTCCAAGATATACGTTGCACAACACCTTGATGAATGTGATGATCCGTGACATTCATCATCATTCTCACCTATGAACGCGCGTGACTGACAGCCACTTCCGTTCTACTCTAGGCTGGGCGTATATCTCTTAGATTCCCCAACAGAATCTTCGTGGTATAAGCTAGATAGATGGCGGCATTCATGGGGATCCGGAAAGTCTAACCTTGTCTATGGTATTCCGAGTAGGATTCCGGTATTGAATGACTGTGACGAGCTTCAAACTCCTGAAGGCTGGGCGTTAGTGACAAACGCAAAAGAATCAATGGATTCTACTCCAACCTGATTGAGAACCGACAGATGATTAGCCGTGCTGTGACAGAGAATTTGGACCATTTTCACTGAGAGGATGGGATGTAGCCATCAACAAGGGTGATGCCTCCAGACGATTAGCCGTGCAGTGACAGCGCATAGGACCATTTTCCCGAGAGGATTAAAAGTAGCCATTGATGATGGTGATGCCCTACATACAGCTTGCCATGGAAAGGAGTAAGAAGGATTGGATGAATGTAATAAGAAAGTGGAGATTCAAGAGGAGCACAGCATCTCCATACACCTATCTGAAATTCCCACTATTGATTTGCATAAGTATTTCTATCCCTTTTTATTTTCTATTTATTATTAATTTTCGAAATCTATAACCATTCAATCTGCCTAACTGAGATTTACAAGGTGACCATAGCTTGCTTCATACCAACAATCTCTGTGGGATCGACCCTTACTCACGTAAGGTATTACTTGGATGACCCAGTACACTTGCTGGTTAAGTTGAACGGAGTTATGATCACACCAGGGATTATTAAGATCCCAATTCATTACACCATGATCTCTTTGGGGTATTTTTGATTTCATACAAATACAAAGAGACCAACTTTGAGGATCACAATTTCGTCCACCAAGTTTTTGCAGAGTTTTGCTCAAGTCCCTCAATTTCAGCCAGAATTTACCTGAAATCACAGAAAGACACACAAACTCATAGTAAAGTCCAGAAATGTGAATTTTACATAAAAACTAATGAAAACATCCCCAAAAGTAGCTTGAACTTACTAAAAACTACCTAAAAACAATGCCAAAAAGCGTATAAATTATCCGCTCATCACTTACCAAAATGATGACCCAACTCCTTTGAAAATGGTGGTTGATACTAGTGATCCGATCTCCATTATGTTTGCTGTTATGGATGGTGACATTATTGACCTTAGGGTAGATGACGAGCCAATACCACTAGAGGATGACAATGTCCAAAAAGAAGAGGAGTTCGATCGAGAGGATAAGGAAGAAGATGAATTTGATGATCAGAAAATTACCTTGGAAGGGGAGGATGATGAACCAAAGGAAGGAGATGATAATGAATCTGAATAAGGTTAACCTAAAAATAGTTTAACTAGCTTGCTATATTACTAAACTTTATTTAGTAAGATCATATAATTATAACGCACGCTAGCCTTAATTCAATCTTATGTATTTCTTTATCAAACTTTGATTAGATTATAATATAATTACATTGTTATAGGTAGGGATGACGACAGATTGACGTGTCACCTGCAAGCCTTATTTTCATTATGACGACAATGATTATCAGGCTCCATATTCATTAGGACTTTATTTAGGCCTTTGTTTTTATTTTTTTAGCAGCATTTTATTTCTTCGTATTTTTATTCTGTATATTTAATGTTTTACATTATATATAAATTATTTTTCTAGATACATTACTAATTTATTCTTTACTAATTGGGAGTTGATTATCAATTAATAAATTTTGGGGTCCATTATAGGTACAAGGAAGAAATGTTAAAAAAATAAATCTACCATCGAAATTATCTAACGGTAAAGATAAACCAATTTAATTAAAAATAAAAAAGAACTGTGGGATTTACCATCGGATAAGTTCTGACGGTAAGCCACATCTTATTTTTATGTCTTGAAATCATAATCCGACGCTAATTATTGGCGAAAAAATAAATTTGATGGTAATTGGTTACCAGCAAATTTTATACCGTCGGATTTATTCTGCCACTAAATCCGACGATAAACATGTTATCGTCATATTTATTTCATAAATCCGAAGATATTCAGTATTTTTCTTATAATATTGCCTTTTGTTCAAGATCTTAGTTGGTGTCTGAACAGTGAAACTCACATTTACATGGATAGAGAATAGGATAGAAATTGAATATTTAATATATTAGAATATGACTAGTGAATTAGGTTTAGGTTAGTAGAGTTGTTAAGAAGTTGATAATTAGTGGAGTAGTTAGTAGAGTTGTTAAAATCATTGTTAAAAATTTTTGTATAAATAATCTCTTTGTATCAATGAATTACATAATATATAATAACACATTTCTTATTCCTTTTTTGTATTTCTATCATGGTATCTAAAGCATAGGTTAATCTTTTTTTCCTGATGAAGAACCAATATTCTCCAGCTTAGTTTTCTTCCTTTCTCGGCCATTTTTCTATCGTTGCATTAGATCACCAACCATCCCAGAAGCTTCTTTACATCGTTTTGAGTTGAACAAATGAAACACCTCCTGAATCCAATGCCACACACGGTACCACACGCTGTTCATATATCTACCACTAAAGCAGTTGCACTTTTATCATCATCTTCACTGTAGTGTTTTCTCACTCTATTTTGGTTATCTTCTCAACATCGTTGAGCAACTCCAACCACACTGTCATATTCTCTCTCTATCTCGAGTCCAACGGACTCAAGATCGTCGTCATCAGAGCCCTAATGCGCTGCCATACGCCTCTTGAAGTCGCTGTCCTCATCTTTCTTCAATCAGTACCGGATTGAATCTTGTCCGTTTGCTGCATCATAGTCCAGATCTTCACTATGTGTCATAAAATCACTTGTCAGCCCAGACCTACTTCTTGTACCCACATGTTGACCCAACCCACATCTATTTTCATCTGCGCATGCTGATGTCAGCATAGGACTGAGTCAGCGTGTTGATGTGGTTTTCTCTCCAATTAGAAGTTGTCGTGTATCCCCTTGCTGCAGACATGGCATCCCCGTGTGGACCCTTCCTAAGGTTTTTTTTTTGGGTATCCTCTTTCTGATTTTGTCCTCTATTTTTGTGATTTCTACTCCAATTATGCTTTTTTCACATTTTTTGAGGAATATTTAATCATTCTCATGGAGAAACAGATATTCCTCATCCAATTGCTGACATTCTTAATAGCTACAACTATAATCATTGGGCTGAATCCATGAGAGCGTTTCTTAAATGTCGTAAATTATGGTGTTATGTGACTGATGATATTGTATGTCCAACTAAAATTGATATTGACAAATCCAAAGTGACTGAAAATCTAAAGAAGCTTCCTCTGAATCCGTTGATGTTGACAAAGCCTTTGTTAAGAAATTGGAGGACTGGGATAGTAAGAATTACCAAATTATTACTTGGTTTCGCAACACATCTACACCTGGCATCTATCTTCAACTTGGGTGTTTTGAAACTACTAAAGAGGTATGGAATTATTTGGCTAAACGATATACCATTTCTTATCTTTCACAACAATATTAATAACATGGTCAGGCTATTTATGATTTTCTAGCACAAAATAAACGCATTTGGGATCAATTGACCTCTTGTGAACCTATTCTTAAAGATGTTACTGATGCTAAAGCTTATGTTGATTATCGCAATCAGACATGACTAATTTAGTTTCTCATGGCATTTACAGATGCTTTTGAGTCAGTCAGAGATACTCTTCTTCGTCAAAATCCTTTTTCTAGCCTTGAAGATGCTCCCCTGCATCTTAAATATAAAGAAACATGTCTATGGCTAACTTGATCTAAAACTGATGCTATCTTTGTGGTTACTAACAAAAGAGGCAAATTTTGTCGTCGAAATTATAGTCGTTTTAGTCACCTTCCACCAGATTGTCCCTCATCAAACGTCATAAATGCAAGTAGAAAGGTCATATTTGTAACATCCTTACTATCAGAATGTCACATTTCCAGTTGCGCCACTCTGATAGCGAGGATATTACGACGACTTTCATATACTTAACACTAAAATAAGAGCCTTTTTTAGACCGAAACTGCATCGATGTTTTCTTTGAAAAACCGGATATACTTTTTGTTTGGGAAACATACATACATACCTACAAACCAATCACAAGTAAACAAAAAATATATATATACACCATTATAAGACTTCTTTATACAAACAACTTATAAACATTACATATCACAACTCCTATCCCTCTTATAAAAAGTACAATAATAAAGGCGAGGGGAATTAATAACATCGTCTTCGCAGGTTCTCAGTAGAGGGTTCAAGAATTGTCATAATAACATATTTAAAAGAAAACTGGTTTCAACTACAATAATCATCACTCGTCTTATGAATCTTTTTAAAAACCAACGGCTTAACATCCAAAACCTTTTCAAAAACCATAAGTTAATTATCCAAAATCCAAAACTCATATTTTTCTTATAAAAATCTTGAAAGTCACATAGACAGTATGAATTACCAACTCGTTCCAAACATAGGTTCATTAAGTCTATGCTGAACCAACTTGATTTTTCATACTTGCTAAACCTTAAACACAAACCAATCACGATCCCTGGCAAATCACATAATCAATCACGGCCTCCGGCACAAGAAACTCAATCAACACCCAATTCACCTCAATCCAACCAATCAATCACAATCACAAGTAATGAAATTCAAACACAAACAAGAGCAATTATATCAAGTATAGCAATTAGCAGTTAAACAGAATTATTCACGTAAGTAAACCAAATACAATATACACACCCAAACAATGTCACATAGATGCATATGATGTATGCCTGTCCTAATGGCCATGAGCTCACGTTTCGGTTATATTGCCAAAAATCTGACATATCTGGTAGCTAACCCGGACATTGTTCCTCTGTCATGCATCTCCAAGAGACATAAATCCGGACTTATCACATGCTGGTAATCAAAGAAAAAGGGCCCTAGCACCTTCTCCATGGAGGAATATTCCAGGAAAATGTGCCCAGCCACCCTTACGACCAGAGAGAGCCACAAAACAAGTGGGATATCAACACCGTCCTTGCTTTGGCATAGCTCAGCTCAGCGCAAGCGGGATATCACCACCATCCTTGCCACATCCTTACTAAGAGTAATTATCAGACAGTATGCAAACATCCTTGCCAGTCTCAGTGATCACATCTCAATCATGCTCACAATCAAAATCAAATCATAAGTCTCTAAACTCTTTTTCATCACGATTCAAAAATTCTTTTTGGCCCATTTACTTTCAAGGACAAAATATATGTAGTTCACATCTCGCCAAGAATCACATTTCCTTAAATCAATTTCCTTTAAAATCGAAACCACTTTTGGTAACATTTTTTGAGACCTCCAAGCAACTTTAAAACCATATCAAATTTAGATCTCTTCTAAAAGGCTTAAAAATCATTCATTCTTAAATCAATCACTTAACTACTTTAAATCGAGAGTTATTAATTAAACTCCACGGCAAGTTTCAAGACATTAGGGGAGAGCAACAAATCTCATTTCCTTAAATTACTTAAAATATCCTTAAAATTATAGCTTCTTAATTTGAATCAATTAAAATAAAATTTAAACCAAAACAAAATCATTTAAACCAAAAGTTTTGAACCTATTTCAAAACCAAATCTTTTAAACCAAAACCAAATTATTTAAACCAAAAGTTTCGAACCAATTTTAGAATCAAATCATTTAAACCATCCTAAGTTTTAAAACTTTTTCAACAAGGGTCAAGGCCATACCGGTTAGAAATTGAAAGTCCTAATTGAAAACTCCAAAAACATTTATCCTCAAATCCATTACTTTAATTACTCTAAAATCTTTAGAAGTACTCAAGACATATCTCTTTTTGATAAAGTTAATCAAACCAAACTCATTTTTCTTTAACCAAAACTTCCAACCCATTTTCAAAACCATAACCAAAACTCCCAAAAATCTTCAAAATTGTTACAAAAATAAGTTATTGTTATTAAATTTCACTTAACCACTTATAAAAAATTCGACAGCACCTCCCCTAAAACTCAGACTTTACCACCCTTACGGGTTCCATCAAAACCACATTTCTCAAACCCTTCCAAATAGTTTCAGAACCTACTCATTCCTCAATATAAATATATAATTCAGACTTTCAAAACAAAGCCATTTCTCAACATATATGTATAAACCGGGTTTCCAATACAAAACCCTCTTTAGTATAAACATTCAAATCAGCTTTCCAAAAATCAATTTTTTATTAAGGACCACAAGCCAACTCAAACAATCAATAGTTCAATCAAGTAGACAATCATATTCATCCAAAATAAACCAGTCAATCCATAAGACTCGCAAAAATTACCATATATTTATATATGTTTTGCATCAATATCAATTTATAACAATTTCGTAATATAAAATAAGTTTTAAGAAAAATTCCTACCTCGAATAGTCAAAAATGTAACTCACAAAATGTGTTAAGACCCTTTTTCTCCTAGCCCACAACAGTGGCAGCTGCAGCCACAGCTCTATACCGCTTCAGCAACAGCAACAACAACAACAACAACAACTCTAATTGAAATATGCAACCTCGAAAACTTAATCCTAAGACATCAACGTTGCGACATCCTCAATAAATTATAACAGAAATAATAGTGATAATGGTTTCGGGACAAGAAAACTCATTGTACTTAGAGAAGAACCAAAGATCGGAGTAACAACAGCTCCTGTAGCGACTTCTGGCAGCACAGCCACATTCCCGATGGCCACAGACATGGCGGCGCAACTCAGAACGGCGAGCAGCTCGACGGTGACCCAGTTGGATATGTTAGCACGAATGGTGGCGACAACGGTTGTGAGCGACCCTCCCTCTCTCACCTGCATCTCTCTCTCTCTCTCTCTCTCTCTCGGTTTTGCTCTCCTAACGGCGACGAGTGTGACAGATCGCCGACAAGGCAACGGTAGCGGCGAGCTAGACGATCAGGACCTTCAGTGACGACTACAGAGTCCACAACGATGGCACAGCACAACAACGCGTGTGACGGCGGCAGCAACTTCTTCCTCCTCGTTTCCCTCTTCTCTATCGTTGCTCTGTGTGTGTCTTGTGTGTTGTGAGTTGAGTTGAGTGTGTTGTGCATTGAGTTGAGGTGAGGATGTGGGGTTGAGGGGTTAGCTACTAGAATAGTGGGTTAGGGTTTTGTTTTTGGGGAATTAGTCTAGTGTAGTTTAGTAATTTCTAGTAAAAATAGGGGTAATGTGGTAATTGAAAACCAATTTAATCAAACAATAATTATATATAAAAATACTATTTAATTATCCCTTACAAATAATAAATACTCTAAATTTAAACATATAAAATTCTAATTAGAGATAATCAAATTAATTTCCTTTAAAATTATAAATAAGGTTTAAAATCTAAATATTCAAACTAAAGCATATAAAATTCTCATTATTTCCCAATTACTAAAGCGTTAAATCATAATAAGAAAATACTCAATTAGTATAAAAATCTCTTAAAAATATACTCTTGAATAAATAAAATAAATAATAAATAACTTATTATTTAATTTTCGAAAATCCGAGGTCTTACAATATTGCCTCAAATTGTTCTATTCTATATTGTCGCTACTGCAAATAGTTGGGTCACTTGATAACTACTTGTCTTACTCATCCAACTCGTCTAGACCAAAATAGGTATCATCCTTGCTCCAATGCTTCCAAATCCGCGTCTGTTACTTCATGCAGCTTCTGCCGATAATGTATCTACCTCATCTATTTCTGGTACTCCATCTTCTATTTCTCTATCTGATATTGATTCTTTTTTTAGACAACTCTCTCATTCTCCAATAATACTTCTATTTCTCTATCCACTCCTCTAGGTAACTCTAAACAGTACTTTAATTTTGGTCGTTTTAATCACATGGCACCTATGTGTCATGTTTTTATCTCTTTGTCTACCACTACCACCGCACCGTCTATTCACACTAATGATGGATCCTTTATGTATGTGAATCATAAAGGATCTGTGTCACAGTATGACCTTCACCTACCTGATACTTATTCTACTCCTGAATTGAATTTCAATCTTATTTCTATAGGTCAATTAGTTGAACTTGGTTTTGATGTCAGTTTTTTTCTATTTTTGGTTGTCGTATATAGGATCATTGGACAAGACAATTCATTGGGATTGGATGTAAGGTAAGAAGACTGTCTGAAGTTAGGAATTTTCATGTTTTCTCTACCAAAAACCTTTGTGTTGTTTCTCCAACATCTATATTTCACTTATGGCATCGACGTCTTGCTCATAGTTCATTAGAAAACTTGCATCCTCTTTATCTAAGGGAGTATTAGGATCATTTAATAATGATTCTTTGATTGCGTTTCTTATCAAACTGCAAAATAACCAGCTTTATCTTTTTATAGTAGTTCATCTCTTGCTTATTCTTCTTTTGATCTTATACACTCTGATGTTTGGGGACCTGCTCCTACAACTTCTATGGGAGAAAATTCAATATTTTGTTATCAATGATTATTCATAATTTACTTGGGTTTATTTAGTGTCTAATAGATATGAATTGTCTTAGATTTACATCAAATTTGCTAATATGATTAAAATGAAATTTTCCAAAGTTATTAAAGTTTTTTTACGTGACAATGCATTGGAGTACCGTAATTCTAAACTTTTGAACTTCCTTGCTTAGTTGGGCACCTTATTTAAATTCTCTGGCCCTGTAAATGCAAATATCGTCACATTCATAACTCTGTTCATGTAATGCTTTTCTTTTTCCTTTTCTTATCCTGAACGTGTTTGGGCTGAAGCAGTTCTTACTATTGTCCATGTTATCAATCATATTCCTTCCTTTGTTCTAGATAACATCACTCCTATTGAGCGTCTCTATAATATTTCCTAGACTAAAGTTCTCTTAGAATCTTTGGTTGTATCTGTTTTGATCTTCTTCAATCCTAAGAACATAATAAACTTGAGCCTTGGGCTCGCCTGTGTTTTTTCATTGGTTATGACACTAAACATAAAAGTTGTCGTTGTTAGGATCCTATCACTCAATGAATTCTCATATCACGTCATGTTGTATTTTGAAAATATCACATGTTTTTTAGTTTCTCTTCCTTTTAGTCCATTCCTCTTACTTGTTCACCTTTCTTTACTAATCCTTCTGTTGATCTTTTTTCTAGTGATAATAATACAGGAATTGTGAAAAGACCACCTCCTGAGCCTTTTATTCCTACCCCTTCTACTATTTCTAATGATCCAATCCTGGATGATGATCCTATAGTTGATGGACATATAAAATCAAGGCTCACTTTGATGGATGTATTGACAAGTATAAGGCTCGTTTGTTTGCTCAAGGATGCCCTCAAGAGTATAATATCGATTATAAAGAGACTTTTGCTCTTTTTGCTCTTCTCACACCTGTTCGAGCTCTTCTTGAAATTGTTGTTGTCCATAAATAGTCTCTAAGTTAGATGGATGTGAAAAATGTGTTTCTTAATGGTGACTTGAAATAGAAAGTCAACATGAAACCTCCTTTGGGATATTCTTGTTCTCCTAACAAAGTATGTCTTCTTCGTAAAGCACACTATGGTCTTAAGCAAGCTCTTTAAGAATGATTTGAAAAGTTCAGTAATTCTGTCTACAACCTCAGTTTCACTTGCAATCCTCGTGAGAATGCATTTCTCATTCAGAAGACTGACAAGGGTGTTGTTTTCTTACCATTATATGTTGGTGACATGATCATTACTTGCGATGATATTGATGGCATCACTAGTCTCAAAGCAAGCCTTCACCACCACTTTGAGATAAAGACCTTGGATCTCTTAGTTATTTTCTTGATCTTGGAGTTATCTTGTCAAAATATGGCATCTATCTTTCTCAAGCAAAGTATGCATCTAATTTTTCTTGCTTGGGCTAGCATTACTAATATTCGCAAAGAATCTACTCCTCTTGATCCTAATCCTCGCCTCGCTCCTATGGATGGCCCTGCTTTGGATAATCTCACTCTCTACAGGAAATTAGTTGGTAGTCTTATCTACCTAATTGTTACTCGACCGGATATTGCCTACCATGTTAATGTTATTAGCCAGTTCTTATCGGCACCTTACATTACTCATAATGTCGTTGTTCTTCAGATTCTTTGCTACATCAAAGGTACTATGTTTCAATGTCTTCATTTTTCTGCATAATCTTTTTCTATCCTTCAAGCATAATTTATTGGTGATTGGGCTAGTGACTCCCACTGATCGCCGTTTTACTACCGGTTATTATTTATTTTTTGATGACTCTTTTATCTCTTAGCATGCCAAGAAACAAAATTTTATAACTCGATCTAGCACCCAAGCAAAATATCATGCTCTAGCTGACACTTTTGCTAAAGTTGTTGCAATTCGTTGACTTCTTGAAGATTTGGGAGCTATTAAGTCTTCTCCTATTAATCTCTATTGTGATAACAGAAGTGCTATTCATATTGTCCATGATGATGTCTTTCATTAGCAAATGATGGATGGAAAAATGCTGGTTAGGAAATTCTGATAAAAGTAGCGTTGCAAGTACAGTCTTAACCGACGAAATTCTCACTATCAATTTAAATTGTATGTCACAATTAAGAATAAATAACCGGGAGTAGAATTCCGGGCCGTTTCTCAAAGAGTTAACACAATGATGTAAATTATTGGTCAAGATTTTTCTGAATATTTTTAAGGTTGAGAACAGAAAAATTAAATAACCAGAAATTAAAGCAATGAATAATAACAAGAGGTGTTATATATTTAAAAATAAAAAGCCTTGGCTAGGGGAGATAATTGGGGTTTCTATCCTTGTTGTCTTTCCCAAGTATAATCATAATGGTTTATTACACCCACTTATTTATCCTCCAACAACTGAAAGAAAGTCAAGTGGCTTTGCTAACTCTAGCTCACAAGTTCTAGTCACTTCATGAGGAAGGACTAGAGTTGGTGAGAAGTGAGCTAGCCAATAATTCCCACTTACAGATCAACACTTGAGTATTACAACTCAAGGGATCCCAATTAATCAATCCCTAAGTCAAGTTGAGAGCTTTAAGTCATTAACATGAATGCCATTTTCATAAACATGTAATAGGAATAAATAAAAGACATGGAAATTATAATAAATTAATAAAATCAAAATTTGGCATTGACAATTAATTATAAAGGATCAACAAGCAATAAAATAAACATAGAAATAACTCAATGCATTGATTAAATTCAAAAGTGACAAGATCCAAACATGAGTGCATAATAATCAAATAGAATAGAGTAATAAAGAAATTAGAACAGAAAACTGGAAGAAAATTGACTTCAACTGAAGGTAGTGGCAGCTCGCTCTAGATCTAATTCGAAGATGAACTAAAAATGCTAAGAACCCTAAGAGAAGTAGTAGTTTCTCTCTTTCCAATTCAAAAACTAAACAAAAACTAAAAAGAAGTGAAATGTGTTCAGTCTCAGTTCAATCCCTGCCTCTAGTCTGTGTTTTTGGGCTTGAAACTGGGTCCAAATCAGCCCAAAAATTGCCCCGTGCAGCACGAGATGCTCTGTCATGCGTACGCGTCAGCCACGCGTATGCGTCGCTGGACTTCTGTGCTGGTCACATATACGCGTCAGTCACACATATGCGTCGCTACAAAATGCTCCAAACCATGCGCATGCGTTATCCATGCATGTGCGTCGCTCTTCGCTTCTTAGCTCTTTAGTTTCTTGTGTTCCTTCTACTTTAACAATTTTAAAATTTAGAAAGCATGTTTTCAATCATAGCACAAAATTTGGAAGGAAAAGAAAAACATGCAATTTACATGAATAAGTGTGAGAATATTTGACAAAACCCACTCAATGTAGTCCAAAATATATCACAAAATAGTGGCTTATCAGCGAACCAAACACGTTGAGAATGACTGTCATTTTGTATGACACCGACTTCTCATTGGTATTATTCTTCTAATTGTTGATTGAACTATGGATCAAAAAGCTGATATCTTTACCAAAGCTCATCATCCTACTCGTTTTCGGAATCTAGTATCCAAACTCAAGATGGTCTCTTTAGCTCATACTTGAGTTTAAAGGGAAGATATTAGAATATGATTAGTGCATTAGATTTAGGTTAGTAGAGTTGTTAAGAAATTGTTAATATCAACTGATAATTAATGGAGTAGTTAATAGAGTTGTTTAGATTACTGTTAAAAATTTTTGTATAATCAATGTCCTTCTTTCAATGAATTACATAACATACAATAACACATTTCTGATTGAGTAAAATACCATTTCTACCCATGAAAGTTCTAAATGTTGACAACTCTATCCACGAAACAACAAAATTGAAGTTGTATCCATGAAATATTGGTTCTATATGACAAAACTATCCAAATTGTAAAAAACTACCTAAAAATCCCAAACTACCCTTTTTTCTAACCCCACCACTCCTAAATCTTTCATCACCTCTACCCTTTTCCCCAACTATTGTTATTGCAACTATCTTCACCAACCTTTCTCTTTCTTTTTCTCTATTCCCTTCCGTCATATATCATTTCATCAGCTTCGATGCTACTGATGCCGCCATCACACCTACTAACCTCTCGCCCATAGCGCACAAAGTCACACACCTCTTCTGGGTGGTTCAATTCTAGGGAGACGAAGAAGCCAACATTGCCACCAACAAAGCCATGCTCCACAATGTTCTCACCACCCTCAAATCTTATCCTTTTTCATGCCTCACCCATATTACCTTCCAAACTGGGACAAAACACTACAGGGATCAAAGGAACTGAAGCTCACAGAGCTGAGGTCGAAATCAATGGTTTGGACAGCAGAAATGGAAAGGTGAAATAGTGATAAAAGGTAAGATCAAAGGATCTCAGGCAACGGGGGAGCGTTCTCCTCATAAGCAACGACGAGAATGATCTTGGAAGCGATCTCTAGCAGCAGTGACGATAAAAAATGGTGATGGAATGGCCTAGTGACAGCAAGGACAATGCCTCTAGCGGTGAGCTCCGTTGACGGTGACAGCAGCTGCGACAGTGGCAGAACGGCTCCTCTTCAATCGCATCCCTCCTCTTTCTCTCTCTTTCTTTGTTCTGTATGCCTCCATCTATGACAGCGATAACAAAGTCCTCCTCCGGTGGCAGCTCTGACAGTAGAGATAGCGAACGAAGCTTTGACGATGACAACACAGCCCTTCCTTAGCTTCCTCTCCTCGTGTTTTTTGTTCTCTCTTACTATCTTTGTTTCGGCCTTCTCTCTCATGCTTCCTCCCTTGTTCGATGGTGACGGCGATGGTTGTTCCCAGCCTCACCAGTGTTGCACTTCCTTTCTTTCCTAGTCTTTGACAATTTTGTGGAATTAATTGTGTTGCCTGTAGTATTTGTAGTGGGGATAGAAAGGTGATAAGGGGTGAGGAAAATTAGGGTTAGACGAAAAATTATTTGGGATTTTAGGTAGTTTTTAGGGTTTGGATAGTTTTGTCGTCCGGAATTGATCATTTATAGGTACAACTTCAATTTTGTTATCTTGTGGATAGATTTGTCAGAAGTTAGAACTTTCATAAATAAAAATAATAGTTTACTCTCTTATCAAACAAAACTTTTCGTAGTAGATATCATGGGAGAAATGATGTTCTTACTTTCTTGTCCTACCATTCTTTCTAAAAAAAATTGAAAGTACTATATGTAAATTATGTATAAAAAACATTAGAGATTTTGTTATTTATGGTTTAATTACTACGTTGGTCCCTATAGTTTTACCGAATTTTCAATTAGGTTCCTATACTTTTTTTTTCAATTAGGTTCATATACATTATTTTTTTTCAATTTAGTCCCTACCGTGACAAAATCGTATGAATTAACAGAATATTCTGTTCAAAAATCGAATATTCTCGTGTTTGAATTAAAATAACTAATTAAATTCACTCCCATTTTTTCAAAACACCAAAACTATCCTTAGCATTTTGCCCCCAAATTAAAGAACCCTAGGCAGCACTTGCTCTCTTAATCCAATGGCGTTTCTCCACCGTTCATCTGCGTCGTCATCCATCTACGTCGTTGTCGTCGTTGTTTTCCTTGGCGGCTTGAGCGTCGGTCGTCCGTCATCTTTGGTTTGCACTGCTATGCTCTACTCTGTTTGTCTTTGGTTTGCGCTGCGATGTACTGCGTGTGCTCTGTTCGTCGTGTTCCATCGCCTCACCTGGTAATAAAAGTAATAACGGAAGAGTGACGTGGGTAGGATGCAGCGTCTTGCTTGACATTATTGACGGTGACCGTCTCGTCTTCGATCGCCTCTCCCCCGCTGCGTAAGTTCTTCTTCTTCTTCTTTAATTAATTAACTAACTTAATAATAATAACAATAATGTTTTCGTTATGCAGGAAATTGAAGATTGGGAATAAGAACTGCTCTCTCCAACCGTTAATCGGCACTCGCTTCGATTCTCTCTTTCAACTCAATAGCACTTCCCTCTCTCCTTTTATACCTTCCCCTCAAGGTATCTATGCTTATGCATCATTGCATATTATAATAGCTTAGTGCTGGTGTAAGTTCTAGTTTCTAGTTTCAATTCAAAAACTATTCCTAATTTATAATAACCTCCAGAAGTAGTTCTATTAATCACATGGATGAAATAAACCTACAGCTGATGCTACTAACAATGAGGAAATAAAAGATGATGGTCAACCGAATCTTGAATCCAAGGATAATCGTAAATTGGTTGACAATAACACTGCACAAACCCTCACTGGTAAAGATATTGAAGCCATACGAAGGTAACATTTTATGCAATCCTTATTTAGATGTACAAAAGAAAATGTTTATTAAAGCATTATTAACTGCTCGTGATATATTACTTGAAGAACTTTAAAGACTTAGTAAAGCAATTGATCAAACTCTTGATATTTCAGAATTTCTGTTAAATATGAACAAAATGAACTCATTAAATTCCGTACTTGCAGAAAATCAAGTTTTGCCACAAAGAAAATCACAAGATGGCCAAGAGGTTTTATTTTTTTTTTTCATTTTCAACTTAAATATGAATTACTATTTCCGTTTTAAAATAACTATGGTTAATTCATCCAAATTGGTACCAAATTTGTACAGAGATTTAGTGTTGATTTTTTTAATACTAGAAACCTCAAATCTCTTAGTCAAAAAGAATTTTTGAAGTGTTTGAATTTATTAGGACATCAATTGTTCAACTTGTGGAACGAATTTTTGAAATTTCACAGGTTTGCTTTCTCATCTTATATTATTATTAATTTGATGGTTGATTGTTAAAAATACATGCATGATTATATTTGCTCCAATGATATTCACTTGTTAATATTATTTGACATGGTTTAATCTATGAATGTGTGAAAAAAATTTTGGACTGTTGCCATATGTTTTGTTTGAGAAAATTATGTGCAGAGAAAATTGGTTTTATTGTTTGAAAAACTATATAAAAATTGTTTTTGTAAACAATTTTAGTTATCTTGTTAGGACACCTGATGATTCTGCTCTAATTTCTTTTGTTCCGAAAGCAGGCTAGCTACTATACTTTGATTGAAGCTTTTGGTGGAAAGGACTATCTTGTTGGGACACCAGATGAACTTAAGTCTGCGAATCCTTCTCGGCTCAGATACCGGCCGTTATCAATGTTATTGTTGATCCCTATGCTGGTTCAAAGAGTGGGAGGCTGCAATACAATAATTGATTTTCAGATTATCTGTATTATACTGAAATTAGATTTTCTATGGTTTTCGTTTTTACAAATACATAGCCTTGAGGTTTTTTATGGTTTACCATGATATGATAAAGACACAAATTATATTCCATGAATTCATACAGATGTAAAATGTTACATGATCATAATGAATACTTAAATGATAGAAGTTGAATTTTATATATACTTATTACTACTATTTCTGTTTCATTTTATCCATTACTTTTTTTTGTATGTTCTTAAGATAAGGTATTTTAAAAGTCAAGAAAAAGGAGAAGGTATATTTGGTACAATTTGTATATCAATATGCAAAAGAATGATAGTGACAAAATAAAAGGGATTATAGGAATATTTTTCATATCGTAGAATCATTGAATATGGATTATAGTAATACATTTCATTGAATATTTATAATTTTACTGAATTTTCAATTAGGTCCTTATACTTTTTTTGTTTTCAATTAGGTCCCTAAGGGTATACAAGTAATTTCACAATTCACTAACATTTTTTAACGTTTAACGTTAACAGTGACTAAATTGAAAAAAAAAATTAATGTATAGGGACCCAATTAAAAAGAAAAAAATATAGGGACCTAATTGAAAATTCGGTGAAACTATAAGGAACTGCAGAATAATTAAACCTTTAAATTATTTAAATATTTTATTTATTGAAATGTACGACGTATAAAATATTTATGTTTTTAGATTGTTATTACACATCTTAGATACATAGGATAAAAGATAAAAATATACATAGAAATTGAATGTTGTGCATCCGAGATGTATAACACCTTAAAAAAATATATTTCGGATGCCCATGCACCCGAATATGTTACATCTGCATAAATGCATATATCTAGGATGTTGTGTATCAAGGATAAAGCCAAAAAAAAAAATCAACCCAGTGCACTTGAATATATTACGATCTAATTTGATTTGATTTTTTTATTTTATATAATATTTTTCAAATAGTTTAAAATTTAAAATTATTTTTATCTAAATTTTAAATTAAAAATTTGTTATTTTGAAAATTTAAATTATTTGAATAAAATTAGATAAAATGAAAAAATAAAAATCAAACTAATACAACACGATCCAGAACTTTATATCGGTGTATTAGGTCTTAAGTTGGTTTTGTGCATATCTTGAATGCATTTAAAATTTAAAATTATTAATTTTTTAATTTAAAAACTTTAGATCGGCAATTTTTTAAAAATCAAATATATAAGCATAATTAACCATACAAGTATAATAATATGAGTATGTTTATTTGTATAATAATACGAGTACGTTTATTTTTTAAGTTGGCTTTATCCCGAGTGTACAACTTCAGCATCCTAGATATGTACATTTGCATAGATATAACAAATCTCGAGTGCACCTAGGATATATATTTGTTTTAGAAGTATTATATTTACACATCTTGGATGTATAATATTCAATTTTTATCTTCTACCTTATGTATATAAGATGTATAATGACAATATAAAAATGTAAATATATTCAATAATACGTATATTTATAAATAAAATATTTAGTAATTTAATTATTAAAAATATTAAAACCGTAAAAATGTCTTAAAATAGATTTTTTTCATTTCTAAGTTTAAACTCATAAATTTTTTATTAAGAGAGCAAATAAACTTTAGTCTAATTACTTGAAATTTAACAGAGCAAATAAATCCTAGTATCTTTTCTTTTTTAATTATTTTATTATTTTCAATTCCGGCTTTGCTTGCCAAAGGAAAGAAAATGACGTTTATATATGTTAAGTTTGACATCATAAAAGAACACCAAATCAAGGTTTCACATATGCTTGGATATTGTGGGAATATAGAATAATTATTTAAATACACAACGTACTATATCTCGGATACTGTGAGACAAATTTAAATATGAACGTATTCCGAGTATTGAGACCCTGGATTATGACGCAACGAAAATATGACGTATCACGGGTGTACCTAGAATATATGTCGCGTGGAGAAATGGTTATTGAGCACCCAATATCTGTTCAAAAACTAATCAGGGTCTCAGTACCTAAGATAAGGTCAAACACAAAAATGAGATCACAGCATCTGAGATATATTTAGAGGCCTAGATATATTAGTTGTAGGATTGTAGCCGTGATTCTCATTTATTTGAAGAGTTTTGGAAAATTTGGTAACTTTTGTAACACCTTCAGTTCGAGTTTCTAAAGTACAGATGACCCCCCGACAATATATTTGTGACGGAGATATCAACTGACTGAATGCGACTTGGTACATAGCTGGAGCTTTCGATTTTGAGATTTTTTTTCCTCTTTTATTTTCAGTAAATAATTTGTTTATGTATTTAGACTTTATTAATTTAGTTAATGTGTTAGGTATTTTGACTTTGTTAGTTAAAAGTTCTATCAACTTAGGTAGGTAGAGTAGGTTTTAATATTTTTTAAAATAATTTTAATTTAACTTAAATAAATATCATAATTAAACATAAAATAATATATTAGTTAAATTAAATAAATATATTATTCAAATGAAATAGTTGTTAGATCATTTTTCTTACTAAAATCTATCGTTGGATTGATATCATCTAGAAGAGATCAGTTAGGTTAGAATAGTGCGACATGAATGATTTATTTTTTAAATCTTGCTTCAAGTTTCTTTTTTCATTTAATACTTTGAACATTAGTAATGAATATTAATATTGTATGAAATATAATATTTTATTAATGATATTTATCTACTAGTTTACAATATTTAATAATTATTAAACCTATATAATGGTTTAAACGAGATTAATTTGTGAGAGTAAATGTTGTAACTATTGCAGAGGCCTTGATTGCTGTTGCCACACTGTGTGACCTTGGGTATCCCCCTGTCGGACATTTTATTGCCTTATATCAGGGAGGCTGGATTCAGACATACAGTAGAATTGAGAGATTTTATGTTTCACAATTCCTTGATCTATGCATCTGTCGAGCGGTGGAGACCTGAGACCCACAGCTTCCACCATCCATGGGGTGAGGTCAACATTACACTCTAAGATGTTGCTTACCAAATTGGTCTACACACTGAGGGTCAGTCGATCGGGAGTTATACCAAAGACTTCCAGCAGTATCATGGGAACCACACGTGATAGTGGGTTGAGAATTTACTTGGCAACATGCCGCCACCACCGCCAGAGGAGAGGAAGCAGGTTTTCAGTTTGAGGATGACCTGGCTAAAGAGCAGGACTTCACAAATTCCACTTAGGGCAGATCCGGATACACTCCGTAAGTATGCCAGATGCTATTTGATGATGCTTATTAGGGGGTTTCTTTTCACAGATAAGTCAACTACACTTATTCCTTTGAAATGGATGCCATTGCTGATGGATTTTGATCATTGCAGGCAGTTGTCTTGGGAGTCTGCACTGTTGGTACACACGTACCATTCACTCTTCACCGCTGCTGGACGTGATGTGACTGACACTGTAGAATGCATGCCATTTCTTGTGTCCTAGATCTACCATAAGTTTCTGTCATTTTGTCCGCCAGGATATGACGTCATTAGGTTTTCACTTGCAGTTGGGTATATAATTATTGTTAAAATTTTAATTTAACATCTTATAAATAGTGACTAAAGTTAATTATTGTAAATAATTAATTTCTACTGTTAATTATTTTTATTATACATAGGTTGGTAAGACTAGGACAACAAAGCCAGGATCAGCACGATGGCAGAATTTAGAGTTTACGCCGTCGTATCGATGGCCTCACCTTTGATGAGTACGAGATGTTTTGTTTTCTACTTTATTTCAGGCATTGATGATTCATACCTAATTATTGTACTTTATGCAATTTTTCTAGTTTCGATGGACACCATATGAGGATCTCCAGTTACAACAGAATGCTCCTGACTGACTTAGTAGTAATGGAGAGATTTATACATGGAGGATTGTTGTCCCAATTGTCTGCTTTCACATTGTAGAGTTTCATCATGTGGACAGAGTAAAAGGACAGCTCAAGAGCAGCAGCTAGAGGTGGCGAACGGAAAAGCCCGCCCCGCCCCCGCCAAAAGCCTGCCCTTTGGCGGGCTGGTCCCCCCGCCCTGCCCTGCCTAATGAGGCGGTCCTAAAACCTCACTCCACGCTGCCTAATGCAGCCCGCCAAATGTTATTTTTTACTATTAAATATTAAACAATATTATATAATTTCTAAAGACATAAAAAAATATAATTTCGAAATTCACAAACATTAAAGTCTTTAAAATTATAAATATGTAATAAATATAATCATAAACCAAATTTTTTGAAACAAAATAATGAAACCAATATTGTTCAAAACAAAATAAACATGGTCCAAAACATATAATTAAACATCTACAAGTTTAGAACATAATCAATCAAACGTAAAATATAATCCAAAACACTAAATTAGAACATTTTCAAAAAATGTCCCTAGCAAAAAAAAGTGTTGGGCTCGCCGGAGAGGACCGTCCCGCCCCATCAAAGTCCGCGGTTTAAGTGGTGCTGGTTAGACGAACTTTCGAAGTGTGGCGGTCTCAATTTTTTAGCCTGGCCTGCCTTTTGGCGAGTTACGCGGGCCAACCCGGTGTATTTAGGTCCGTTTGCCACCCCGAGCAGCAGCATAGGCCAGCAGATCCGGTCAACGTCAACGAGTTTCTATTCAAGACGATGAGGAGAGATGATGTTTGGTATCCCGATGTGCACCGTGATTAGTACGACTTGTTTAGGGGACGTTACCAACTACACTACTTGGTGATCATCGATGGGATCCCTGATCCTTGTTTGACACAAGAGTACTAGATATGGTGATAGCAAGCATGTATCTGATTATATCTCGAATGCTTTGACCCAATTTTTGCGTTTGACCTTATCTCGGATACTAAGATTCTGATCAGTTTTTGAACGCATCTCGAGTGCTCAGTACCTATTTTTTCACGCGACATGTATTTTGGGTGCACCCACGATACGTTCAATTTTCGTTGTGTCATAGCCCGGAGTTTCACTACCCGGGATACGTCCATATTCGAGTTTTTCTCACAATACTCGAGATGTAGTCTGTTGTATATTTAAATAATTATTTTATATTTTATTTATTTTCGTAAATTGTATAATTATTTAATTTAAATAAAAAAAATCCTCTTATAGTTACTCCAATTATAATGGCTTAATACAAAATCGTCATATGGGAGACTAGATACGAATGACTAAATATTTTTTGTCCAAGAATAAATGTTTCATTTTACTTGTCAACCTAGTTTTGGGCCATTAGATTTTGTTTAAAGGGCCGAATAATGTTTCATATATTATCGGCCAAGCTTTTTGCCACTAAGCAATTCTTGTGCATTATCACCTCTTTTGTCTTTTTCATTTTTTTATCTCGAAAGGGTGCATTATCATTACATTTCCTTCGGGGAAGGGCCTAGTTGTTTCTAGTTTCAACTGAAAAAAACTGCATTTCTATGCGGAAAAATTTGAAGTAATGTATGGATTTTAAAAATATAAATAAAATAATACTATATTTACACATATATGAACTTCTAGACAAAGAAAAAAAATTTATATTTTGCCTTTGGTATCATATCTCATTTACATGTGCACGAAAAAAAATGTATTTTTTGTTTTAAAAAATGAACCAAACTAGAGACAGATCTAACTTTGTAGTTAAAGGAATTACAGATCATTTCCAAAATTCTTAAGATAGAAATATGATAATTCTGTGTGTGGTTTAAAGTAAAAGAAAATATTCCTAAGTAATTTTTATTTTTTGAAATTGAAATACTACTAATTTAATTTTCATTTCTCTCTTAATTATCTTTACACTATGTTGATTAGAGAGAAAATTAGTGAAAAAAATAAATAAAAAAATAAAAAAATATTTTCTTTTGTTTAGTTATCAAAAAAATAAAAAAAATTTTTATGTAGATACTACTAAAAAATTTTTTTCATCACAAATAAAATTCTTTTTATATTTTCAATACTATTTTTAATTATATTATTATTAACAATTATTAATATAAATTTAGTTTTAATATATTATTATAATAGAAATTCATATTTAAATATTATATATATTAGATAAATAATTTAAATCAAATATATAAAATCATAATATTTTATAATATTTATAAAATATAATAAAATATAAATATTGAATATTTATATTTTATTTTATAATAAAAATATTAATATAATTTTATATTATTATAAATTTTTTTATACAGCAAATTTTTTTTTTAATTTTTTTCATCTATTTTTTATTTATTCAAATAACATTTAAATAACTCTATTTTTTTTATTTCCTTTTCTAAATCCAAACAAAGTTTTAGTTGGCGTCAAATTAAGATTTTGGCTAAACTCAATTCGGTCAATCTCTCCTAGGCTCACTCTCACAAGGAGGCAGAGCTCTCAGCCTCTCATTCTCTCACTCAGTCTGCCACCGCCACCACCACCGCCACCGCACGGTCGCTGCCACGTCGCCGGCTCCTCTGCATCTCCACCACTGCGTCATCGCCTCCGTCCGTGGCTCGCCTTTGCGTCTTTCGTCCAGCGTGGCTCGCCATCGCTGCTGCCTCTCCCTCGCCAGTCTCTGCTTCGCCGTGCTTGGTCTCCCTCTTCTCTGCCCGCGTTCCGCCTTCACATCATCAGGTATGCTTTTTATGTTTTTTTTAGTTATTCAGTTATTGGGTTATAATCTGATTAACTGATTCAGTTGATTCTTGATTGTTGTTGATTATAATTTGTTGGTTTTGTGGCAGATTATTCAAATTTTTGTTTTACAGTGTAATATATTTAGGTTTAGTGGTTGATTGATGTTTTTCTGTTTTTGATTATTGGTGTTTAGGATTGATTTTGTTGCTGGGCTATATTGTTGCTCTTCTTCTCTGCCTCGGCCTCGTGCCTCCTCTGTCTCTGCTTCTGGCCCTCTCCACCTTGTGCCTCCTCTGACTTTGGTTCTGTGATGGGAACACTGACAATTTTATTGAAACACTGTGAGATGGTTCTGCTTCTGGACTTCTGCTTTTTTTAGTTATTGTATATTGATTTTTAAAACTTGATTGTTGCTGTTTCAATGTAGATTTAGAATAGATAATTTGATGTTTTATTGAATGGCACTTGAAAGCAAACTTGAAAGTAACTGGAATTTGATGCCAATTGAAATTTGTATATAAATTATTGCCGTTTTATACTTTTCATGTATGGTTAGAATAGGAATTTGATGTTAATTGGAATTTGTATAGAATACTTGATTGTTGCTGCATCAATATTTGATTCTTGTTGTTTTAATGTAGATTTAATACTTTATTGTTACTCTTATTGTTACTATTATATGATTGTTTTAATATAGGTTTAATGCTAATTGGAATTTCTATTAGTTATTTTTAGAAATTAAGATTTGATTGTTGTTACAGTGTTAGTGAAGACATTTATTTCCTACTAATATAAGTTTAATACTTGTTGATTGACTATTTTGTATTTTATTTAAATGGGACCGGATTAACCGGTTCAACCAGTGATCCAACGGTTGAACCAATAACCCAATAACTCAGTAATCTAATCGAGTCAATCACCGGTTCGGTTCTGACAACTGCTTATGGCAACAGCTTCTACTTACAAGTCTCTCACAAAATGCACAAACATCTTCCTCTTATTTCCTCTCTCCAAGAAGCAACACTCTATTTACAGTCTTCATTTTCACCAAGTAATACTCCTCTCTCACTTTTAATTCTTTCTTTGTCTTCCAAATTTCCTCTTAATTATGTCGCTATCTTAAATATTTGCACTAGTCATATGTTTTTTATGTTATTGGTAGAGACCATTGTGCCATGGATGCTCTCTTTCAATGAATGGCTGCAGAAAAGGACATTCAAGAGAGCCTGTTGGGACAATAAAGACACAAACGTTGGAACCGGTTGCAACAACTTCAATGGCTTTGTACAGCCTGAAAATGGCAATTTCTAAGATGAAATCAGAGCCTCAATTTCGGAGCTCTTCAGGCATAGTGAGGCTGCAGGTCTCCATTGAGGAGGAAGAGGTCGAGGCCATTGATTGGCTCCACTCACAGAACCACCTGCTCCTTCCTCGCTGCTTCTTCTCTGGCAGGGAACACAATTCTTTTGATTCTAATGGCAGAAGCTTGGTTAGCGTTGCTGGTGTTGGCTCTGCCGTTTTCTTTTGCCAGCCACACCCCTTTTCCTATTGGGATTGGGTATCCATTAGGAGGTAAGTCATTTCTTTACTTCAAGAAACAAATTTTTATTATTTATTTATTTATTTGAAGTCAAGTAGTCGAATGTAGCCTTGAGTTGGTTGTTTCCGTGTCACTTAACATGCCATGTGACCTCAAAACTTTTTTTGTCATACACACACACACATCCACTCACACATACTAAAGATTTTTTTTCTACCACAATCCAGCTATAGTTGGAATTCTAACCTTGGGTTTGACTGTTATGAGGCAAACATGTTTGCCGTTGGTACAACGCCTTTGCCACGTGTGATCTGACAAGTGGCAACATTACCACAGCCGAGACATCCAACCCGCTCATCATGAACTAAGCAGATGACAGCCCGACCCACATCAGATAGTGCTGGCGCGGAGCTGGTGGATTAGTATAAGATTTTGGTTCAAAGCCCAATACAAGCGTACATATATATATATGGATGGAGTGAGGCTCAAACCATCAAGTTAGATATGTATATTTTCAAATATATAAAAATAATATTTAATTATTATCATGTGTGTAAAATGTTAAAGTAGTAACGTTTGCTTTTAAATAATTTTTTTTTTGTAACGGGTTGGACTTGTCCAGTATTGTAGAGAGTTATTTTTGTAGTTAGGATTTGGGTAGAGAGATTTTAAACCCGCAGATAGAATTGAGTAGGGTTTTAGAAAGATTTTACAACTACATATATGATTAGGATGGAACTTATCCTATTCTACTCATCCCCACTTCTAACATGGAAGTTATATTACATCTTTTTCTTGGCCTGTGACTCACATTAACGCAAGATGCTTGTGTGGACTTGTATCTATCTTTTTTTTCTTTTTTTCTACAAGTGAGAAACCATAATACCAAACCAGATGCCACATTTAGACCCAAAACCTTAAAGCAAAAAGTTTATTGGTTTTCTAAATTATATACACCTTATTTTTTTTAGCCGATGGGGACTTTTTAACCTCTTAAAACTTGAAATTCCAATATAAATGATTGAGAAAAAGGAAGAAGGGACCCCTTTCATTGAACATACATAGTGGCAGAGAGCAAGAACTAGAGGAAAGGGAGAAGAATTGAATGTGACATAAGAGTGATTAATCTCATATTGTAAGAGAACATGAAATTCTTTGATGTGTGCTTTTTAATCAATAATGTTGCTTACAGGTGGAAAGTTTCTCAGATAACTTTCTATCCACTAGAAAACAGTTTAACAAAGACCAACCTAAAATTTGATAATCAAGTTAAACCTTTTCAGCACCATCCTTATATGCAGCAGCAGCCCCTGATATTCCTCCATTGAATGCTTATTATTGTTTTGCTTTTGTGTTTAGTTCTTGATAAAACAACTTACTTTCAAGGTTTCTTTCCGAGAGCTGCCCATTGATTCGTGCATACGGAGCCATCCGATTCGACGCAAAAGCTAAGTTGTCAGTAGAGTGGCTGCCTTTTGGTTCTTTCTACTTCATGATTCCTCAGGTGCATACATTGTATTCTTTCAGAAAACAACTAATTACTTATTCCATTGTTGATAGTATTTATAGCATCAGCAGCTAGATATACCAAGCCCAAAAAAATTGACAGGTTGAGTTTAATGAGCTTGAAGGAGGATCGATGCTCACTACGACCATGGCGTGGGACAATACAATTTCTTGGTCATGGGAAGATGCAATCAATGCTCTCCAAGACACCCTTAGCAAGGTGATTCCAAATGCTCTCCAAGATATTTAGTTCAGAGTTCAAACTTTACAATTTTGGGCTGCAGGTTTCTGCTTCGATTGTGAGGTTCCCGAAACAAGCTCCTCCAACATTAATATTAAGTAGCCATGATATTCCAAGTAAAATAGATTGGGATATTGCTGTTAACAGAGCTTTGGAGATGATAAAGACAAACAACTCCTTACTAACCAAGGTAAACCTATAATTTTTTCTGCCATGTTTTGATTTCTTACATTGATATCATAACTTGCGTCACAAGATTTCATTTGAAAACACTCTCTTTAACCATGTGTAATCATTCTGTCTCATATGCGTGCTATGTCGATTACTGTTTTTATGATCAACTAGGTAGTACAAGATAGGATTCCAAGAATTGTACTACATTACAAATTTATTTTCTTTACCTTTTATTTTATATATATATATATATATATATATAGGATTACTATTTTCATTGGTCAAAACAAAAAAAATCATCCGGGTCTCTGTCTCATCAACTTTTTAAGTCATTTTAAAACACATTTTTTTTGTTACATTGGAAATTCAGGTTGTGCTAGCTCGTAGCACAAGAGTAGTGCCTACTACTAACATTGATCCGCTTACGTGGTTAGCTTGCTCAACGGTATTGAAATCTTCTTTCAATTTTGACACTTAAAAAATGGTGTCTTGGCATCAAGAAGTAATGAATTTCAAATGTGTGTAGGTTGAGAGCGAAAATGCATACCAGTTTCTCCTTCAGCCGCCAAATGCACCTGCATTTATCGGAAATACAGTAAGTGTGCCCATCCGACACATCTAACTATAAGTCTATTACTTATTTCATTGCATGCTACATACTGAAAATTCCAGAATTTATATCCAAAACATGAATTTTACTTTGTTGTTAGTTTTCATAATTTGAGTCATCCAATGGATAACATGTTTAAGAAATATTCAGTGAATATCAACAATGATGAATTCTTCTGCTTTGTTGCCATTTTAATTTCTATGAACTTGATGAATAGCCAGAGCAACTATTTCACAGAAAATGGCTCCACATTACTAGTGAGGCTTTGGCTGGAACTCGAGCTAGAGGAGTGTCGATGGCTTTGGATCGTCAAATAGAACTCGACTTGCTTACAAGGTTAACTTATATTCCTTGATGCCTGTGGTTACCACTGTTTACATTGTGTCTAGCTCCCCAAGTTTATTGTATAAGTTTCTCTCACATATTTACAGTCCAAAGGATGATATTGAGTTCACCATAGTAAGAGATACCATAAGAAGAAAATTAGAGGTGAGTTTCTTTGACTTTTTTTTCTCAGTGAATTTCACTTTTTATAGTAAATATTGTTTTCCTAGAAGCTCCTTACTAAGTAAGGAGTGCTGTACTCCTTGTTAATTTGAAATCCTTTCTCTCTTATTTATTATATTTTATATCAATGACTCAGATTTAAAATTTAGAATTTATGATTTAGGGTTTAGAGTTTAGGATTTAGAGATTAAGTTCAGATATTTAGAGTTTAAAATTTAGAATCTAGAATTTAGAGTTTAGAATTTAGGTTTTAGGATTTAGGATTTATCGAGTTCAAAGAGGGCTACACTCCTTACTTTCTCCGGAGCGCATTAGCATTTGCCAAGTAAAACACGAAACAAATTGTCATTGACAATGGGAGTATTTTGTTTTTTGTGCAATGCCAAACTCGGTATGCAGTTTTACCATATTATCTTCTCCATCTTCTTGTAGTTATGTTAGACCTTCCATGGTTATAATTATGATAAGGATAAAACTGGTATCTGTTTTTTTTGTCAACAGGGAGTATGTGAAAAAGTTGTAATCAAGCCAAAGAAAATGATAAGAAAGTTCCCTAGGATCCAACATTTATTTGCTCAATTAGCCGGCAGGTTAAGAAGTGAAGAAGACGAGGTAATCATAGTAAAATTTGAATGCTATGTACCCTACTTTTACTCCTCTAAATGTTCGAATTTTTAGTTCTTCAAATGAAGTAATTTTATTAGTACCCACCATACAAGGTTGTGAATCTTTCTTGCTTTCTTTTCTTTCTTTTTTTTTCTTTTAATAGTTTGAAATTTTGTCATCTCTTCACCCAAGTCCAGCGGTTTGTGGGTTTCCAACAGAAGAGGCACAACTTTTAATTGCAAAAACAGGTGCATCCATTTTCTCTAACCATTATTATTTCTGATGTTCAATCCTTTTTTTCTTTTAGGGTACTTTTAGCAGTAGTTACATTTTGTTATAGATTTTTTTAATATAATATTCTTTACTTAACCTAAAAGAGGAACATAAATTTTTGTAGGGCCTGAAAATCCATGCAAGCTAGCTTGTTGACAATGGTGATTGGTGGTCATGCATTTCACTCTAATATGACTGCATATTTTATGCAACTAGAAAATGTTGTGATTTGGCACAGTGATTATTAGAGAAATCAGAGTTGTTGATTAATATGAATCAGTGTAAATTTTGTTACTGCAAATATGTCAATTTCTGTTGGATGAATTTTCTTGACTTATAATCCTAGAACCCTATTTCTTTATTAAAAAAATCTTCTTTTTGTTGAGAAATTCTGGGAAATAATTCATGCCTTGGTAGACAAGCTTATACTTGCCTTCCAATTGAGTGTTAGTTTATGAACATCTAAGGTTCATTTTGGTCCTCGATTTTGTTAGGCGATACATTTTAGCCTTTGAAATTTCAAAAAGAGCATTTTGGTATAAAGATGGGACAAAAATGAACAACAAAATCAAGGAGCAAATGAACCTTCACTCATTTATGAAACATGTGATATGTTTGGATTGGTATTAATCATTTTAGAGCATGATGGTCAATGAGGTGATAAAAAAGAAAATGTGGTTGATGTTTCAAGTTTGGTTTGACCAAGTTATGATTTCTATTCTCTTGAGTAAACTTATGTTAATTTTTTCATTTTTTACATTGATGTTCAGAAGTATTTGATAGAGGGATGTATGGCGGACCTGTGGGTTGGTTCGGCGGTGGAGAGAGCGAGTTTGCTGTTGGAATCAGGTCAGCATTGGTGGAAAAGGTTAGCTGTAATTTTGAGGATTTTTTCCTCCTTAGTGGAGAAAAAAGAGGTGCCACAGTGCCACATATAGTTTGCATAGATTGATATTATTATCAGATTTTGATAAGTGATTAGTGTTTGTAACATGTATATAAAGTAAGGGAAAAAGTGATAATTCTATTGCTTAAGTAGCAGTAAGTACCTTTAATATGATATAATATCACTATTCACTACTACTACTACTATTATTATTATTATCATTATTATTATTATTATTGTGTACAAAATTTTTCTGTTTTTCCGTTGAAACTGGTAGGAATCATATTTATAACTATTCAAGAAATCCCTATAATTTCAAGAACCCCATTATTAGTATTAGCAATAATATTTAAATCTCTAAAAGCAAGCAAATCATACGAGTTTATTCAATCTCTTTAGGATCATGGTGCATTGATATATGCTGGAACAGGGATAGTGGAAGGAAGCAATCCTTACTTGGAGTGGGATGAACTAGAACTCAAGACATCTCAGGTGAATTTGTTAAAAAAAAAACATCTCATTTTGTAGGTGGAATCTTTTATTGCTGATTTTGCTATTTTGACAACTCAAAAAGGATTAAACATTTGTTTTAGTTTTTTATAGACCATTATTTAAAATGTTTGGTTTTGTCTATGCTTAGTAAATGCTAACGTGACAGGTTAAATACTAATATAAGACGAGACAGGTTAGAATTATATAGATTGAGACAAATAATAGAATAAGAGAGAGAATGAGAATGATCTAAAACTGATATAATGTTATGATGACAAAAATTGATTGCATCAATTGTTGCTGACATGTTTTGTAGTTCACCAAGTTGCTCAAACTTGACTTGCCTCTCAGACAAAAAGTAGACTGTAAATGAGCTCCATCAACTGATTCGGTTAGTGTCTTCGATATCTATTTATGCTGGTAAACTTCCTAACTACCATTCATTTCATTTTTTCATTTTCTCTTGGGAGGTCAAGGATTAATACCATGCCATTTAAGGTTGTCAAGTATTAATTGCAAGTTGAAAAATATTTATCAAAGAATTTTGATGCATAGCTTCTGGGGAAACATGTTTAGTTATTGATGGTAATTTTTGTTTTTATACATCTCATTAAAATAAAATTAAATCATCTAGATGATGGTAAGGACAAAGTAGAAAAGCAACATTTCTCAAAATTAATATTTTTTTTTTCAATTTCTTTATACACAACCCTTAAAAAAAGCATGAAAATCAATTTTTTGGTGGATTTAAAGCTGATAGATTTTTCTTCATGATTCTAAAACATCTGAGATATTATTATCTTGGTTTGAACTAGTTTTTGCATGTCAGTACAAAAAATTGGTATATTGTATTTTTGCCACATAAAGTTTGAGATTATGCTGTTTCTTTTCTTAGGTGGAGGCTTTGGACAATACAATATAGAATTTATGTATGTTACTTTAAAGACTCAATTACTACTCTTAGAGTAGATTCAACTACTTATTTAGTATTCATGGGTTGAAAAGCCACGACAGCAATTCTTTCTCCCGAATACTTGTACCCTTTTGAGCAAAGAAATATAAAATGTGAAACTTTTGGGTGCAGTAACTTTTTGTATTTTTGGTTATTATTTGGCCCATACAAATATTAAATTGTCTTTAATAAATAAATTTTATTAATTTATGTGTGCAAACTCTGAAAGATGTAGGTGTAAATTGTATTAATTCATGTGTAAAACTCTGGTATATGAGTGCAAACTGTATGCTTCGTGTGTGCAAAACGCTTGTAAATATGGGTGCAAATTATTGCTGGTTAAGTGCTGACAAAAATTGATAATATTTGTTGGTCATGTAGCATTGCTCTAGGAAAAAACGTTGTATAAGAATAAGAACAATATATATACACTGGAAGAACGAGAGATTTGGATCAGTTAAATGCATAAAAAATAAAGACGGAGAGGTTTTGACTCAAGATAAGAAGATCAATGAAAAGTGGAAGAGCTATTTCTACGAGTTATTTAATGAAGGATATAAGATTTTTCCGAACCTTTGGTCGGTTATGCACGCGGAAAGAAGATCAAAATTTCGACTACTATCAAAGGATTTGAGATTTTGAGATAAAAAAGGTTCTAAAGATGATGAAAAATGGTAGGGTAGTAGGACTTGATAATATTTTGATTGAAGTTTGGAAGAGCCTTCGAAAGAAATGTATCAGTTGGTTAACTAAGCTTTTTAATGAGATTTTAAGGTCAAAGAAGATGTCAAATGAGAGAAAATAGCACTTTGGTATCTATCTACAAAAATAAGGAGAATATACAAAGTTGCAAAAACTATTGAGGGATCAAGTTCAGAAGCTATACCATAAAGTTATGGAAAAGTGTGATAGAACAGAGGTTGAGACAAGAGACACAAGTAACATAATAATAAAAGGGAGATGTATTGTAGTAATAAAAGGGATATACATATGATGTTTATTGATTTGGAAAAAGCGTACGATAAGGTGCTAAGAGGGGTCTTATGGAATGCTTTGGAAAGGAAGAAGGTAAGGATCATATATATTCGTGCAATTAAAGACATGTATGATAGGGCTACAATTAGTGTGAAGACTCAAGGTGGTGTGACAGAGAAATTTTCTATTGTTATAAAATTACACTATAGATCATTCTTAAGTCCATATCTTTTTACATCAGTCTTGAAAGTATTCATAAAGCATATCCAAGAGTTTGTCCCATAGTGTATGCTTTTTGCCGATGATATCGTCTTTTTGGGAGAGTTAAGGGAAGACCTAAATAAGAAGTTGGATTTATGGAGAGAAACTCTAGAAGTGTATAGTTTGTGCATAAGTTGTAGTAAGACATATATGGAATGTAAGTTCAGTCGCCAAAGGAAAAATTCTAATACAGAGGTGAAGATTGGAGAAAATATTTTACGAAAAGTTAAAAGTTTTAAGTATCCTAAGTGCATCATATAGGATAATGGAGAAATTGAACAGGATGTAAATCATAGGATCTAAGCAGGTTGATCAAAATGGAGGAGTGCATTTGGTTTTATATGTGATAAAAAAAATACCTTTAAAATTTTAAGGTAAATTCAATTGCACTGCTATTAAACCCAGCTATGCTTTATGGTACAGAATGTTGGGTGGTCAAAGGAGAGCACAACCATAAGTTAAGTATGGTAGAGATGAAGATGTTGAGATGAAAGTGGTCATACGCAATTGGATAGAATAAGGAACGAAAATATAAGAGAGAGAGTTGGAGTAGCACTTATTGTGGAAAATATGGTAGAATTACGTTTCAGGTAGTTTTGAGATGTGAAAAGAAGAACGACAAATCATTCAATTATGAGGGTAGATAAGATGGAAGATGAACAAAGAATGAAAGGTAGAGAAAGGTTTAGACCATTCATGAAGTAGTCAAACGAGATCTATATATAAACAGTTTTTCTGTAGACATGATACATAATAGAGTTCAACATCGTCACTTGATCTATATAGTCGACCCCACTTAATAGGACAATTTTTTTGTTGTATATATACACTAGCATGTAATATTTCTTATTTTGTATGATCTCAATGATTTGCAAAAGAAAAAACAATAATTTATTTTTAATATATAAAACACATAAATTACTACTATGTTAGAAAGATGCTCATCGAGTGTTACATTTAGAATAATGATAACAATAACAATAATAACATGAAGGAAATTGATCATGTATATAAAGTTTGGTTTTTGTTAAATAGTCCAAAAATTTTCTATATTTTGAAAAGTATTCAATAAAAAGAAATTATTTGAATCATCTTCTTTCGCATTTGTCTCCACCCACCTAGTATTATCATTGGATCCAATCACGTATTAAGAGAACATTTTAGTATTAGTATGACTTTGTTTACGTTAATAATTATAAAGAATAATTGGTAAAAGAATAAATTTATTTTCATATTAAACAAAAAATATTTAAATATTTTAAAGTAATTTTTTAAATTTCAACGTAGATTTTCTTCTTGGGTGTTTAGTTTTCATTTAGTTTATATTTTTTAAAATCGGTATTTATTTGAATAGCTTTTAGTATATTCAGAAAGTAATTCGGTGTATTATAGAATTTATTCTTCTTTTCAAAGAATTACCTGTACATTTTATTTCAAATAGGCAGAAGTAAGAGAATTTATAGAGAAAATAGAAATTTGTATCAAATAAACAACTTACAACAAATTTATTAAGTTTTGTTCTGTTTTTCAAAGGAGATTTTTTGTTTAATAGATCAAGGACATGAAATTTCTTCTTTACAATATTCACCCATATTCACCAACGCTGTGCATAGCAAACTAGGACAAATGTTGGAAGTTTGGCCAAAGAGAACAATTTTCTAGTTTAATGACACCTAATATAAAAGTTACTTAAGAAGCTTTATAATAAAAGCTTACAAATGGATGGGATGCAAGTATTTTCTTGTCTAAAAAACAGGATATAGTCTTTGATAGTCTTTAATTTGGAAGGGCTTGTTAGTTTTTGGATGAATGAACTTGCCCTGATGACTCGACAACGTGACATTCTGCAAAATTTGTATAATACATCGAAAGAAACAGTTACAACAAACACTATATTTTAAAAATACACCAAAATTTCAATGTACTATAGCTTACCACAATATCAGAAGGAGACAGTATATAAGTTTTTCAAATTTTTTAATTTTTTGTTGTTCAAAATTTGACACATTGCTGAGACAACCTACGAAAATAAAAAACCCAAACTTAATAATAACAACTCATAAGAAAATCATTAGTATTGTTTTAGTATTACCAGATTTTCAATATCTGATTTGGGTTTTAGAGAATCAAAGTGCATTCTGGTTATTTCCAAAGTGAGATTCATGCTTCAGCTTAAAAATTGTCTCCCACTCATTAGAGTTTTCATCATCATAAGACTTGATATTGTGACCCAATGAAAACATTTCTCCTTAAGATTGTCTGTTATTTTCTTTTGTCTCAGAAAATTTTGAACTTGTCAAGGAAGCTCAGTGTAGGCTGCACCTTTTCTGATGAGAAATTTTTTGTTTAGCATAATTTAATGTTGCTGCAACCCCAGTATTCATTATCTCAACCAACTCTTTCATCAATATTGGGCTGTCTTGAGATTTTTTTTTTGTTCGCTGATGGTTCACCCTCTTGAGTAAGTGTAGCTTCCTCACTTGATTAAGAGAAGCCAAAGCTAAATGATATTGTAGAAAAGTCATTCTTCAATGTAGTGTTGGCAACCAACATTATTCCATTATTCACAGTTTGAGCGGGTGGATGACTACATGATGACACATAAAATAGTTTAAGAATACACATAAAAAATTGAAAAAGAATTTTATTACATAGAACTTACACATTAGTAGGAGCTACTTCTTCATGAGATTCTTGCTCAGGTTGTTGAGGTTGTGGAGGACTGTAGAATTATAGAAAAGAAATTTAATTAATGCAACCAAATCAAGTGTACCTCAATTCACATGAAATACACCGAAATACAAATCAAATACACTGCTATTTAAAAAGACATACAACTCAATAAAACATCCATAAAATGATACCAAAAGTACTACAACAAATTTCTATGGACTAGTTACAACAAATGCATCAATAAAGTCCCTTAAAATGGACAAAATCAATATTTTGTTGTCTAGTTACAATAAAAAGAGGACAAGAACACCAAGTGCACCTAAAATAAGAAGCAATACACTGAAAGACAAACTAGATACACCAAAAATACTAGAAAAAATTTTTGCAATACTTACGCATTAATAATTTCTTCTTCTATATCTTCCTTTCCAGAAGACTTTTTAGTAATTTGTTGAGTTTGGAGAGGACTTGAAACATGTGTTTTCAAAGGGGAGCACATACATGAAGTGAAATTCTAAGAAAAACAAAAATAAAAAAGTTAATATGGAGTAAACATTCAGGTACAAATGATTAAATTAATGAATAGAACATTGAAAGTGAATTGGAAAACTCGCATGTCGAGTGGTTGTGATGGAGAATGAGTCTGTTTCCGAAGAACAATCATTTGTCCTTTAGGATTATCATATATTATTCCTTCTTGAATAGGAGTTGGTTCATTCAATGATTCTTCTTGTTCTTTGAACCTAAAATACACCGAAATCATCTCACAACTACGCCTCAAATAATCAATAAAAACACAACTTCTGTTGTATGAAAACTTACATAGTTTTAGTTTTTTCTTTTTTTTTCTTGTCTTTTTTTCTTGTTTTGTTTAAAAAGTGTGAATTACTTGTATAGCTACACTTTAAAATAAAAATAACACTTTTATAAAATATAAAAATCAATCTCTACAACTTATCATCCAATGATCCAAATAAAGTATCTTCACACGAAAACAATCATGAAATCTTCATTGGAGTAGCCACCTTAAAGAAATAGTAAGAGAAACAAAAATTATATGTTATCAATTGGTTGATTTACACTGCTTTAATAGCTTGTCTGTGCTTGAAACACAGCATTATTTTCACTTGCCAAATTTACATGTGACATTCTAAGGACAAAATAAACATTATTTAGTAAAACTAGAGTAATTACATCAGGTTTTAGAAAATTTTAGCAAAGAAAGAATTTCAGTCATTGAATCTTACGTTTGCGAAGAATCATATTGAGTTTTAGTGGAGTGGAGTCTAATTTCTGGAATATCAGTGATTTTTTTCTACATCCTGAAAGAGCAAACAATCATCAGGCAAATGAACACAATGAATTTGACAAAATACATTGAAAAGAAATACTTACTTTTTTGCAGGCTTTTGATTTTTTTTTCTTCAATCTTCTTTTTCTTATTTCCTCGCTTTCTTCACTTCTGACAATACATGCAAAAAATTCTCTTAATAAATAAAATGAAAAACATAGCATTACAATGATAGTTTTTGAATCTTACCCATCGTCAAATTCACTTTCTTTTTCAAAAGATGAATCTTCAATAACGTGCTTCTTTTTTTTTTTGGATTTCATCCTGCAAAAGAAAACAATCATCAGAAAAATAAACACAATAAAATTGATAAAATACACTGAAAAATATATAATACTTACTTCTTTGCAGGCTTGTGAACTGTTTTGGTCAATCTTCTTTTTTTATTTCCTTACTTTCTTCACTTCTAACAATACATGCAAAAAATTATGTTAATAAATAAAAGTTTGATGAAAAAGCAAAACATAGCATTACAATGATAGATTCTGAATCTTACTCATCATTAGATTTAGTTTCTTTCTCTAAAGATGAATCCTCAATAATGTGCTTCTTTTTTTTGGAGTCTATCTTGAAAAAACAAATAATCTTCAGGTAAATAAACACAATTGACAAAATACACCGAAAAATAATACTTACTTTTTTGCCATTCTTTTAGGTAGTTTTTTTCTTTTTGTGTCTCCTCTTAGTCATGTTTAGAACAGACTCAGACTTAGTAATACTTTCACTTTCTTTTTGTGTCTCCTCTTAGTCATGTTTAGAACAGACTCAGACTTAGCAATACTTTCACTTTCCGAAAAAATAATCTTCTTTTGTGTCTTCTTTTGTTTCTTCTTTTCTTCCTTTCTTTCTTCCTTCTTTTTGTCTTTTGGTTATTTTCTCAACTTAGCTCTTTTTACGATATTCTAAAATAGAAAAAATATTTGTTTACACAATATATTTATAACAAATATACCGAAATTAAAGAAAGAATTCTATTGAGTTACCATATTATCCTTAATATCAGCTTGTATTCTTTCAACCAACAACTTCTTGGTCCAATGTTGCATCCATGGTGGTCCAGAAATTGCATGCATTGGCCTATTTTTGTGTATAGATTCATGAAAATATACAAACCAAATACACCGAAAGGCAAACCAAATACAATGCGAGGTAAAAAAGATATGTAACTCAATGATACCAAAAGTACTACAACAAAATTCTATGGATTGTTACAACAAATCGATAAAGGAAATTCTTGAAAAATGCACAAAAATAAATGCAAATCCCTCCAACATATGCAAATATAGCTTAAACTATACATAACATTTTTACACCGACCTAACACAATTATCACCAAATAAAACGTTTAATGAGAACAGTAATACATACTTCAACGCAAGAATACAAAATAAATCTACTAAATAAACAGAAATATCACTATCTAGTGTTTCACAATCAAAATGAAAAAGAAAAAAAGTGAGAAAACTGGATGATTAGTGAACAATACCTTCAAGAATCTTTCGTGTTATTTTTCTGTGTTTATTGGTGAAGATTTTGAATTTAACTTTGAAATTTTCTTGACTTTTCGTGACGATTTTGAGTCTGATTTGAATTATGAGCATTGTGGTTTTGATGAAGAAAGAAGAACCGTTTTTCATAATACGTTCACACTATTCAACAGTTGCGGGAAGTGCATGGTTATACGTGCTCTAATCTGAGGTTGATTTTGTTGGATTTGAACTAATTTAACTGGACTTGATTGCCAAAAAAATTTCTGTGTAACAAAACTATATTTATAATTATATATTTAATATATTTAAAATTTTTTATTTATTTTAGCAATAATTAAAGAATACAAAATAAAAAGCTTTTAGAATACTTTAGACCGATTTTTATTGTCTCAAATATTTTTATACATATTTTAAATCTTTTAAAAAATAATTAGAAGGATGAATTAGGTTTTTAATTATTACTCTTAACTAAAACTTTGGTATGATTTGTATTAAACTGCAACATATAAAATAACAAAATTGAGGAAAACAAGACGATGTTAGTGAAAATATAAAAGAACAGTGACTTAAAAAAATATATATTACATCAAAATTAGAAAAAAAATCAAAATTGCTTTTTGTTTTCTTTGCTTTTTAATAAAAAATTAATTTCTTATTTTTTAGATAGAACTGTAATTCATTAACCAATTAAGAATTGAATTAATTGAATTTTCCTTTCTTGCAGCTGCGATCAGACCACCATCTTTGGCATCGATCTCTTTTATTATTATATAAATCATGGAATATGTTCTGGACTTGATTTCCTGACCCATCTTTAGAACGGTCACCGAACTCGACAATTTTAAGATTGAGTCATCCTCACGACTCAAAAATGGATCAATAACTTTCAATATCCTAATCTAACATTCGAATTCAAATACATCTCTTATTTTAACCAGATAAGATAAGATGATGACGGCCTAAATTGGCCCTACAATCTCTAACCAATATTCGAATTCGAATACCTTCCTTATCTTAGCTAGATAAGATAAGATGAGATAACTACCACTAGTTATATAAAGTGTTGAGTTAAGAAATTAACTAAATTAATTAGTGATGATAAACATTATTTTTGGGCAAAATAAATAATAAGTGTTGCTTAATTATGATTACTTATTACTAATTGTTTATTGTTGCAGGCCAAAATTCAATAGCCCAAATGGAATGGAAAGCAATCAGCAAGGATGTTGGGCTGAAAGCAAAATTAAGAGCCCAAGGAAAAGCAAAGAAAGAAGCCAAAGAAATCAAAATGGGCCAAGCATATCACTACTCAATCCAAGCCCGATCTGATTTCAGAAAAGCAAATTCCTCTCTTTTGTATAACCAAAAGCAACGTTCACCTCTGTGAGTTGGTCAGAAAAGCTAGGAAGAGAGAAAGAGCTTCTTCCCTAAGTTAATCACCAAAGAAGCAAGAGAGAGAAGGATTAAGCTTGAAAGGCAGACGTCAAATCACCAAGTTCAAACCAAATCAAGCTTAGGTTAAAGGTAACCTATTTCCTCTTGCATGCATCAGATCTTCTTCTCTTCTTCCCAACTCTCTACTCTATCCGAAATGGGATACAAAGGAAAGCTAGTTTCTGTTCTTCTCTGCTGTGTATCCACGGTCTTAAACATGACTTGGGGACCAAGTTAGTTTTCAAGGGCTCAGATCAAGTTGACTATTGAAAGAGTCATGTGGTTGCTGCTTTATGGCTTTCGGTCAAGTTGGAGAAGTCAGAAGCAAAAGTCCTACTCTGATGTTTAAGGAGAAAAAGTGAATCTGTGGGTTGGTGAAGCTCAAGGCTCAAGGTGTTGACTTTGGAAGAAGAACCAAGGAACATGCAAGGAGATAAAAGAAGCTTGATGTTCATTCAAAAAGTAAGGAGAGATAACCAGAGTATTGATATTTTGTTTCTGAGAAGTGTTCTTTGAAAAGGTTCAACTAACTGGACAGTGTATCCTAATCAAAGGTGCATTTTGCCAGTATGAAGAACTGAATCAGAGGTTTGATGATCTGGTTTTCGCATAGCACAAAGGCTGTTGATGAAGTCAATCTCCTTCATGTTTTACTGATTGTAATGTACTTTTCTATGTTTATCTTTCTGTAATTTCTTGTGAGAAAGCTCAAGTAAAAGCCATGAGTGAAAAAAGGCTGAGTGATACACTTGAGAGAAAAGCCTAGAGTTATTTTCTGATTTCTTTAGGTTGGTTAAGTGTCTTGTATCTTGTACCTGTTTGGTATCCCTTTCTTAGTTGGGTTAGCACTAAGAGTGAATAGTTAGGTGTTAGCATAGCAATGTCAAGTTAGGTTAGAACTTGAGTGTGAAATTGGTGTATGTAATACTTTTAACTATAGTGAAAATTCCTCCATTGTTGTGGAGGAGACTGGACGTAGGTTGCATAGCACAAGGCAATCGAACCAGGATATATGATGGTGTTAGCTTTTCTCTTCTCTGCTGTGTTCTGTTTTTCTAATATTCATGAGACAAAAATAAATTGTCTCATAAATTTTTACTGCTGAGTACAAACAGAATCAGATTCAAAAGTTTTGTTTAAAAAGGGTTATAACAGCTACGAAAAGGAAGGCATAGATTCAACCCCCCTTCTCTAAGCCTACCACAACCTTCATAAAGGAGAGCCAGAGGCCCCTTCAGGTACTCACTCATTTCTCACACCTTATACCTCTTAGATCCATTCTGACTTGAGTGTAGGAGTGTCTTTGCAGGTACCCATTCTATTGCTCCAGTCAGATAATCTAGTGTCTACCTCGACTCGCAAGTCCCCGATCCATCTCACAACCCGTACCAGAGATTTCTCGTACATTGGCGCCGTTTGTGGGAACTGCCAAGTCGTGGTGGCATGATAGAGAACCTTGAGGAGTAACCCTAAAACCCACTCACTTGATTTCTTGCTTGTAACTGAGAGGAAAAAGGAACAATGTTTCTTCAACTTGTAACCACCTTCTTAGTGATAACACTCTTTGTGTACCTTCGCCCTACCCCAATAGCGAAACTCAAAGCCTGCCTCCCTTTATTGGGACACCTCCATCTCTTGGACCCTCTCATCCACCACTCCCTCATCCGTCTCTCCAAGCACCATGGCCCCATCTTCTCCCTCTACTTCGGCTCTATGCCCATCGTAGTTGCCTCTTCTCCTTAACTCTTCAAGCTCTTCCTCAAACCAGCGAAGCCCAACACCCAAACTTTGGGATAGCATTCCTTCCATCCTCGGGAGGATAATAAGCATCGTGAACTATCAACCAACCCTGGTCTGGTAGCAACCAAAGGAGGACAAATCGCCGCCCATTGAAGTCCGAGTGCCTGACAGCTTAGGAGAGAAAGCAATCCAGATAATCTAAGAGCTATGCCTTAAAGTGTAAAACCACGACGGCTAAGTTACTTCTAAAGAATTATACCATCCTGAACACACAAGACAAGAAACCAGACACGAATGGTCACCCAAAGAACGACACAGGAAATGACGCAACCGGAACGAATCCAGAGATCTGGATTGCTGATACAACGAGGATGACCGAAGGCACAGTCGGGAGGCCAAGCGAACAAGAAACGAGCACGTGATAATTGAAGCTACCACATTTACCGAGAAAATCCTGCAGGCCAAACTCCCTTAAGGTTTTGAGAAACCCACCGACATGAAGTATGACCAAGGATCCCTAGGAACACCTAACAGCCTTTGAGGCCAGGATGAACCTAGAAGGAGCTGCCGATGCAGGGCCTTTCCGATAATTTTAGTCGGTTCTGCAATCAAATGGTTCAACGGCCTCCCGAACGATTTCATATCCAGCTTTGACGATGTCTCCAGAAAGTTTATGGCTCAGTTCACCACCTGGATCACCAAAGCAAAGCACCCGATTAGCCTATTTGAAATTACCCAAAGACAAGATGAATTCACGAGGAAATACCTCGACAGGTTCAACGATGAGTGCCTAACGATCGACGAACACTTGGACTCGGTAGCCGATCTCTGTCTAACAAATGGACTCATGAAAGCAAACTTCCGAAAGCACCTCACCACCAAACCAGTCTGGACCATGCACAAAATCTAAAGCGTCGCGAGGGGATACATAAACGACGAAGAGGTAAGCCAAGTCGTGGCTGCCAGCAAATGGGAGCACAGCAACACGACACCTCGTAGCAACCCACTACGGAAAGAGTCCCAGGGATCGATCATCCATGGGCCAATGAAACGGATATCTAAATAATAAAACGGATATCCAAATAACAAAAAGCAGCGACCTTGGGTTCGATCACCCCGAGACCAACAAAACGGATATCCAAAGAACAAAACTGATATCCAAATAAGTAAAGGGCTACCCGGGGATCGATCACCCCCAAGCTAACAAAATGGATATCCAAATAAGTAAATGGCAATCCAAATAAGTAAACGAATACCCGGGAATCGATCACTCCGAGGCCAACAAAATGGATATCCAAATAACAAAATGGATATTCAAATAACAAAAAATGGAGACCCGAGGATCAATCACCTACGAAGCTAACAAAGCAGATATCCAAATAAGTTAGACAGATATCCCTAGAAACCGATCACCTCCGAGGCCAACAAAACAGATATCCAAATAAACTAAATAAGCAAAGTATTGAAATCGGCCCACCAAGAGGCCTAAAATAAGTTCACAATAACGGCTCAAAACGGCCACACAAAACAAGCATGAGCTGACAGTCTTCTAACTCGCGGAAAGGCGAACTCACTAACATCCCGCCAATCAGCGCAGGATGATGTCACGCCCTTTCCAGGCCCCTCACAACATCCCGATAATAGAAAACCAAACTCGTCAACAAAACCGGCTTTAAGGTCTATGCTAATGACTTTCCAACTCGCGGAAAGCGGAACTCACCAACATCCCACCAATTGGCGCAGGAGAACGACATGTCCTTTCCAGGCCCCTCACAGTCTCCCGAACTATAGAGAACCAGGATCCCCAACAACTCAGCTTTGAGACCAAGCAAGCAAGCTCTCATGCTCCGGGGCAACTGTTCCGGACCCGATCTCCTTATCCATCCTCGGAACGGTCACCGAACTCGGCAATCCTAAGGTTAGGCCATCCTCACGGTCCAAAGACGGATCAATAAATTCCAATATCCTGACCCAACATTCGAATTCAAATACCTCTCTTATCTTAGCCAGATAAGATAAAATGATGACGACCCAAACCGGCCCTATAATATCTAACCAACATTCGAATTCGAATACCTCTCTTATCTTAGCTAGATATATAAGATAAGATGATATAACTACCACTATCTATACAAAAGGAGAGTCAGAGGCCCCCTTAGATACTTACTCATTCCTCACACCTTATACCTCTTAGATTCATTCTGACTTGAGCGTCAGAGTGTCTTTGCAGGTACCCACCTCCATGGCTCTAGTCAGATAATCTGGCGTCTGTCTCGACTCGTAAAATCCCAACCCATCTCACAATCCGTACCGGAGACTTCTCGTATAGAATAAAACCATGAATTTGATATATAAAACTTGTATGCAAATCGTTGTACAAAACTATGGTTTACGGCTGGTTGTGATGAATGGCGGTTAAGAACTACGATTTATAAAATGTAATTGGATAGTGTAAATTGTGATTAAAAAATGTGATTTTGGTTTGAAAAAAAAAAGTTATTATGAATCACGATTTTGATGTTAAAACACCTCAATTACACACACCCACAATTCTCACTATATAAGCAATAATCATGGTTTTATTTTATGTAAAAAAATCCAAAAAAATTTCACTGAGAAACAAAAGGAACACCTTTTAATTTTAATATTGAAGAGATAGTTATATTTTGCGTTGTTATTGGAGGTTGATGTATTTCATTCCACTATGGACGTCGCAGTTGAAGAAAATCGAAATGTCAATTTTTGTTCATATGAAATCGGAGGATACATAGTTTTTTAAATTTTATAAATCTGATTCGCATATTTTTTAATTTCAAATTAATTTTTTTATTTACAAATCTAACCTATCAATTTGTTTTACGATAAAAATAAAAAAATTAACTCACAAATTCGATTTGTACATCCTCAAATTCGAACTCATCATTCCAGCAATTTGACCTTATACGGAATTTGGAGTACTCATTGAGTGAATCTTAAGCTAGCTAAAATTATTCCTTTTTCCCCACTATGTCCTTATTTGCTTTATACACACATTTAGTAGCTTTTCTAGCTATGGGTATAATATTTTTTTTTTTTTAATGTTAAAAATAAAGTTTCGTCAGTCGTATTCACCCTCCTCATCCGACCTCTCCCATTATACAGCATGAATCTCTTGTGTGTTGGGTCCTTTTGGTTTTTCTTTGTGTTAAGGTCGTAGGACCCTTACTGAAAGACAATATGCATTATGAAGATCATCATTCGGTTAAAATCACTAATTGCAGCAAATATGATTTGGTTTTAAATGGGCATAATGATTTCTCTTTGATACTATATTTTCTTCTCTTTTATTTTTATCTAGAAAACCTATAAGTGTCTTCTAAATGTTTAATTTTTATATTTTTTATACACTTATTTAAATAGTTTTATATTTAAGTAATTTTTAAATAATAAATTTTTAAATTAATTATCTTCTACTAATATAATATAATACACACAAAATTATTTTACCCTAATAAATAGAGTATGAAAAAAGAGTAGGACACGCCAGACTAGTAGAATATATATTGGAGATAGATATTACTATTACGCTTCGAGAAATGATCTAGACCTTTAATTACGGCAGTGTAATTAGTCCAAACTAAGTTAGAGCCACACAAATGGACCTTACATTAGTAATTCACCCAAAAAATAAATCATTTCAAAAATTTTTATTTGAGAATATGAAATATAATTTGTAATTTTTAATATTTTTTATATTTTTTAATCTCACCTATAAATATATGATAAAAAAATTACACTTTAATTTTTCAAATAAAAAAATTTTAAAAATTCATTTCCAATCCACCCATATCTTTGGGTTGCTTTGGATGCTAAAAATAAGAACAAGTAGTAATCTTTGGGCGTGTAGTAATTAATTCTAACGCCGCAATGCAAATTGCTGCTGTTTTTTTTCACAAATTAATTACTGCATAAGTCATACGTAGCTGGGTTTTTTTTATTTAAATAAAATAAATTTTTTATTTATCAATTTAAATTGAAATACAAAATTTATTAATTTGTGCATTTAAATGTATTTTTAGTTATAAAAAAATAAAACCAAAATTATAATATTTACATTAGTACTAATAGCGAAATCAATATTGAATTTTTTTTCGTAATTTTGTTATTTTGTTAGTGAAAATAAAATAATGTTTTTTCCGTATTTTCTCATTCATTGTGAGTGATAATGAAAAAAAAAGAGAAAAGAGAAAAAATTATTATCATTTCCATTCTCTATTTGCCCAGAAATTAATTTTCTAATGAAGTAAAAAATAGTGATATTCAACTATATTGGTATATAGTGTGTTATCTATATATGTGAATTTGTATGTTCAGTGATCTACAAAATTCAAGTTGAATTTTTTAATTTTGTTATGAACCTTTTGATGGAGTATAGCAGCGATATGGGGGTTATTGGTGTTTCACGAATTTGTGACGGCTGGGTAGAAGAAATCGGTGGCACCGAGTAGTAGGAAGCAAATCGGAGGCACCGATTTCGAGACGCAGATAGTGCACAAATCGGTGGGATCGATTTGTGTTCCCTATCCACCGATTACTGCACTCTTCGGGTAAAATATTTCACCTCACACAAATCGGTGCTACCGATTTCATGCTGCTCAACGTCTCCGTCACACAAATCTGTGCCACCGATTTCATACTCACACAAATCGGTGCCACCGATTTGTGTTACTTTCTCTCTGTTTAAAATCGGTAAGTCCGATTTTTTCTTCCTAAGATTTCAAAAAGCAACGCCGTCATAATAGTGTAAATTACCCATAACGATCATATCCCAGCATATCTCACACCCCCAAATCATATCCAAAAAAATCAGCCAACTCAAGTTACGTTTTGGATAAAAAAAAAGAAGACAAGCAACTAGAAAACGCAAACTAATTTAGCATGAGGACAACCACATATTGAAATATATCCCATATCTCCTGCATGCAGATAAGACCAGCCAGTTGACCACTTTAAAACTATTCAAACGCAAGTTGCAATTGGCATAGTACATGACTTTATGTCTGATACATGTTAGAAGAAAAAACTGAAAGGCGTCTTTATAACGCAAACACAAGTTTAGGAGAAGTGTACTTGTTTTACTAGTGAGAGTTTGTTGTTTTTGACTTTCAAAAGGGTTTCAGTGTTTTGGGTTGTAAGAGAGGGATTTGATTGCAAAAGAGAAAAGAAAAAGAATAACAAAAACAATAATTTTGAGTGAAGAGTGAAATTTATAGGAAGAAATGATTGAAAATTTTATATTACCAAAAAATATATTATTGAATATCTAAATTATTCTCAATAGGTAAGCGTTTTTTTTTAATTTTTGTGATGAAAAAATTTATTTATTTGTATTTTATTTATTTATGTCTTAACGGTTAGTTTTATTGTTAATTTTATTATTATTATTATTATTATTATTATTATTATTATTATTAGTCTTTTCGTTATATATGAGTAATTATTATTTTGATTAGTATATTACTAAATTTTTATAACACTGTTTATGATAACAACAATAATTTACTATTATTAATATATTAATAAAAATATTTTTTATAATACTGTTTATAATAAAAATAATAATTTATTATTATTAATTATTATCATTATTTTATTCTTCTTATTATTTTTTAATATATTATTAATTATTATTATTAATATATTAATGTTATTAGCATATTATTATTTTTAATAACAAAAAAATAGTATGGCTGTTAATTATTTTTATTATGATCATGAATAGTATTATGATTAAGAATCATTAAATTATTATTATTGTTGTTGTTATTGTTGTTGTTATATATGAGTAATTATTATTATGATTAGTATATTATTAATTTTTATAATACTGTTTATGATAATAATAATTTATTAATGTTAATATATTAATAAAAATATTTTAAGTATTATAAAAATATTTATTAATAATATTATTGTTATTATTATTATTATTATTATTATTATTATTATTATTATTATTATTTCAATATATTATTAACTGTTATTACTTATTATTATTATTATTATTGTGATAGTTATTGTTGTGGCTAATTATTAATATTTTTACTAATGCTATTGTTAACACTAATTATAGTTATCAAATATTATTAATAATTATTATTTTTCTTTTTGCAGGCAATCAAAAATTTGTTAACTAAAAAAATTGATCTGAAAAAAATTTTTAATGAGATAGTTGCAGCAGCACTAGCGTTAATTAGGTTTCACCGTGTTTAGTGAGTAGGCGAAATAAGAGGCCATTCTACACTCCCAAGCGTCTTGGTGGAGTGATAGATGCCTGAAACCCACACGTTTCACCTTCCAGTCGGCGAAGTGACTGTGATGCTAGAAGACATGACATATATACTTGGCCTCCCGATTAATGAGGATTTCTTTATGGGTAAAACGAACAGCAGTCACCAATTTTTGGTGGAGAACTACTTCGCTTGTTTTGGTCGGTTGCCCGGTACAGACGATCACATATTGGGTAAGATAAATCTTGCATGGGTCCGGCGATGTAAAGACACTGAACCGTATGACACGCAAGAGTCCATCGAGCGGTACATGCGAGCTCACATTTTCTGTGTGCTCAGAACAGTTGTATTTTCAAATAAGTTGACCAATTCTTTGAACTCGAAGTTTTTGCCTCTACTTCGAGATTTCAACTGCATTCCACTATACAGTTGGGGGCAGTTAGTCTGGCACATCTGTATAGATCGTTGTGTTGTGCATCACAACTATAAAAAGATGGATGAACCATTCGTTCTGCTTTTTGTTTGGGTGTGAGAGCGTATGCCGTTCCTGGCATCTATTCCTCGCAATTAGCTCGCCGATGTTGGTGTTCTACTTACGTGCCGGTATTGTTTATCATTATTGTTGTTGTTGTTGTTGTTGTTGTTGTTGTTGTTGTTGTTGTGGTTGTTGTTATTGTCATCGTTGTTGTCGTTGTTGTCGTTGTCGTCATTGTTATCGTTGTTGTCATCGTTGTCATTGTTGTTGTTGTTGTTGTTGTTGTTGTTGTTGTTGTTGTTGTTATTGTTGTTCTGATTACAACCATTCTAATATTGCTTAGATGGAGTCATTAGCGTCGGCTAACAAGATATACACGACGGTCTATGGCACACTTTAGGCGACAACTCGATGATATGAGAGTCAACGAGGTATGTTTTAACAATTTATGTTAAGCTGCTTATTTAGAATAATAATTTTACTAATCAGCCTTGTGGTTACTGATGTGAAATTTATATGGTGGCCGTATATGGCAGTGGTGGTTCCTAACGACCTAGCCGTAAACTTGTTTATGTGCTCCACAAAGTCGCAGTTAGTGTCATTCTAGTGTATAGAGTGGCACCCAACAGACCAAGTTACTGCGACCTATTGCTGTGTCGATGGAGTTATGGCGGTCAAAAATAATGTCCACGCCATCAATGGTAACAACATATCTCCGCAAATTAGTTAGGAAAAACTTCCACGCGTCTGCCGTCTCACCATCGACAATCGCAAATGCAATAGGCATAATGTTTTGGTTCCCATCTTGTGCCATCGCAATTAAAAGTGCACCTTTATATTTTCTGTACAGTGTGTGCCATCAACCTGCACCAATGACTTGCATTGTCTAAATGCTATAATACACAGATAGATGCTCCAAAAAAAATACGATGAAGAACACTTACACCCTGAACCTCCTCACTCTCACGATAAATGAAGATCGTTTTTATTTGAACACGAGACCTTGGCATCTTTGCAGTCATTGTTTTCAACCATACTGGCAGAGTCTGGTATGAAACTTCCCAATAACCGAAAACTTTTGCAACATATTTTTGCTTTACCAACCAAGTCTTGTGGTAACTTACAGTGTAGTTGAACCTGGATTGAACTTCTGCAATAATAGACTTCACCTTTATTGATGGGTCTGCTTCAACCAATGGCCTAATAGCATCTGCAATTGTGTGTGAGTCCATCTTGGCATGATCTTGTGAAATCGTCCATATGGTGTACATGTGTTTGCCATTGTATCTTCTGATGTTCCAACAACCTTTCTTTCGAATCAAACTAGCTCGGAAAAGCCAATCGCACCCTGCACCATAACCCTTGCATTTTACATAGAATGTCTGCGGCTAAAACTTATACACAGTGTAATAAACTCCTTTAGAGATAGTGCAACTTTTGATTGCAGATATCACCGACTTTCTAGAACCAAATTTCATTCTGACACTAAACTCACCATCTTCTGCCACAACATTGCCTTCACCTATGAACTGCGAACCACCGTTAGTTGGTCAAGGCAAATAAAAGAAATGGCAGTGATAACTTTTATTAATAACCATAACATACTTATATTCGCATACTTAGAAAATTCCAAGCATGCATGGTTACGAGATCCAAAGTCTGCATAAAAGATGGAACACCAAAGGAGTGCTGGTTTACAATCGCATTTACTTCATTTTGCACCGTCAGATTGCCTGTCAGGTCTCCGTCATCGTTTTCGTCATCGATTTCGTAGTTGGCTTCGAACTCCTTTTCACTACGTTGTTATCTTCTTTCCAATCTATATCCCCAATCTCATCAACATTGACCTCCTCGCCAACCGCGTCCAGTCCCATATGCTGTTCAAACTCAACGTACAACTCTATCATCGGCACGTAAAATCGGGTTTGTTGATAAATATAGAACATTTACTGCATACATGCTCGTCAGTGATGGGCGTTATTTGAAACTGTATCAGCCCATGAAATACTTGTACAGGAATTCCTGTATAAAATGTTGCTCACTCTTTAGGAAATGTGGCTTTGTATGTTCTCACAAAAATCACTTTGCAACTCTACAAAACTCATAGTGCATGGAATAACAAATGAAAACGGACATTCACAAACAAAAGTCACTCATTCGTGTGTGTTTGGTATAATCTCACAATTAAAATACACTCACAAATTTACAATATCTTTCATAATCTTAACTTCACTTAACCTGACTTTTTTAACACAACTATTTGCCAAAAGAACTCACAAGTATAAAATATATGAAAGAGAAATTGAAATAGAAGTGAGGTACAAGTCCGGATGAATTGAGTTTCGTATTTATAGGCAATATTCTCGATTAAAATATTATTTTTTTATACAAAATGCAAGTTACGTTTTGCAGTTTCCAGTAAAAAAAGTATGTACATTTAAAATGCAACTTGTGTTTTGGTATTTCAAAAAAAAAAAAATACCCATCTCACAAACGCAACTTGCGTTTAGTTTATTTGAATAACAAAAAAAAAAAATGAAAGAACTGGTAGGAGTAAAATGCAACTTACGTTTGATTTGTTTTATAAATAAAATAAAAAATAAAATGAAAAAACAAAACGTAAGTTACGATTTTGATTAACACCATAGCAGTGCAAATATTTAATATACTTCTATTTCATTGAGTTACCCATCATAATTATTTTCATATGTAAAAAAATTTGCCCCTATTTGAGCCTAAATTAATTGACAATGATATATTTTTTTCTTTTTTTATTCATTTTGGTTGCAGTGATTGAGAAAATATGAAAAAAATTGTTTTGTTTTCGGACAAAAAATGCAAAAAGTATTTAGTATTGTTTTTGTTGTCAGTGTAAATATTGTAATTTTTGTTTTCGTTATTTTGCTAGCAAAAACACAACTACGTTTAAAACGGTAAAATCGTATATTATAATTTATTTGAGTAAATAAATAATTTATTTTATTTAAATATAAAGAAAAGCCTACGTAGCTGCTCGAGGTTTCGTTAATTTAATTAAGTTCCATTTGCTAAGAACATTTAAAAATTTGTCTAGGTAGTTCTAACTTCTACGACTTGATTCTTGCATCTCAAGTTTTCCGTCCCTACAATTTTTCCCTTGTCCTTTTTCAATAATTAAGCTAGCAAATGGATGTCTCATCTTAATATGTCTCACTTTAATTAATTAAGGTTAAGAAAGCTGGCGGCAAAACAAAATTATGGGCACCATAAGCGTAGAAAAATATATAAGGTGATGGTGAGAACTGAGAAGCATATTCTTCTTCCACATCTAGCTATACTGTAGTTTATTACTGCTTGTGAATTGTTAGAGGCTTACTCTTTTTCTCTTATTTTATTTATTTATTTATTTGCATCTTGTATTATAATATAAATAATATTTAAAATACAATAATATAAAATTTTTATTTAATTTAAATATCTATAATAGTATCTATATATAATATTTATAATTATATATTTATTATATCTAAAATTACTTATTTACTTTAATAATAATAAAAAATATAATATAAGAAAATGAAAAAATTATGATTCACTATGACTCTCAAACTATGCTCTGGAACATTATTCTATGTATATGTTCCCAAGGCCACGAGGTTTTTGACTGAAGCAGTAAAGTGCATGTGCGCTTGGGTGCCTTTCACTCACAAATTTCCTTTTGACTGTACTTGCATAGTTGCTGCAGGTTGCAAGTTGCTTGCAAGTTGCAACCATCCCCAGTCCCCACTACGTACTGGTAATTAAATTCCTTATGAAAAAGCAATTACAATATTCTAATTAACAAGACATTCTAAAGTCTAGCATTAAAAAAGAAAAAAAATTTTCTGAAGTCAGAACTCATCAGTACAGACTGTACAGTACAGTTCTGAATTTTATTTTGTCACTAATTAATTAATAATCATTAAAAAGATGATAATATCCTTCTTATTTTAATAATAATATTCTTTTTTATTTTCCTAATCATTAAACCGATAATTATGGTTGTCATGTATATTTATGAATCAATTTCATTCAATGCAACAATGTAAATGAATGAAATTAAACATAAAAGATAAAGATAAAAATTAGCTCGCATATTAACAATAATATTTGAAAAATAATAAAAAATTAGTCAAAATAGCTAAAACTTATTTTATTTAAAATTTATTAGTTGCGGTTAGAATTAATAAATTTTAAATAATATAAATTTAGACTGATTTTTTATTATCTCTCTAACATACTTACATATTAAAACCAAATATTAAAATTTAAAGATTAAAACTATTTGTGAGTTTAATTCAACTTTAGAAACAGGTTTAAGAGAATAAAATTGTTTAAAATTAAACGATGATCTAATAGTTTATTAGAACTGTTTCACTTGAATTTTGGTAAACTTCAATAAGGTGTCGAATCAAACTTGTATCAAGATTTCAATTTGGGAAGTAAATACGATTTCTTTGAAAAAGAATGGGATCAATTTGGGAATTACTTAGTGTTAGTATCGAAACAAATTGCATCGAACTATTGGTGACAAATTGTAGCAAATAAAAGGAAATACGTAAAATAAATAAAAGCGTAAAAATTGAAATTGATAGAAAGCAAATGCTTGAAGAAAAGAAGTACAAATAAAATGCGTAAAGCAAATAAACGAAAAGAAAACAAATAAATGAAAAGAAATAGAAAAGAAAAACAAAAGAAAATAAAAGATGGGCTTCAAACACTCACATGTACTTGCACTCCATTGGCTTCTAATGTGTCGCAAAGATTGGAAATTTTGGCGGAGTTTTGATTGAAGTCTCAGAACTCTTCGGAGTTTTTTCTATTTATAGACCATGGAGATAAACTTGTCATGGAGAATCTTGACCCATAATCTTACTTCCTTCTTTTTCTTAGCTATGACATTGCCTTGACCACGAAGAATTTTAACTCCGAAGTTTTGATATCCACGTCTTTCTTGGTCTTTAACTCTCACGTTTTTTTCAGCTTGCTCCTCAAATTTTGCACCTATGTTCTCCATTCAACTTGAAAGTCAAGTAACAAGTCTTATGTTCAAGGAAAGACAATAACTGCCTTTCAACTTCGATGTTCTTTGGACCATCTTTTTTCCACTTTAGCTTACCCGTTTCTACTTCTGTAGTCAATATGCTGCTTCTATAGTCGAAACCATTGGCAGTCGAAAATGCCCTTTTATCGAGAAAATCTATATTTTGTATTAATAATGGTCCCTTTAAAACTTGTTATTTTGTTCAAAAATACAAATTTTAATATTCCTCGTGTCGGACACGTGCAACCTTTTCAAATTCTTAAAATTTGAAAAGATAGTTACGCATTATTTAAAAAAGCACATGTTTTTCTGGGAATACATAACGTTTCCTGGGCTTTAATGAGTTGTTCCTTGAATAGAACACTCCTCAGTCTATTAATTCCTTCTTCAGTTGCTCGACAGACAATCATTTCTAAAGTTGCTGCTGACCCACAACCAGTTGAGAAAAACTGGGATACTGATTAGGACGCAGCATCTAAGACAAAGACCAAACAAGGGGGAGGTCGGAGCAGAGAAGGTTGAGTGGTACAACCCTTACCTCCAAGAAGCGTGGCTCTATTGATATTCTGACGGGAGCTGAATCACCAAAGCTTCAAAGAGTTCGACCTGCAACCTTAAAGGTATATACTTAATAATGTCTGTCACAACTGTTTTCACCTTATACTTGCAAATTTTTTTTGAATATATTGAAGTCGAAGCAATTCCAAAAAGGGACTTCCTCTCAAGTTGCTGATATCAACAATCCTTTTGATTGAGAAGTGAATCAACCAGTTCATGCTGAAATAGAATTCCTTCAGCCTATTCAGACTACTCAGATTGTTAGTCCGTTTACTCCTGTTCCGACTTCGACTCAAAATCCATCATTGACAACAGCATCTCATATTTCAACCTCTTCTCCTCTAGTACTTCTTTTGTTTAGATTTTTAACTTTAAGTTCCTTTCGACTATCACATGATCCTTATATCTTTGCCCTTTTCAGATTCGCTATATGCCTCTTCCTTGTGATGCTGAAACTCACTAAGAATCTAGGCTTGCATATGGATCAGGGTCAACTCTGCAACTGTCACTATTATTCTTGGACCTTCGACACAGAAATTTGTCGAACCGTTGATATAGAAATTTGTCGGTAAAGAATTTCTCAATGAAATCTCATTGCAAGTATAGTTATAAACCAACAAACAATCCTCAATCAAAGTTTAATTTGTTTGTCACAAGTACAAACCCCAATAAAAATAACCGAAGTATTTAGACCTCAGGTCGTCTCTCAAGGAATTGCAAGGAAGTGTGTTCAGTTATTGGTTATGGATGATATCTTTTGCGGTTTTGGAATAAGAGACGAGAAATGTAAATGACAAGAAAGTAAATGAAACTCAAATGATAAAAAGGTCTTAGCAAGGGTTAATGGTTAAGGATCACTATCCTTATTACTAACCACAATATGATAATTGCAAGGATTAATCCCATTAAGTCATCCTCCAACAAGTAAAAGAAAGTTAAATAAACTACATTAATCCTAGTCTATAAGTCCTAGCCATTTCACTAATTAACTTAGTGAGAGACTAGAGTCAAAGGCAACAAATTATCAATTACTTTGACATTAGTAACTTAAGGTCACCTAAGTTACCATCCCAAGGCAAGAATAGAAAATTCTACACTAAAATCCAATCCAATATTTTATCAAACACTTGGAAGGCATAAAAAGAAAGCAAGATAAAATTGCAAGAAATATAAATCTAACACTACCAAGGGCAAGAAAACAACAATAGCAAAGCAATTAAACAATAAGAACATCAAACATAAATTGCATTAATTGAAATCAAAGGGAACAAAAGTGCATGAACATAAGAATAACAAAATAAAGGAAATAACAAATAAAGCTAAGAGAGCAAAGATGTAGGAACAAGAAATGGTAAAGGAAACTAAATCAAAGCAAGAATTAAAAGCTAGATTTAAGAGAAATTAACCTAAGAACCCTAACCTAATTCTAGAGAGAAGAGAAAGCTTCTCTTTCTAGAATTCTAACCTAAAACATGATGAAAATTAAACTATGACTACTTGTTTCATTCTCCTTTTGCATGCTTCTTATCCATCCTCTAAGCTATTCCTGCCCTATAAACCTTGAAAACACTTAACAAATATATCACGGCATCGAATGGTAATAAGAGAAGATTAAAATTAGTAAATTTAAGGCCAAGAAAACATGTTTTCAATCATAGCACAAAATGAGGAAGGAAAATGTAAAACATGCGAATTCTATGAATAAGTGTGAGAATAATGGGTAAAATCCACTAATTCAGTACAAGTAAACCATAAAATAGTGGTTTATCAAAGACACAAAACCACCTTTTAATGTTTCTTTTCTAGAAGTTGGATATTTGGATTTTGATGACATTAACTTTGACCTGGAAAATATCCTATCTGAAGCTCAACAGTAAGAAGTTACTTCCCCTGTGCCCATGGGTCCAGATTCTCAAGTTGTCGACAGAATCAACATTGTCCGTGAATGCTTAAACCATTCTATTGAGGATATCAATGATATTGCTATCCTAAAGGTTCAACTTACCGATGCGCTTGCTTTTCTCAATCAACGCATTTCCTCCGACATACATTCAACCCTTAACTCATTTATTGAGGACGTCTCCTCCCATCTTTCCGAAATTCACAATGCTGACCAAGAACTGAATAAGTCACTTGAAGCTTTAACCGATTGTGATGCACAACTGAAAAATATGAAATGGCTAAGTCTCATGTTACTGAAGTTTTATCAGAGGGTTATACAAAGGAACGATAAATGGTGTCGAAGATTGCAGTCTTAGAGAGAGAATTGGCTAAACTAAAATCTGGGAAAAACAAAATCGCATCTACCAATGCTGTTCTCTCTCTTCGACTGCAAAGGATTAAAAAGGCTCATGCTTCCAAAGTTTCAGGTCGAGATGTTTTAGTCGAAGCAGTCACTCAAGCCACCAATGCCCAAGAAGCAATGCAAGAGTCCTCAAGCCTGGATCGATGTCAAGAGGATCTGAAACTCATGTTTAGCAGCTTATTCTAGCTCTCTTTTACACTTATTTTGTTTAGTATTCTCGACTGACTTTGTTTTAGTGACAATGATATTTTTTTGAGATACTTACCATTTACATGCATGTTCGACAACTATTTGTATCTCTTATTCTATACGCATTACCATCAAAAACTTCTTCTATTTCAAAGGGTCCTTCCTATAAAGGAGACCATTTGCCTTTAACTTTTTCAGTTGGAAGTACTAATTTCAATACTAAGTCACCAACTGCAAATATTTTACCTTACACCTTTTGATAGTATGACTTAGTTATCATATCTTTTTGTTTTATCATTCTGTCTAGCGCCATGAGTCAAACTTGGTCGAACTCATCTAATTCATCAATCATACTCGACCAATATTGTTCGACTGGAAAATCATTCTGCCTTGTCATCCTTATGCTTTGCAAATTTATTTCAAGTGGCAAGACAGCCTTATGGCCATACACTAATTCATAAGATGTCGATCTAATTGATTCTCTTGGAGAACACCTATAACTCCATAACACCTAACTTAGTGTAGTATGCCAGTTTTGAGGCTGCCTCCCTATAGCTTCTTTATCAAACTTATCAGAATTTTATTAATGGCTTCGACTTGGCCATTAGTCTGTGCATAGTAGGGAGTCAAGTGTACTATTTTAATGCCTTGTGACTTAGCAAATCCTTTTACTTGTTGACCAATAATCATAGTCCCTTGATCTGTAGTCAGAGTTTGGAGAATGCCAAATCTATGAATGATCCATTCCTCAATAAAATTAATTATTTTGGCTTGTGTAACTTCTTTCATGGGTACAGCTTCTACCCACTTTGTAAAGTAATCCATTGCTACCAAAATAAACTTGTGCCCTTATTCGAAGAAAGATGGATCATTCCTATTAGGTCAAGAGCCCAACTTATAAATGGTCAAAGCCTGATTTTAACATGTAAATCGGAGGCAAGAACTCTCTAATTTGGTGCATGCCTTTGGCATTGATCACAGTGTCGAACAAAATCAATACAATCCTTCATCATTGATGGCCAATACAGTCCTTGTCGACATAGAGTCCAATGCATTTTTTGACCCACTTGATGTAACACCCTATCATTCAAATCCTTATGCTCGAGTCATAAGTAAATGATAACAAGGTGGTACAACTCAACAAAGGTAAATTTATAATATATATATATATATATATATAATTAGAAGAATTTATTAATCGAGAAGCCTGAAAAATGAACAAAAGAAAATCACAAGCGCAAACACACACGTATTGAACATCGTGTGATCGGCAAAGCAGAGCAAAAATAAGAACTTAATGGAAGAATAGAATAAGGAGACCTGTATAAGTATATATGTATAATATTTACTAGTCTCGGCAGCAAAGTTTAAGCTGGCAAGAGTTACAAAAGTAAAGCAGTTGATAAACATAACCTGTCGCTCCATGAATACATCATACGCCTCTATAGGCAGGTTTTCAAAAGAAACAATTACATGATACAAGTTTTTCCAAAATAAGAGAGGAGAGATGCTAAACAAAATACAAAATAGAAATCAAAGTAAACTTTGCCGTCTTCTAGATGATTCACAGCTCACTGCTGAGCACCAGGATCTGCACGCATCTGAAAAACAAAGGAGATATATGAAAACAGAATCCCCGACCCATGGGTTTCCAATACGGTAAAAATTCTAAATAAATACAATCTAAGGCAATAGGAAATTCACTAAGCAATATTAATTTCCATACATCAATATTTCCATCCTAGGTTCTCACTAATCTGTAATTAGGCAACTATCATAAGGGATTCTACTCTAATTCGCTTTCCTCTTTAGTTCCACAACACTCCAACTTCAACCAGAATAACCTTCAGATAATTTGACTTAGTGATTTTATATCAACACATCAAATCTCCACCTGGAGCAAGTGGAATCACTCCACTGTATCTACCTAGAGAGCTCAAATAATCTCATTTAATATTTATCTTTATTATTCAATCATTTCGTCATTTCATCTCAACAAAGACTGCCTTTCGTGTCAGCCGACGCCAGCATGAGGGACCTCTCAGTTATGCAAACACAAGCAAGACAAACAAATAATACACAAGCAAATTTAAGTAAAGCAATTAGCACATAGTTATATATTATGCACAAGTAAACAGCCATGACAAGTTCATCAAATGCAAATGATGCATGTCTGTCCTACTGGCCATGAGCTCACGTGTCGGTTATTTTTTCAGAACCTGATGATACGGATTTTAGAATGTCCACAACTGAACCGGAAAGTGCATCAGATCGGCTAAGTAATACCTCGGGTGAGTGAGGGTCGATCCCACGAGGACAAAAGAACTAAGCAATAATGGTCAACTGATTGGCTTAGTTAGGCGACTAGAAAAGTTGATTGTCTGGGTTTTCAAAAGCATTAAACAATAAAACAAGCGTAAAGAAAGCAAATAGTGAGTTTGGTGTGGAGATAAATGAGAGAAATAGTTAAGGTATTGGAGATGTTTATTTTTCCGGATTAAAGTTTCTTACCAACTATTTTAATCATGCAAGATTTATTTCATGGAAAACTATAATTACTAAACCCTAATCTCTTAGTGATTTAACATTTTCTAGCCTTCATCAACTGCTAATCTTTTGGTCAGTTGATTTCGATTAGAGGGTTAAGTGCAAAGCTAGTTTATGACCACAAAACCCTAATTACCTAAAGCTAAACGGATTATATGTCATGTATCCAGATTAGTTCAAATAATTAGCAATTTAGGAGGAATTTACTTTCAAGCTATTGTTCATGTGAGAGAATTCTCTCAAGGATCACAAAAACTCATCTAGAATAAGGGTCATACTCTTGGTCTACCCAGATTCATAACATTAATAATGAAAGTAATAATTGAAATTGAATCAGTACATTAATTAAAATAGAAAAGTAATATTCTCAATCTATAGAAATAAACAGAGCTCCTAACTTTAACCAAAGAGGTTTAGAGGCTCATGACTTACAGAGAAAAACTAGGGTTCTGAAAAAGTGTGAAAGAGAAAAGATTCCGAAGTCCCAAGATTCCCTAAAGGGTGTATCTTTTTTCTTTTATATCTAACCTAATTTAATTTGAAACTAAAATAAAATAATCAATTTTAAACCTAAAAGATTTTTTTTGTAAATAAAAATTACAAAATAAAAGATAAAATAATAATTAAAAGCTAAATCTAGCTAAAGATGCTCCTTTGGGTGAGGTTGACCCGTATTACTGGCGTTCAGCGCCAGAATTGGCAGTGTTTGGGTGCTGGTTCTGTCCTTCGTGGGTGCTAAACGCCAGGCTCGGCGTTTAGCACCCTTCATGGTCGTGATTCCAGAAGAAAAATATAAACTATTATATATTATTGGAAAGCACTAGAAGTTGGCTTTTCAATGCTGTTGGACCCATGTCAATTGAACCTTTGTAGCTTAAGTTATGCTCATTAGAATGCAAGTTGGTCAGGGTTGACAGCATCTACTTTCTTCCTTTGTTTTTGCAAAAAACTCTGCCAAATTCGCCCAAATTTCACCCGAAAAAGTAAAAATACCAAAACAACTCAAAGTAGCAAACAAAAAGGATTTTTTCACTAAAATATAATAAAAACTTAATAATTTCTAACTAAAAATGACTAGAAAACAAGGGGAAAATGGGTACAAGATGCTCACGCATCACAACACCAAACTTAAACTGTTGCTTGTTCTCAAGCAACTAAAACAATATAAGACTGAGAAAAGAAGAGAAAAACGTTCAAGACTTAAGTATTCCCTTAAGCTCAAGTCTAGCTACTGAATGGGGCTTATGACACTCTAACTCTGAATAGGCTTGACATCTCACTATCCTTTAAAGTTCAGAAATATTGATAACAACATTGGAACTCGGATGATATTATGGATTCTCTTCTTTATGCTCTAATTAATCCTTGGACACAGTTTTTTCTTCTCTTTTCCTTTGGTGCTTTGCACCTTAAGCCTAACCGTGACTCTAAGTGTTTTGTCCTCAAGCTTAACTTGATACAAAAATACCTAAAGCACTTAACTGAGAAATTCCTTAAGTTCTTATTTTTCTTTAACTTTCTCTCAGTCAGTGGTGCTCAGAGTCTTTGGCATACTCTGTAATTGCAATTGGTCACAACTCTTAGTGTTCTGTCTCAAGAATTGCTTGACACATTCCACTACAAGCATATGGTTAGGAAAAATCACTCTTTTGAACTTTAGATCAATTTTGACCCTCCTAACTATTGATGTACAGAGCCTTGGACCTTTATTATTATTATTATTATTATTATTATTATTATTATTATTATTATTATTATTATTATTATTATTATTATTATTATTATTATTATTATTATTATTATCTTTTTTTTGCTGTTTGTTTTGCTTCAAGGATCAATGTCTCACTTTGTTTGAGAATTTATAATACTTTTCTAAGTTCCTATGCCTCAAAAAGTAACATTCTTAACTTCAAAATCAAATATGCACGGTTTAGTTCATACATTCAGAATTGAAGATAGTTCCACCATATCAAAGTAACTAGAAAAACTAATAATATATAACTCAAGTCTCATACATTTTACTACTTTTTTTCTTTTTATTTTGACTTTTTCAAGTTTAGTGAGCAATACATGAGATATTTTTCAAAATAAAACATCAAAATAAATAACCAAACTAGAAAGCAATAAAGTACTACTACTAATCATGGAAAGGATTTCAAATAGGAGACAAGAAATAATATAAAGCACTGAAAAAAAGAAAAGAAAATAAGCAGAAGATAATGAAACTCAACCACCTCAGTCATGGTGGCTGCTGCTCCCTCCCAGGAAAATGATTCACCTCCTTTTGGGGCAATTGATGATAATATAAATAGATAGCTCACTCTACAATACCAAACTTAAAAATTTGCTTGTCCTCAAGCAAAGAGAAACTGGCGTTTAGTGCCTTTGGAGGTATGAATTGATGCTCCTTGTGGGCGTTAAACGCCTTCCTGGAATTTAAGGCCAGATTCCTCATGTTCTTCAGGGCATTAAACGCCCTCCTGGTGTTTAACGCCAGCCTCTACTTGCTCCCTTCTTGGAGCTAAGCGCCCTTCCTTGCGTTTGGCACCCAAGCACTTCGAGTCAACTTACTCCAGGGTGTTCCGTTCTTCCTTCTGAGTCCTCGTGTCCCTGATCTAAGCACTGTGCATGATCACAAACAAAACTAAACCAAGGAAAAACTATGAAAAACAATAAAAAATAATTGAAACTCAAATTGAAATAAAAACTAAAGGATACTCATGGTTGGGTTGCTTCCTAACAAATGCATCTTTACCGTCACTAGCTTGACGGTCAGCTCCTCTAAGGAGGAGGGTCATAGGGGCTTAAGTCCTCACCCATCACTGCGAACTTCTTTCCTGTGCTTTCATGTATCAACTTGATATGCTCAAAAGACAGGATCCTAGTCACTATATGATGTAGGACTGAACTTCTGGTGAACACCACTTTCATCCCAGGTGAGAAGTTTTCAGTGGAAATTTTCTTGTTTCTCCAGCCCTTGGGTACCTTATTCTTGGGACCTCCTCCCTCCTTAATGGGTGATGAATGCCCAACACCAAATTTAGGTTTGATGTCAGGGGGAATTGTATTGATTCTCACTAAAGGAGGAGGCTTAAGCAGTGAATTCTGCCTGCAGGTGCCTCCTTTTCCAAAGAGTGGTGAAGGTCTAAAAACCTTGAATACCAAGTAGTCCTCATGCATCCTCAGAACCAATTCACCTCTCTCAACATCAATCAGAGCTCTTCTAGTGGGCAGAAATGGTCTTCCTAGTATCAATGAGTCATTTGCATCCTCTCCCATATCAAGTATCACAAAATCTACAGGGAGGAAGAACTCTCCAACCTTGACCAAGATATTTTCCGCTAGCCCATGTGCCTGCCTCAGAAATTTATCAGCCATCTCCAATGCTATCCTTGTAGGTTGTGCTTCTTGAATTTGCAGCTTCTTCATCGCAGACAAGGGTATCACATTGATACTTAAGCCAGGATCACAAAGGGCTCTGTCAAAGGTGATATTCCCAATAGTACAAGGAATCTAAAAGCTCCCTGGATCTGACATCTTCTTTGGCAGCTTGCTCTAAATAAGTGCATTACATTCCTTAGTTAAGACCATTATTTCATCTCCTTTTAAGGCCTTCTTCTCAGAGAGCAAGCCTTTCATGAATGCCACATAGGGAGGAATTTTCTCAGAAGTCTCAACAAAAGGAATATTGACTTGTGGCTTTTTAAAGACTTCAAAGAACTGCTCGTCCTTAGTCTCCTCTTGGAGCTCCTAAGGGGGTGACACTTCAGGCTCTTGTATAGGTGCTCTAGGTGGGGCGTGTAACAGTGTAGCTTCAGCCTTTTCTGGAGCTTCTTTCTCCTCTGACCCCTTAGCAACTTGCACCTCCTTTTTTGGTATGGATTCCTTAACCATTGTGAGGGCCTTACACTCTTCTCTTGAATTGGAAATTATGTCACTCTGAGGGTTGTCAGGAAGTCTTTTAGGTGTTCGCTTGCTCAATTGATCCATTTTTATCTCTAGATTCCTAAGTGAGGCTCTGATTTTCTACATAAAACTTTGTTGGCTTTTGGAGAGTCCTGCAATCATGGATGCTAAGTCAGGGCTATTCTGGGAATGAGAGGGTTGGGAATGAAGATTGTTGAATTGATTTTGATTAAGCCCACCCTGAAAATTGTTAGCATAATCTGGTTGTTGTCTCTGAAGTTGCTCTCTTCACTCAAAGTTTGAGTGGTTTCTCCATACCGGATTAAAAGTTTGAGAATAAGGAGCATCGTTGGGATTTCTAGAGGAATTTCCCATGTTCTTAACTTGCTCAGGTGTATACTGGCCGCATTGCATGTCTCACCTAGAGGGAAGCTGCCATTCATATCATAAGGAGCATCTAGAGGAGTAATATGAACATTAGCAACTGGACGCGGCTGATGGGTGGAAAAATGCCGGTTAAAAAATTTTAATAAAAGCAACGTTGCAAGTACAGTCTTAACCGATGAAAGTCCCATTATCAATTTAAAAGTGTGTGACAATTAAAATTAAATAACTGGGAGTAGAGTTCCCAGGTCGTTTCCCAAAGAGTTGACACAAGGTGCAGTTTATTGGTTAGGAATTTTCTGAGTAATTTTTTTTTGAAATGGAGAATGGAAAAATAAATGGTGAGAAATTAAGGCAATAAAAATGACAAGAGGTTTTATGTATTTGAAATAAAAGGCCTTGGCTAGGAGAAGATTAATCGCAATTTCTATCCTTATTGATTTTTCCAATTATAACAGTAAAAGGTTGTGCTTCCACTTAGTTATCCCTTAACTAATAAGGGAAGGTCAAGTAAGTAATACTAATTCTGATTCACAAGTTCCAATCACTCCCAGGGAGGGATTAGAGTTAGTGAAAATTGAGTTAGCCAGTAATTTCCAATTACAGATTAATATTTGAGTATTCCAACTCAAGGGTTTCCTATTAATCAACTCCAAAGCCAAGTTGGGAGCTCTACTCAATTAACATGAATGCCATTTTTACATACATGTCAAGGGAGTAGATAGGGGACATGGTAATTAAAATTAAATGAATAAAATTAAAATTGGTACTGATAATTATCAAACAAAATTCAACAAGTAACGGAATTAAATATAAAAATAGTTCTTTGCATTAATAAATTCAAAACTGATAAAATACAAACATGAGTACCAATAACTAAATGGAAAAAAATGAGTAGAGTGATAGAAAGGCAAACTATAATGATGAAAACTTCAATCGAAGGTAGTAGTAGCTCTCTCCAAATCCAATCCAAAAGTAAAACAAAAAATTTCTAAGAACCCTAGGAGATGCAGTATTTTTTTCTCTCCAAAAGCAAAGCTTTGATGCACCCTGTGTGTTTGATTTTAGGACGAAGGAAGCAAAGAATAGTCACGTTAGCCGCCACGTTAGTCTCACTAACGTGACCACTAACGTGGAATGGGAGCAAGCTTGCAGCGTTAGTGGAAAAGTTATCACCAATAACGCCTTCGAAAGCCATCATAGGCCACGTTAATTGCCAAGTTAGTTACATTAACGTGGGAACTAACATGGAAGGAAAGGGAAGCTCCAACGTTAGTGGTAAAAGTAAACACCACTAACGTTCCAAAAGGCCACACATAGCCATGTTAAGAGTCACGTTAATTCAATTAACGTGAACTCTAACGTGGAATAAAGAAGAGATCGCCAACGTTAGTGACATTCACCTTTGTCACTAACGCTGGATCATGCCAAGATTGCCTACGTTAGTGGTCACATTAAGACCACTAACGTGAATGGTAACGTGGAGCAATGAATGATGGGCCAACGTTAGTGACACTAACCTTTGTCACTAACGTTGGAGATGGCAAGCACAACCACGTTAGTGGTCACGTTAATGCCATTAACGTGAGGCACTAACATGGAAAGAAAGGGGCGTTTTGAAGCGTTAGTGCCAAAGGTGAGTGTCACTAACGCCCTCGAGTTTGGGCATGCCCACGTTAAGGGCTACGTTAGTTAAACTAACGTGGATCATTAACGTGGAAAGAGGGACAAAGAGTACCGTTATTGGTAAAAGTGAGTGTCAATAATGCTTGCGAAGGGCTAAGAGGCTACGTTAGTGGTCACGTTTGTACCATTAACGTTGAAGTTAACGTGGACCAACTGGTTTGGAACGTTAGTGACAAAGTTATCGTCACTAACGCTTTCGAACCCAAGTTTACACCTAACGTTAATGCCACTAACGTCCTAACTAACGTCCTACCATGCCTGACTTACATTCTTTCTGCAAGCAAAGCTAAGCCCACTGAAGACTGTAACTGCTTCAACTAAAGATCAAGGGCCCATATCCAAGACTTGGAGAGCTAACTAGAAGATCAGAAGAGTAGTATATATAGGAAGTAGTTTTGAACTAGAAAAAGGAGGCTGGGCATTATTAGGAACTACATTATGTATATTTACTTTTCCTGCAAATTCTAGTTTACTAGAGAATGCACTCTTCTCTATCATCTTCCATTTTCAAAGCTATGAACAACTAAACCCCTTTCATTGGGTTAGGGAGCTCTGTTGTAATTTGATGAATCAATTATAGTTTTCATTCTTCTTCCTCTTTCTTTTCTCTTGATTTACTAGAAAGCTTTCGATCTTAAATCAATTGGTTAGTTGTCTTGGAAAAGAAATTCTCCATAATTGGATCTCCTCTGAGCCTTGGAAAAGGGATGAGGAGATCATGCTAGAATTGCTTTCTCATGTTGGACCAAATTGGGGTTTGGATGGATATAGTGACATATAATCCTACCAACACTTTGATTTGGAAATACATGTGGTATAATCAGTGACCATACTTCATCTCTTCCCATGAGTAATTAAATCAAGGAATTGGGCAATTGTTCAAGCTTAGAGAGATTGGGTTGCCAAGGAATTGGGATCCAATCACTTAAGATTGCCAAGGAGATCAATGAATGCATTGATTGAGGAAGAGATGAGAATGAACTTGATCCGGAGAATGCAACATCTCCTAAGCCCAATGAATTCCCCATTTCTGATCTTACCCATTCTCTTTACCTTCTGCCATTTACTTTTATGTTCATCTCCCCAAATTCCCATTTAAGATTCTGTAATTTACTTTCTGTAATTTACATTCTGCCATTTATTTCCAGCATTTACATTTTCTGTCATTTGGTTTCCCGCCATTTAGTTTTCTGCAATTATCAACTCAACTTCTGCTTAGCTCAACTAGAACATTCCTCCAATTAAAGTTGCTTGACCAATCAATCACTGTGGGATTCGACCTCACTCTATTGTGAATTTTTACTTGACGACAATTCGGTATACTTGCCGAAGAGAAATTTGTTGAGAGCCAAGTTTTTGTGCATCACCAAGTAGTACCTAAATGCAAGCAACTACTAATCACGCAAGTTATCCTATCTAACAAAAGTAATAAAATATTGGTGTTGAGAGAGAAATGTTACCTTTGGAAGTCAGTTACCGACCTCCCTATACATAAGGTTTGGCACGGTCTTCCGTGCCATCAGTGGTGAGCAAAGTGGGGTTGGGAGCATCGCTTCCACTGTCCAGCTCATCATGATTCTCCATACAGTCATGTGACATAGAGTCTGGGGTATCTTTCTCTTCCGGAGGTGGGTGAGTGCTAACAATCAGCTTCTTCAAGTAGTTGTATCGGCGCTTGATAGACGCTTCATTTGCTCAGCCCGCCGGACTTGTCGGTCCAACCTCTCAAGGATCTGAAGTAGCAACTGATTGGTTGAAGGTGCTTGTGGAGTGGATGATGGTTGAGTGGAAGAAGAAGGGGCGTCGAAAGACAGGCCTTCAGGCCGGCTTGAGGTAGGTACTGGAAGTCTGATATACATCCCATTCGGGACATACTGATCATCCCTAGGAATCATGGCCTTCGTATCCCCATCCCGATAAGAGACTCTTGCTGTAGAGACCAAATCTGTAACTAATACAGGAAAAGGAAGGTTGCCCGCTATCTGTATGTGTCCCATGGCCTGCCGGATGAGTCGGGGCAAGTTGAGAGGTTGCTCTGTAAGAATATACCAAATGAGGACAGCCATATCAGCAGTGAATGTAGACTCATGAGTGCTCGAAAAGATATAGTGGGACATAATCTATGCCCACACGCGAGCCTCCAAGGTGAGTGCCTGGGCGGAGATGCTCTTGGGTCTAGCCCGGTGTTGTCCGTAGATCCAGCTGCTGTCAGGTTGGGCTGTGACTCCAAGGATGCTGTCCCAGTCAAACTGATATGTCTGGCACTCGAGTTGGGCCGCTTGATAGGCATCTAATCCCTCTGGGCTAGGTGGAAGATCCAATATTCTTTGAATGGCACCTTCGGAGACAGAGACTTACTTTTGGCAAACATAGACAGGCTGCAAGGTAGGCGAGTGAAAGTTAGAGTAAAATTCGACTACCCAGGATAGATTTGCCTCCCGCGGCTGCCTCCTTAAGAATTCTCACTGTCTCCTTTCAATGCGGGGCACCACAAAGTCAACAAAGTGTGTCAAAAGGATGAGGAGGTGCTCATTATGGTAGTTCCGCTCCGCTAAGATGGGGAACATCCGCTCACAGTAACGGTTGGTGAACTGTGCGGAGTCCCATGCGGGGAACGCCTTTTCCGCTTCATCAACTCAGATTGTCCTCTTCACCCGCTTAGTAGGTGGCTTGACTGTTATGGATGGTTGTGTTTTAGCCGGTGCTCTTTTAGTTCCTCTCTTCGCCGGTGTTTTGTTAGAAGCCTTCTCTTTTCCTTTCTTGGTAGCCATCTTAAAGAAGGAAGAAAGAAAAGGGATGTCAAATATAGATAGATAAAAACCAAAAGGAAGAGAGTCCAAGTGATATTGAATGCCTAAGAAAAAGATAATATCTTAAATACATGGTAGCTATAACATGTAAGTAAGACATCAATTAAAATCATGAAGGCATATCATAACAACTACATACAAGAGTGTTAAAAGCATGCAAGTAACAAGCATGAGAAGTATAGCTCAAGCATCCATGTCAACAATAATTATCACATGTAACAAAATAATGAGCACTTTTTGTTGACAATTAATGACTAATATACTCAATACACAAGGATTGCAAGGGTTGTGAAAAAGAGACATTAAAGTGTAAGAATAAAATAGAAAAGAAATCAAGATGCCATTAGAGCTTTTTCACAAACACTTGGTGTGCAATTCAAAAATAGGAATTTAGGTAATTATCCAAGCATATATGAGGCCCAAAATAAAATGTCAATTGTCAAATTACTCTTCATAATATCCACAAGCTAAAATATAGCAAAATAATCACCCAAATAATGCTCCAACACCAACATAAAAATGCAAGATAAAAGAATAAAAAGGAATTAAAAATAACAAGGCTAATATAAAATAAAAAATAAATAAAATATTCAAATGCAATAAAGAAAACAATAATGAAAGAGTAGAAGGGAAGAAGAAAGAGAAACCTTAAAGAGAAGTTGGAAATAGGGGAGAAAATGGGAGTAAGAATGAGAGAATTGGGGTAAGAATGAAGGAAGAAAAAGGAAAGAAAATTGTAGCTACCGGAGTTGGGGGTCTTCGGTGGTGGTCCGCCAGTGGTGGTGAGAGAAGGGAGGAAGAAAGAAGGAAGAAGTAGGAAGAAGAAGAATGAAAGAGGGAAGAAGAAACAAGGAGAGTTAGGATTTGAAAAAGAAAAGAATAGTGAAAGGAAACAGAATTTGGGCGGCGCGTATGACGCACACGCGTCACCCACACGTACGCGTGGGTGGGAAAAAGTCCTGGTGACGGGTACGCGTAGGTCATGCATGTGCGTGACCACTGGTCGTGCTAGATGCACGTTACCAGGACCAAGGCCGTGCAACTCTCGGGCCAAATCACTCATTTACGCCGATTTTCAGCCCACGCGTACCGTCACTGACGCTTACGCGTGGATGGCCAAAATTGCAGGTGACGCACACGCGTCACGCATGCATACGCGTGGGTTGGCTTGTGCGTAAGGCACCCTTTCTGCACGTTTCCAGCGCAACTCTCGGGACATTTTTGACTTTTTCTCACTTACAGATGACGCGTACGCGTCATAGACGCTTGTGCATCATATGCCCCCTTTTTTAATATAAAAATATAGGAAATTAAACGTAAACATACAGAACTAGAAATTAACACTAATATAATTAAAATGAAACTAATAAAAAGGGAAGATCATACCATGGTGGGTTGCCTCCCACCTAGCACTTTTCTTTAACGTTCTTAAGTTGGACGGTCCATAAGCTTAGTCCTCTTCCATTGTTGGATCCTTCAAAAGGAAGATCTCCAGCTCCTTATTGTTCTTCATCTTCTCACCATGATATAGCTTCAACCGGTGACCATTGACTTTGAAGAAGATGGGGCTTGAAGGGTGACTCAGGTGGAAGACCCAATATGGCTCAGCCATTTCTACCCTATAGGGTCATTCCCACCTTGATCTCAACTTGTCTGGCATTAGTCTCAACCTTGAGTTATAGGAGGAGTAAATCCTCAGTTCTAAACTCTCTTCTCTTGATGTTCTTGTCATGCACCGCCTTCACCTTTTCCTTGTAGAGCCTTGAGTTCTCATACGCCTCCAGTCGGAGGCACTCCAATTCCTGTAGTTGCATCTTCCTTTCAATTTTGGCTCCTCCCAATCCTGAGTTGCATTTCTTCACAGCCCAGTAAGCTTTGTATTCCACCTCTACCGGAAGGTGACAAGACTTTTCGTAGACGAGGCAGAATGGACTCATTCCAATAGGTGTCTTGTACGCAGTTTGATAAGCATATAGCGCATCTGCAAGTCTAGCACTCTAATCCTTTCGATGAGGCTTCACAATCTTCTCTAGTATGCACTTGATCTCCCTATTGGAACCTCGCCTTGTCCATTGGTTTGGGGATGGTAAGCCATCGCTACCTTGTGAATGATTCCATGTTTCTTCAGTAAACCTGTCATTCTTCTGTTACAAAAGAGAGAGCCTTGATCACTCATGATTGCTCGTGGTGATCCAAAGCGACAAATAATATTATTCCTAACAAAAGAAACAACAACGTTAGCATCATCAGTACGGGTAGGAATTGCTTCCACCCATTTAGAAACATAATCAACAGCTAACAAAATGTACAAGAAACCATTCGAGTTTGGAAATGGACCCATGAAGTCAATATCCCAAATATAAAAAAATTCACAAAACAACATAAGTTGTTGGGGCATCTCATCCCTCTTGGAAATATTTCCAAACCTTTGGCATTGGTGGCAAGAGTCATAGAAAATTTTAGCATCCTTAAAAAGTGTGGGCCACTAAAATCCACAGTCTAAAATTTTCTAGCAGTTCTTTGAGGGACAAAGTGTCCACCACTCTCAGAAGAGTGGCAGTCCTCCAAAATTGATTGAATTTCGGATTGTGGCACACACCTTCTAATTATTTGGTCAACACCACATCTCCACAATTATGGATCATCCTATATGTAATACTTGGACTCGCCTTTCAGTTTGTCCTTTTGATGCTTAGTAAAATTAGGAGGAAAGGTATGACTAACCAAATAATTAGCTATATGTGCATACCAAGGAACCACCTCAGATATTGCTTGCAAGCTATCTAATGGAAATGCATCATTGATAGGAGTGGAGTCACTTTTAATATGTTCTAGGCGACTCAAGTGGTCCGTCACTAAATTCTCAGAACCACTTCTATCTTTGATTTCTAAGTTAAATTCTTGCAATAACAATATCCAACGGATGAATCTGGTTTTGACTCTTTCTTAGCTAACAAATACTTTATGGCCGCATGGTCTGAATATACTACCACCTTAGTTCCAAGTAAATAAGCTCGAAATTTATCCAGAGCAAAAACAATAGCTAACAATTCTTTTTTAGTGGTAGTATAATTAGACTGTGCACCATCTAGAGTTTTAGAAGCATAAGAAATAATATATGGATCTTTACCTTCACGCTGAGGCAGCGCCGTTCCTACCGCATAGTTTGATGTGTCGCATATAATCTCGAATGGCCTACTCCAGTCAGGCCCTCTCACAATAGGAGCTTGGGTCAAGGCAATCTTCAGCTTGTCAAATGCCTCCATGCAATCTTCACTCAACTCGAACTCTACATCCTTCTGCAGCAGTCGGGACAAAGGCAGTGCAACCTTATTGAAGTCCTTGATAAAATTCCGGTAGAAACCTGTATGACCAAGAAACGAACGGACTTTCCTCACAGAAGAGGGGTAAGGTAAACCAGAAATAACATCTACCTTTACAGAATCAACAGATATACCAGTGTTAGAAACAACATGGCCTAGAACAATACCTTATTTTTCCATAAAATGACATTTTTCAAAATTAACTACAAGTTTTGAACTAACAGATCTTTCTAATACTCTAGCCAGACTATCCAGATAAAAGTCAAATGAATCACCATAGACACTAAAGTCATCCATAAAAACTTTCATACAATTCTCAAGAAGATCTGAGAAAATACTCATCATGCATCTTTGAAACGTAGCCGGTGCATTACAAAAGCCAAAAAGGCATTCTCTTATATGCATACGTTCCAAAGGGGCATGTAAAAGTAGTTTTCTCCTGGTCTTCTGGAGCAATATGGATTTGAAAATATCCAGTATAACCATCTAGAAAATAGTAGTGGGATTTACCTGACAGGCGATAAGTATTTGATCGATGAAAGGTAACGGGTAGTGATCCTTGCGAGTAGCCTGGTTCAAGCGCCTATAGTCAATGCACACTCTCCAGGAATTCTGCACTCTAGTCACCATGAGCTCCCTATGCTCATTCTTCACTGTTGTGATGCCAGACTTCTTCGGAACCACCTATACTGGCTAACCCATTCACGATCCGAGATAGGATAGATGATGTCGGCTTCAAGCAGTCAGGTCACTTCCTTCTTGACAACTTCCAAAATGGTGGGGTTCAACCGCCTTTGAGGTTGATGGATAGGCTTGCTCCATCCTCTAGAAAAATCCGATGCTCACAGACTTGAGGGCTTATACCTACTATGTCCACCAAACTCCACCCAATAGCTTTCTTGTGTCTTCTAAGCACACTAAGCAAACGCTCCTCTTGTTGGAAGTAAGTTCTTTTGCAATTATGACCGAGAGCTTCTGATTATCCTCAAGATAGGCATACTTGAGGTGAGGTGGAAGGGGCTTCAACTCCATTTTCTACTCACGGCTTGGCACTTGATCATCCAGAACCATTAGAGGTAGCAAGGTGTCTTCAACATACTTAGAGGACTTCCCCACACTTGCACCTTGCTCCATGTTTTTCGCTTCTACTGCCTCTTGGTGAATTTCAGCCACAGTCTCATCAATAATGTCACACTGGAAGATGGAGTGGTCTTCTGGTCAGTGCTTCATAGCCTCATTAAGGTTGAAGCTCACTGCTCTTCCATCTATCTCAAAAGAATAGGTATCTGAGAAGGCATCCAATTTAAACTGCGAAGTCTTCGAAAATGGCCTTCCAAGCAGGATGGATGAAGGTCTTCCTGAGTCACTAGGGGGCATCTCTAGGATGTAGAAATCAATAGGAAATGTCAGCCCCTTAATGCTCACCAGGACGTCTTTCGCAATGCCAACTACCAAGATTATGTTCTTATCTGCCAAAATAAAATGTGCTGCTGACCTTTCAAGGGTGGGAGCCTCAGAGCAACATATACAGATAATGGCATAATACTAACACATGCACCTAAATCACACATACAGTTAACAAATTGAACACCCCCTATAGTACAGGTAACCATGCATGGACCGGGATCACCACATTTCTCCGGTATAGCACCCATAAGAGCAGAAATTGAGCTACCGAAAGGAATAGTTTCTAAATCATGTATCTTATCCTTATTCATGTATAAATCTTTTAGAAACTTAGCATATTTAGGCACTTGTCAAATAGCATCAAAAAGGAAAATAGTTACCTCAACCTTTTTGAAGATCTCCACCATCTTGGGATCTAGCTCCACTTGCTTCTTAGTCCTCCTAGCAAGGTATGAAAAAGGAATGGGAATGGCTTCTCTCACAGCATCGTCTTCCTTAGGTACTCCATTTCTTAGTTGAGCAATTTTTTCTTCAACCGCATCTTGTACCTCGTCCCCTTCTTCAACATCTTCTATCTCAACAATTTCTTCAACTTGAATATCTTTTCTTGAGCTTGGATCCTCGGGACTCCTCTCTTGCAATATAGTTCTGGACCTCAAAGTGATGGCATTGATTCCACCCTTGGGGTTGGGTAAAGGTTGAGAGGGAAGTGCACTAGAGCTTGAAGGTTGATTGTTGAAGGTAGAGGGTGGTTCCATTCGGGATATAAGATCTTGTAGAGTGGAAGTAAGACCGGTAAGACTAGAAGTAAGTGAATTTTGAAGATTTTTTTGTCCTTGAAGGACAGAACGGAGTGTTTCATCTTGGTTGGAGAAAGAAGGAGGGTAGGTAATTTGAGGGGCTTGTGGTTGGTTGAATTGAGGTACTTGGGCTTGCCTTTGGTGTGGTGCTTGGTATGGAGGGTTTTGTTGATATCGGTTCTATTGATAGTTGTTGTTATTCCACCTTTGATTTCCACCGTTGTCTCTGCCTCCTTGGTTGTAGTTGTCCCTCCATCTTTGGTTGGAATTATCTCTCCATCCTTGGTTGGAATTATCTTGCCAACGTTGATTGTAGTTACCACCTTGATTATAATTACCGTCTTGTTGATAGTTCCCTTGATTCGGACGGTTGTAATAGGCATTGGTGGCCACCAAGGTGTTGTCTTCTTGGAGTTGTGGACAATCATCAGTGTAGTGAGAGTAACAAGCACAAAATCCACAAACCCTCTGAGGGACTAACTGTTGACGTTGCTGCTGCGGAGGAGGAGGAGGTTGTTGTTGATTTAGATGGAGCTGCTTGAGTATATTGGTCATCTCTTCCAGAGTCTTGGTGAGAGCAGTGGTCTCACTACTAGAAGAAACTTTTGCAATAGCCTTGGGATGATTAGTCCTTTGCCTTGCATTGCGGGTAGACTCAGCTTGATCGGTGATCAGTTGTCACGCTTCTGTCGCTGTCTTGTACTTCGTCAGAGAGCCATTACTCGCAGCATCTAATAGGGTTTTCTCTTGAGGCTTCATGCCTTGGAAGAAATAGCTAATAAACACCAACTGGTCAATCTTGTGGTGGATACATGAGCCTAGGAGATTCCTGAACCGTTCCCAGTACTCGTAAAGGGTCTCTGATTCTCCATGAATGACACAAGAAATCTCCTTCCTCAATCTATATGTAACTTCTGCGGGAAAGAACTTGTCCAGGAACTCCCTTCTGAGCGAGTCCCAATTAGTAACAACAGCTTCCGGTTGAGTATAGAACCATTCCTTAGCCTTTTCCTCCAGATAAAATGGGAAGGCATATAGCCAGACAGCAGTCTCATCAGCACCATGCCGCCTAGTAGTTGAGCAAGCTGTCTGAAAATCCCTAAGATGCTTGATAGGCTCTTTAGCAGGTAAGCCATGGAACTTAGGCAGCAGATTGATCAGTGCGGTCTTCAGTTCAAAATTCACAGTCAAATTTGGATGACGCGCTTGATATAATTGCAGTGTAAAATCTGGAGCTCCCGCTTCCTTGAGAGTGATCCGTCTAGGCTCTGCCATAGTATCTGCACTTAAATCAACAGAAGAGGCATCAATAGAATTAATAGGAGAGGAACTAGTTTCTTCCTAAAATGACGCTTCAGATTCCACCTCAGATAAGACTGGTGAATTGGTAGAAACCCTTTCACCACCCTCAGAGGCTAACTGACGCCGAGCTCACCTAATACGTGAAATAGTTTTTTCAATCTCAGGATCAAATGCGGCTAAGCTCGGATCCGGTAACGAATGCGTCATTCAATGTAAGAAACATATAGCTCATGGTAATAAAATATATCAAGAAAATTAAATAATAAAAACTACTAATAAACAGAAAGCACACAAATAAAATAAAATAAAATAAAAAATACAATTATGTAAATATAAAAATATTTACACCAACCAATAAATTAGCACACTATTGCAACTCCCAGACAATGGCGCTAAAAATTGATGGGTGGAAAAATACCGGTTAAGAAATTTTAATAAAAGCAACGTTGCAAGTACAGTCTTAACCGACGAAAGTCCCAATATCAATTTAAAAGTATGTCACAATTAAAATTAAATAACTGGAAGTAGAGTTACCAAGTCATTTCCCAAAGAGTTGACACAAGGTGCAGTTAATTGGTTAGGAATTTTCTGAATAATTTTTTTGAAGTGGAGAATGGAAAAATAAATGGTGCGAAGTTAAGGCAATAAAAATGACAAAAGGTTTTATATATTTGAAATAAAAGGCCTTGGCTAGGAGAAGATTAATTGGAATTTCTATCCTTGTCGTTTTCCCAAGTATAATGGTAAAAGGTTGTTGCTTCCACTTATTTATCCCTTAACTAATAAGGGAAGGTCAAGTAAGTAATACTAATTCTGATTCACAAGTCCCAATCACTCCCAGGGAGGGATTAGAGTTAGTGAAAATTGAGTTAGCCAGCAATTCCCAATTACAGATTAATACTTGAGTATTCTAATTCATGGATTTCCTATTAATCAACTCCAAAGCCAAGTTGGGAGCTCTACTCCATTAACATGAATACCATTTTCACAGACATGTCAAGGGAGTAGATAGGAGAATGGTAATTAAAATTAAATGAATAAAATTAAAATTGGTACTGATAATAAAAGAAATTTAACATGTAATGGAATTAAATATAAAAATAGTTCTTTGCATTAATAAATTCAAAACTGACAAAATACAAACATGAGTACCAATAACTAAATGGAAAACAAATGAGTAGAGTGATAGAAAGGCAAACTATAATGATGAAAACTTCAATCGAAGGTAGTAGCAACTCTCTCCAAATCCAATCCAAAAACAAACCTAAAAAATTACTAAGAACCCTAGGAGACGTAGTGTTTCTTTCTTTCTAGAATTCCCCAAAAACTAAAAAAACCTAAAATTCAAAATAAAGTGAAGTGTCCTCAGTCTCAGCTACACCCTGCCTCTAGTCTGTGTTTTTAGGCTTAAAACTGGGTCCAAATCAGCCCAGAAATCGCCCCCTGCAGGTTCTGATAATGCGGCACGTGACGCTCTGTCATGCGTACGCATACCCGTCGTTGGTCGTTTGCGCTTGTCACGCGTACGCGTCGCTGTAAAATGCGCCAATGCGCGCACACGCATCAGCCGTGCGTGCGCGTCGCTGCTTGCTTCTGATCTCTTTAGTTTCTTGTGTTCCTTCCATTTTGAGATGCCTCTTCTTCATCCTTTAAGCCATTCATGCCCTGTAAACCTGAAAACACTTGACAAACACATCATGGCATCGAATGGTAATAAAGGGGAATTAAAAATTAACAATTTAAAGGCTTAGAAAGCAAGTTTTCAATCATGGAACAAAATTAGAAATGATTTGTAAAACCATGCATTTTGTATGAATAAGTGTGTGAAGAATTTATAAAATCCACTCAATTTAGTACAAGATAAACCACAAAATAGTGGTTTATCAGCGGCATGCCACTCAATTTCTGCGTGATGAGGCTCAATTGTTGGGATAAGAGCTTGATTGCATCTACAGTGTCCACCTCCGTGCCTCCTTTCTTCCCTGAAGTCCTCTTAGAAGAGTATAAGTACTGAGTATTAGCAACCATCTCAATTAGCTCATTGGCCTTTTCAGGCATTTTCTTCATGTGCAAAGAACTACATGCAGAGTTATCTAGAGACATTTTGGCCATGTTAGAGAGTCTTTCATAGAAAATATGCACCCTGATCCAATCCGAGAACATGTCAGGAGAACACTTCCTAAGCATCAACTTATACCTCTCCCAAGCTTCATAGAGGGACCCATTATCTCCCTGCATAAAGGTCTGAACATCTGTTCTTAGCTTAGTCAGCCTCTGAGGAGGGAAGAACTTATTCAGAAACTTGTTAACTACCTTATCCCAAGTGTCCAAGCTCTCCTTGGGCAGATTATGAAGACACTGCTTTGCTCTATCTCTCACAGCAAATGGGAAGAGCATTAGCTTATAAACTTCAGGATTCACTCCATTCGTCTTTACAATGTCACAGATCTGCAGGATGTTGGAGATGAACAAGTTTGGATCTTCCTGTGGGAGTCCATGAAATTGACAGTTTTGTTGTACCAGAGTGATCAGCTGTGGCTTTAGCTCAAAATTATTTGCTCCAATGGGAGGCACAACAATACTGTTACCATAGAAATTAGGAGTGGGAGCAGTGTATGAACCTAGGGTCCTTCTAGGTTGCTCATTCCCATTTGAATCTATAGTGAACTTCTTCCTGTTCTTGCTCACACAAAAACAAAACTGGAAAAAGTGGGAATCTTTATGTTAGAGTGTAGAGAATTCCCAATGAGGTATCCTGTGTAAAAGAAATAAAATAAATAACACAAGCAGTAATTCAAAAAAATTTTCAAAAAATATTTAGGAAAAATTAAACTATTAATTCAAAAATTAAACTAAGAGAAACACTAATATTTTTGAAAATTTAAAAAAAGAATAAAATTAATTAACATAAGAAATATAGTTAAAAAAATTCAAAAATAAATAGGAAAATAAATTAATAAAAGTTTGAAAATTGGATAAAGGAAATCAGCTAATGTTTTCGACAAATAAAAAAGAGAAAAAAATTAAAAGAAAAATAGAAGACAAACAAATAAAGAGACACCAAGCTTAATTTCAGAAATTAACGAAAAACAAATCAAACCTAATTCAAAAATTAAAAGGAAAATAAACAAACAAAACTAAGAAAAATACCTAATCTAAGCAATCAGACAACTAGTAGTTGTCAATCACTGTCAGTCCCCAGCAATGGCACCAAAAACTTGGTGCAGATTTTAGAATGTCCACAACTGAACCGGCAAGTGTATTGGGTCGTCCAAGTAATACCTCAGGTGAGTGAGGGTCGATCCCACGAGGACAGAGGAACTAAGCAACAACGGTCAATTGATTGGCTTAGTTAGGCGAACAGAAAAGTTGATTGTGTGGGTTTTTAAAAGCATTAAACAATAAAACAAGAGTAAAGAAAGCAAATAGTGAGTTTGGTGTGGAGATAAATGAGAGAAATAGTTATGGTATCGGAGATGTTTACTTTTCCAAATTAAGGTTTCTTACCAACTATTTTAATCATGCAAGATTCATTTCATCGCAAACTGTAATTACTAAACCCTAATCTCTTAGTGATTTAGTCTCCTCTAACCTTCATCAACCGCCAATCTCTTGGTCACTTGATTCGATTAGAGGGTTAAGTGCAAAGCTAGTTATGGCCACAAATACCCCAATTCCCCAAAGCTAAATGGATTATATGTCACGTATCCAGATTAGTTCAAGTAGTTAGCAATTTAGGAGGAATTTACTTTCAAGCTGTTGTTCATGTGAGAGACCTCTCGAGGATTATAAAAACTCATCTAGAATAAGGGTCATACTCTCGTTCCACCTAGATTCATAAAATTAAGAACGAAAGTAATCCTTGAAATTGAATCAGTACATTAATTAAAATAGAAAAATAATATTCTCAATCCATAGAAATAAACAGACCTCCTAACCTTAACCAAAGAGGTTTAGTGGCTCATGACTTACGGAGAAAAACTAGGGTTCTGAAAATGTGTGAAAGAGAAAATATTCCGAAGTCCCAAGATCCCCTAAAGGGTGTATCTTTTCCCTTTTATGTCTAACCTTATATAATTTGAAACTAAACTAAAATAATCAATTCTAAACCTAAAAGATTTTATTTGTAAAAATTACAAAAATATAAAATACTAAGTAAAAGATAAATCTAGCTAAAGATGCTCCTTTGGGTGAGGTTGACCTATATTACCAGAGTTTAGCGCCAGAATTGGCATTCAGTGCCAGAATTCTGTCCTTGCTGGGGCTAAATGCCAGGCTCGGCATTTAGTGCCCTTCATTGTAGTAATTCCAAAAGAAAATTATGGACTATTATATATCGTTGGAAAGCTCTGGAAGCTGGCTTTCCAACGCTATCAAAGATTCATCAATTGGACATGTGTAGCTCTAGTTATGTTCGTTGGAATGCAAGGAGATCGGGGTTGACAGTATCTACTTTCTTCCTTTATTTTTGCACAAAACTCTGCCAAATTTCCTGAATTTTACCTGAAATAATAAAAACACCAAAACAAGTCAAAGTAGCATCTAAAGAGGATTTTTTCACTAAAATGTAATAAAACTTAATAAATTCTAACTAAAAATGACTAGAAAATAAGGGAAAATGGGTACAGGATGCTCACGCATCACCCGACACGTTCGGTAGCTAACCTGAACATTGTCTTGTCTACTGTTTACTCACTATATAGCATAGCCTCACAGGGTGAGTGCCCTGTACGCCTCACAAACAGAAGGAACTTCACAGAGTTAAGTGCTTTGTACGCCTCATAGACACTGATGAGCGGATAATTTATACGCTTTTTGGCATTGATTTTAGGTAGTTTTTAGTAGGATCTAGCTACTTTTAGGGATATTTTCATTAGTTTTTATGCAAAATTCACATTTCTGGACTTTACTATGAGTTTGTGTGTTTTCTGTGATTTCAAGTATTTTCTGGCTGAAATTGAGGGACCTGAGCAAAAATCTGAGGAGGCTGACAAAGGACTGCTGATGCTGTTGGATTCTGATCTCTCTGCACTCTAAATGGATTTTCTGGGGCTACAAAACTCCAAATGGCGTGCTCTCAATGGCGTTGGAAAGTAGACATCCAGATCTTTCCAGCAATATATAATGGTCCATACTTTGTTCGAGTTTAGACGACGCAAACTGGCGTTCAACGCCAATTCCATGCTGCATTCTGGAGTAAAACGCCAGAAACACGTCACAAACCAGAGTTAAACGCCAAAAACACGTTACAACTTGGCGTTTAACTCCAAAGGAAGCCTCTGCACGTGTAAAGTTCAAGCTCAGCCCAAGCACACACCAAGTGGGCCCCGGAAGTGGATTTCTGCATCAATCACTTATCTCTGTAACCCTAATAGCTAGTTTTAGTATAAATATAACTTTTTACTATTGTACTAGGGTCTTTTTGACCACATCTTTGGTCTCAGTTTTAATCTATTGTTCATCTTAGGAGACTATTGATCACATTTTGGGGGCTGTCAATTCGGCCATGCCTGGACCATCACTTATGTATTTTCAACGGTGGAGTTTCTACACACCATAGATTAAGGTATGGAGCTCTGCTGTATCTCGAGTTTTAACGCAAAGTACTACTGATGAGCGGATAATTTATACGCTTTTTGGCATTGTTTTTAGTATGTTTTTAGTATGTTTTAGTTAGTTTTTATTATATTTTTATTAGTTTTTAATTAAAATTTACTTTTCTGGACTTTACTATGAGTTTGTGTGTTTTTCTGTGATTTCAGGTATTTTCTGGTTGAAATTGAGGGACCTGAGCAAAAATCTGATTCAGAGGCTGAAAAGGACTGCAGATGCTGTTGGATTCTGACCTCCCTGCACTCGAAGTGGATTTTTTAGGGCTACAGAAGCCCAATTGGCGCGCTCTTAACTGCGTTGGAAAGTAGACATCCTGGGCTTTCCAGCAATATATGATAGTCTATACTTTTTCCAAGATTTGATGGCCCAAACCGGTGTTCCAAATCAGCTCAAAACTGCCCGGCGTTAAACGCCGGAACTGGCACAAGAATAGGAGTTAAACGCCAAAACTGGCACAAAAGCTGGCATTTAACTCCAAGAAAAGTCTCTACACATGAAAGCTTCAATGCTCAGCCCAAGCACACACCAAGTGGGCCCGGAAGTGGATTTTTATGTCATTTACTCATTTCTGTAAACCCTAAGTTACTAGTTATCTACAAATAGGACCTTTTGCTATTGTATTTTAATCTTTTGATCACTTTAGATATTAGGATCATCTTTGGACGTCTAGTTCTTAGATCATGGGAGGCTGGCCATTCGGCCATGCCTAGACCTTGTTCTTATGTATTTTCAATGGTGGAGTCTCTACACACCATAGATTAAGGTGTGGAGCTCTGCTGTACCTCGAGTATTAATGCAATTACTATTGTTCTTCTATTCAATTCAGCTTATTCTTATTCTAAGATATTCATTCGCACCCAAGAACATGATGAATGTGATGATCATGTGACGCTCATCATCATTCTCACTTATGAACGCGTGCCTGACAACCACTCCCGTTCTACAAGCAAACAAGGCTTGAATGTTTATCTCTTGGATTCCTTAATCAGAATCTTTGTGGTATAGGCTAGAATTGATGGCGGCATTCAAGAGAATCTTGAAGGTATAAACCTTGTCTGTGGTATTTTGAGTAGGATTCAATGATTGAATGACTGTGACGAGCTTCAAACTCCTGAAGGTTGGGCGTTAGTGACAGACGCAAAAGAATCAATGGATTCTATTCCAACCTGATTGAGAACCGACAGCTGATTAGCCGTGCTGTGACAGAGTGCGTTGAACATTTTCACTGAGAGGACGGGACTGTAACCACTGACAACGGTGATGCCCAACATACAGCTTGCCATGAAAAGAAGTAAGAAGGATTGGATGAAGACAGTAGGAAAGCAGAGAGACGGAAGGGACAAAGCATCTCCATACGCTTATCTGAAATTCCCACCAATGAATTGCATAAGTATCTCTATATTTGTTTTATGTTTTATTCATATATCCTCCATAACCATTTGAGTTTGCCTGACTGAGATTTACAAGGTGACCATAGCTTGCTTCATACCAACAATCTCCGTGGGATCGACCCTTACTCGCGTAAGGTTTATTACTTGCTGGTTAGTTGTGTGAAGTTGTGATAAATAGTTGAGATTGCAATTGAGCGTACCATGTTAATGGCGCCATTGATGATTACAATTTCGTGCACCAAGTTTTTGGCGCCGTTGCCGGGGTATTGTTTGAGTATGGACAACTGACGGTTCATCTTGTTGCTTAGATTAGGTAATTTTATTTTATTTTGTTCTTCAGAATTTTTAAGAATGAATTCTAGAGTTTCATGATGATTTGTTGAAGTCTGGCTGGCTGTGAAGCCATGTCTAATCTTATTGGACCGAGGTTTCAACTTATCATCACAAGAGCTTGTTGATTTCTATCAATTCTGCTGTTGTGAGTAATGATCTGCTAAGGCTTGGCTGGCCATTGGCCATGTCTAGTGTTTTGGACCGGAGCTTTCTTTGAAAGCTTGGCTGGCTGTGAAGCCATGTGTAATTCCTGGACCGGAGTCTTAGACTAGCATTGCAATGATTCCTGGAATTCTCATTAAGAATTTTGATATCTTTATTTTCTTTTCCACTTAATTTTCGAAAAAAAAAACCAAAAAATTACAAAATCATAAAAACCAAAAATATTTTATGTTTCTTATTTGAGTCTAGTGTCTCATTTTAAGTTTAGTGTCAATTACATGTTTCTTGCATTCATTCATGTGTCTTAATTGATCTTCAAGTTGTTCTTGATGATTTCCTTGCTCTGATCTTTAAATTCTCTTGTCTTGAGTGTTTTGTTGTTTCTCATATGCATTCTTAATTAGTTAGTGTCAATAGTATACAAACTTCTAAGTTTGGTGTCTTGCATGCAGTGTCTGTTTGATTTTAGTTGCATTTTGATTATTCCTCATTACTAAAAATCCAAAAAAATTTTGAATTTGTGTCTTTTCAAGTCAATAATACAGAGAATTGAAGATTCAGAACATACAGCAGAGGAATTGCACAGAAAAAGCTGGGCGTTCAAAATGCCCAGTGGGGAAGGAAAACTGGCGTTTAAACGCCTGCCAGGGTGCCTGGCTGGGCGTTTAACGCCCAAAAGGGTAGTGTTTTGGGCGTTAAACGCCAGAATGTACACCATTCTGGGCGTTTAACGCCAGGATGGCACTAGAGGAAAGATTTTGTTTTTAATGCAAAATTTTTTTCAAGTTTTCAAAATTTTTTCAAAATCAAATCTTTTTCAAATCATATCTTTTCAATCATATGTTTTCAAAATCAATTTCTTTCTATTTTTAAAGATACTTGCTAACAATTAATGATTTGATTCAACAATTCAAGTATGTTGCCTTTTCTGTTGAGAAAGGTTTAATGTCTGAATCATATCTTTCTTGTTAGCCAAGTCATTAGTTTTCAAAATCAAATCTTTTTAAATTGTTTTTCAAATCATATCTTCTCAATCACATCTTTTTAAAACCATAACTTCTCAATCATATCTTCTTAATCACATCTTTTTTCAAAATAGTTTTCAATCATATCTTTCTAATTTCTGATTTCAAAATTTTTTTTCAAAAATCACTTGATTTCTTTTCCACTCTTAGTTTTCGAAAATCAATTAGTGTTTTTCAAAATGTTTTTAAAATCTTTTTAATTTATTTTCGAAAATTTCTTCCCCTCTTCTCACTTCCTTCTATTTATGGACTAACACTCCTCCTTAATGCACAATTTGAACTCCATGTTTCTTGATAAGTTCGAATTTTCTACCCCTTCCTTCTAAATTTCTTTTCCTCTGACACCTCAAGGAATCTCTATACTGTGACATAGAGGATTCCATATTTTCTTGTTCTCTTCTCTTTTATATGAGCAGGAGCAAAGACAAAAGCATTCTTGTTGAGGATGACCCTGAACCTGAAAGGACCTTGAAGCGAAAGCTATGAGAAGCTAAGGCACAAATCTCTGTAGAGGACCTAACAGAATTCTTCAAAGAAGAAGAAACCATGGTAGCCGAGAACAACAACAACAATGCCAACAATGCAAGGAAGGTGCTTGGTGACTTTATTGCACCTACTCCCGACTTCTATGGGAGAAGCATCTCTATCCCTGCCATTGGAGCAAACAACTTTGAGCTTAAGCCTCAATTAGTTTCTCTAATGCAACAGAATTGCAAGTTCCATGGACTTCCATTGGAAGATCCTCATCAGTTTTTAGCTCAATTCTTGCAAATCTGTGATACTGTCAAGACTAATGGGGTTGACCCTGAGGTCTATAGACTTATGCTATTCCCTTTTGCTGTAAGAGACAGAGCTAGAATTTGGGTGGACTCACAACCTAAAGAAAGCCTGAACTCTTGGGAAAAGCTAGTCAATGCCTTCTTGGCAAAGTTCTTTCCACCTCAAAAATTGAGTAAGCTTAGAGTGGAAGTCTAAACCTTCAGACAGAAGGAAGGTGAATCCCTCTATGAAGCTTGGGAAAGATACAAACAATTGATCAGAAAGTGTCCTTCTGACATGCTTTCTGAATGGAGCATCATAGGTATCTTCTATGATGGTCTGTCTGAACTGTCCAAGATGTCATTGGATAGCTCTGCTGGAGGATCTCTTCATCTGAAGAAGACGCTTGCAGAAGCTCAAGAACTCATTGAAATGGTTGCAAATAACCAATTCATGTACACTTCTGAAAGGAATCCTGTGAACAATGGGACAAATCAGAAGAAAGGAGTTCTTGAGATTGATACTCTGAATGCCATATTGGCCCAGAACAAAATATTGACTTAGCAAGTCAATATGATCTCTCAAAGTCTGTCTGGAATGCAAGCTGCACCAGTCAGTACTAAGGATGCTTCATCTGAAGAAGAAGCTTATGATCCTGAGAACCCTTCAATGGAAGAGGTGAATTACATGGGAGAACCCTATGGAAACACCTATAATCCTTCATGGGGAAATCATCCAAATCTCTCATGGAAGGATCAACAGAGACCTCAACAAGGTTTCAACAACAATAATGGTGGAAGAAACAGGTTTAGCAATGGCAAGCCTTTTCCATCATCATCTCAGCAACAGACAGAGAGTTCTAAGCAGAGCCACTCTGACTTAGCAACCATGGTCTCTGATCTAATCAAAGCCACTCAAAGTTTCATGACTAAAACAAGGTCCTCCATTAGAAACTTGGAGGCACACATGGGTCAGCTGAGTAAGAAAATTACTGAACTCCCTCCTAGTACTCTTCCAAGCAATACAGAAGAGAATCCAAAAGGAGAGTGCAAGGCCATCAACATGGCCAAAATTGGAGAGGAAGAAGGGGCAGTGAACGCCACTGAGGAAGACCTCAATGGACGTCCACTGGCCTCCAATGAGTTCCCTAATGAGGAACCATGGGAATCCGAGGCTCACACTGAGACTATAGAGATTCCATTAGATTTACTTCTGCCATTCATGAGCTCTGATGAGTATTCTTCCTCTGAAGAGGATGAATATGTTACTGAAGAGCAAGTTGCTAAATACCTTGGAGCAATCATGAAGCTAAATGACAAGTTATTTGGTAATGAGACTTGGGAGGATGAACCCCCTTTGCTCACCAAAGAACTGGATGACTTGACTAGGAAGAGATTACCTCAAAAGAGACAGGATCCTGGGAAGTTTTCAATACCTTGTACCATAGGCACCATGACCTTTAAGAAGGCTCTGTGTGACTTAAGGTCAAGTATAAACCTCATGCCTCTCTCTGTAATGGAGAAGCTAGGGATCTTTGAGGTGCAAGCTGCAAGAATCTCACTAGAGATGGCAGACAACTCATGAAAACAAGCTTATGGACTTGTAGAGGATGTTCTGGTAAAAGTTGAAGACCATTACATCCCTGCTGATTTCATAGTCCTAGAGACTGGGAAGTACATGGATGAATCCATCATCCTTGGTAGACCCTTCCTAGCCACAGCAAAGGCTGTGATTGATGTGGACAGAGGAGAATTGATAATTCAAGTGAATGAAGAATCCTTTGTGTTTAAGGCTCATGGATATCCCTCTGTAACCATGGAGAGGAAGCATGAAGAGCTTCTCTCAAAACAGAGTCAAACAGAGCCCCCACAGTTAAACTCTAAGTTTGGTGTTGGGAGGCCACAACCAAATTCTAAGTTTGGTATTGAACCCCCACATTCAAACTCTAAGTTTGGTGTTGGGAGGTTCCAACATTGCTCTGAATATCTGTGAGGCTCCATGAGAGCCAACTGTCAAGCTACTGACATTAAAGAAGCGCTTGTTGGGAGGCAACCCCATGTTATATTTATCTATTTTCCTTTGCTATTTTATGTTTTCTGTAGGTTGATGATCATGGGAAGTCACAAAATCAATTGAAAAAGCAAAAGCAGAATGAAAAATAGAAAGAAAAACAGCACACCATGGAGGAAAACCTTGCTAGCGTTCAAACGCCAGTAAGGGCAGCAAATGGGCGTTTAACGCCCAGTCTGGCACCATTCTGGGCGTTTAACGCCAGAAAGGGGCACCAGACTGGCGTTAAACGCCAGGAAAGGGCAAGAAGCTGGCGTTAAACGCCAGAAATGGGCACCAGCCCGGCGTTTAATGCCAGAATTGGCATAAAGAGTATTTTTGCTCGCCACTTGGTGCAGGGATGAATTTTCCTTGACACCTCAGGATCTGTGGACACCATAGGATCCCCACCTACCCCACCACTCTCTCTCTTCTTCACCCATTCCCTAAAAACCCCTCACCTATCAAATTCCACTATTCTCTTCACCACTCACATCCATCCTTCATAAAACCCCACCTACCTCACCATTCAAATTCAAACCACTTTCCCTCCCAAACCCACCCATAATGGCCGAACCATACACCCCCCTCCACTCCTATATAAACCCATCTTCACTCCTTCATTTTCACACAACCTAAACACTACTTCTCCCCCTTGGCCGAAATACAAAGCCACCCCATCTCCTCTATTTCTTCTTCTTCTACTCTCTTCTTTCTTCTTTGCTCGAGGACGAGCAAACCTTCTAAGTTTGGTGTGGTAAAAGCATTGCTTTTTGTTTTTTCATAACCATTTATGGCACCTAAGGCCGGAGAAACCTCTAGAAAGAGGAAAGGGAAAGCAAAAGCTTCCACTTCCGAGTCATGGGAGATGGAGAGATTCATCTCAAGGGTGCATCAAGACCACTTCTATGAAGTTGTGGCCATGAAGAAGGTGATCCCCGAGGTCCCTTTCAAACTCAAAAAGAGTGAATATCCAGAGATCCGACATGAGATCCGAAGAAGAGGTTGGGAAGTTCTTACCAACCCCATTCAACAAGTCAGAATCTTAATGGTTCAAGAGTTCTATGCCAATGCATGGATCACCAAGAACCATGATCAAAGTGTGAACCCAGACCCAAAGAATTGGCTTACAATGGTTCGGGGGAAATGCTTAGATTTTAGTCCAGAAAATGTAAGGTTGGCATTCAACTTGCCCATGATGCAAGGAGATGAACACCCTTACACTAGAAAGGTCAACTTTGATCAAAGGTTGGACCAAGTCCTCATAGACATTTGTGAAGAGGGCGCTCAATGGAAGAGAGATTCAAGAGGAAAGCTGGTTCAACTGAGAAGGCATGACCTCAAGCCCGTGGCTAGGGGATGGTTGGAGTTTATCCAATGCTCAATCATTCCCACTAGCAACCGGTCTGAAGTTACTATAGACCGGGCCATCATGATTCATAGCATCATGATTGGAGAAGAAGTAGAAGTTCATGAGGTTATAGCCCAAGAACTTTATAAGGTGGCGGACAAGTCCTCTACCTTGGCAAGGTTAGCCTTTCCTCATCTCATTTGTCACCTCTGTTATTCAGTTGGAGTTGACATAGAGGGAGACATCCTCATTAATGAGGACAAGCCCATCACTAAGAAAAGGATGGAGCAAACAAGAGATCCCACTCATCATGAAATCCTTGAGATGCCTCATGGGATGCACTTTCCTCCACAAAACTATTGGGAGCAAATCAACACCTCCCTAGGAGAATTAAGTTCCAATATGGGACAACTGAGGGTGGAGCACCAAGAACATTCCATCCTCCTCCATGAAATTAGAGAAGATCAAAGAATCATGAAAGAGGAGCAACAAAGGCAAGGAAGAGACATTGAGGAGCTCAATCACTCCATAAGATCTTCAAAAGGAAGAACAAGCCACCATCACTAAGGTGGACCCGTTCTTTAATCTCCTTGTCCTTCATTTTACTGTTTTTCGAAAATTTATGCTTATGTTTGTCTATGCTTGTGTCTTATGATCATTAGTGTCTTAGTGTCTATGCCTTAAAGTTATGAATGTCCTATGAATCCATCACCTTTCTTAAATGAAAAATGTTCTTAATTGAAAAAGAAAAGAATTGCATGAATTTCAAATTTTATAACAGATTAATTATTTTGATATGGTGGCAATACTTTTGTTTTCTGAATGTATGCTTAAACAGTGCATATGTCTTTTGAATTTGTTGTTCATGAATGTTGGCTCTTGAAAGAATGATGAAAAAGGAGACATGTTACTGAGGATCTGAAAAATCATAAAAATGATTCTTGAAGCAAGAAAAAGCAGTGAATACAAAAAAAAATAAAAGAAAAAAAGAGGAGAAAATCGAAAAAAAAAAGAGAAAAAGAAAAAAGAAAAAAATAAAGTTATGATCCAAGGCAAAAAGGGTGTTCTTAAGAACCCTGGACACCTCTAATTGGGGACTCTAGCAAAGCTGAGTCACAATCTGAAAAGGTTCACCCAGTTATATGTCTGTGGCATGTATGTATCCGGTGGTAATACTGGAAGACAGAGTGCTTTGGGCCACGGCCAAGACTCATAAAGTAGCTGTGTTCAAGAATCATCATACTTAACTAGGAGAATCAATAACACTATCTGGATTCTGAGTTCCTATAGAAGCCAATCATTCTGAATTTCAAAGGATAGAGTGAGATGCCAAAATTGTTCAGAGGCAAAAAGCTAAAAGCCCCGCTCATTTAATTAATACTGATCTTCATAGATGTTTTTGGAATTCATTGCATATTCTCTTCTTTTTATCTTATTTGATTTTCAGTTGCTTGAGGACAAGCAATAATTTAAGTTTGGTGTTGTGATGAGCGGATAATTTATACGCTTTTTGGTATTGTTTTTAGTATGTTTTTAGTATGTTTTAGTTAGTTTTTATTATATTTTTATTAGTTTTTAATTAAAATTTACTTTTCTGGACTTTACTATGAGTTTGTGTGTTTTTCTGTGATTTCAGGTATTTTCTGGCGGAAATTGAGGGACCTGAGCAAAAATCTGATTCAGAGGCTAAAAAGGACTGCAGATGCTGTTGGATTCTGACCTCCCTGCACTCGAAGTGGATTTTCTAGAGCTACAGAGGCCCAATTAGCGCGCTCTCTACTGCGTTGGAAAGTAGACATCCTGGGCTTTCCAGAAATATATGATAGTCCATACTTTGCCCAAGATTTGATGGCCCAAATCGGCGTTCCAAATCAGCTCAAAACTGCCCGGCATTAAACGCCGGAGTTGGCACAAGAATGGGAGTTAAACGCCAAAACTGGCACAAAAGCTGGCGTTTAACTCCAAGAAAAGTCTCTACACATGAAAGCTTCAATGCTCAGCCCAAGCACACACCAAGTGGGCCCGGAAGTGGATTTTTATGTCATTTACTCATTTCTGTAAACCCTAAGTTACTAGTTATCTACAAATAGGACCTTTTGCTATTGTATTTTAATCTTTTGATCACTTTAGATATTAGGATCATCTTTGGATGTCTAGTTCTTAGATCATGGGAGGCTGGCCATTCGGCCATGCCTAGACCTTGTTCTTATGTATTTTCAACGGTGGAGTCTCTACACACCATAGATTAAGGTGTGGAGCTCTGCTGTACCTCGAGTATTAATGCAATTACTATTGTTCTTCTATTCAATTCAGCTTATTCTTGTTCTAAGATATTCATTCGCACCCAAGAACATGATGAATGTGATGATTATGTGACGCTCATCATCATTCTCACTTATGAACGCGTGCCTGACAACCACTCCCGTTCTACAAGCAAACAAGGCTTGAATGTTTATCTCTTGGATTCCTTAATCAGAATCTTCATGGTATAAGCTAGAATTGATGGCGGCATTCAAGAGAATCCGGAAGGTCTAAACCTTGTCTGTGGTATTCTGAGTAGGATTCAATGATTGAATGACTGTGACGAGCTTCAAACTCCTGAAGGCTGGGCGTTAGTGACAGACGCAAAAGAATCAATGGATTCTATTCCAACCTGATTGAGAACCGACAGATAATTAGCCGTGCTGTGATAGAGTGCGTTGAACATTTTCACTGAGAGGACGGGACTGTAGCCACTGACAACGGTGATGCCCAACATACAGCTTGCCATGGAAAGGAGTAAGAAGGATTGGATGAAGACAGTAGGAAAGCAGAGAGACGGAAGGGACAAAGCATCTCCAGACGCTTATCTAAAATTCCCACCAATGAATTGCATAAGTATCTCTATCTTTGTTTTATGTTTTATTCATATATCCTCCATAACCATTTGAGTTTGCCTGACTGAGATTTACAAGGTGACCATAGCTTGCTTCATACCAACAATCTCCGTGGGATCGACCCTTACTCACGTAAGGTTTATTACTTGGACGACCCAGTGCACTTGCTGGTTAGTTGTGCGAAGTTGTGATAAATAGTTGAGATTGCAATTGAGCGTACCATGTTAATGGCACCATTGATGATCACAATTTCATGCACCAACTACTATCTTTTATTCAATTCAACTTGTTCTTATTCTAAGATATTCATTGCACTTCAACATGACGAATGTGATGATCCGTGACACTCATCATCATTCTGACCTATGAACACGTGATTGACAACCACTTCCGTTCTACCTCAGAATGAACGAATATCTCTTGGATTCCTTAATCAGAATCTTCGTGGTATAAGCTAGAATTATTGGCGGCCATTCTTGAGAATTCGGAAAGTCTAAACCTTATCTGTGGTATTCCGAGTAGGATTCAGGGATTGAATGACTGTGACGAGCTTCAAACTCGCGATTGTTGGGCGTGGTGACAGACGCAAAAGAATCAATGGATTCTATTCCGACATGATCGAGAACCAACAGATGATTAGCCGTACTGTGACAGAGCATTTGGACCATTTTTACTGAGAGGATGGGATGTAGCCATTGACAACGTGATGCCCTACATACAGCTTGCCATGGAAAGGAGTATGAAGGATTGAAGGAAGGTATTAGGAAAGCAGAGATTCAACAGGGATAAAGCATCTCCATACACTTATCTGAAATTCCAACCAATGATTTACATAAGTATCTCTATCTTTATTTTATGTTTTATTTATTATTATTTTCGAAAACCATTATAACCATTTGAATATGCCTAACTGAAATTTACAAGATGACCATAGCTTGCTTCATACCAACAATCTCCGTGGGATCAACCCTTACTCACGTAAGGTATTACTTGGACGACCCAGTGCACTTGCTGGTTAGTTGTGCGGAGTTGTGACAAAGTGTGATTCATGTTTGAGAGTGCTACCAAGTTTTTGGCACCATTGTTGATGATCACAATTTTGTGCACCAAGTTTTTGGCGCCGTTGCCGGGGATTGTTTGAGTTTGGACAACTGACGGCTCATCTTGTTGCTCAGATTAGGTAATTTTCTTTTCAAAAATTTTTCAAAAATCTTTCAAAAATTTTTTTCTTTATTTTCGTTTTTCAAAAATATAATTTTCGAAAAATACAAAAAAAGTTTTCTCTCTTGATCTTCAAAGTGTTCAAAGTATTCTTGGTGTTTATCTTGACATTCATAGTGTTCTTGCATACATCATTGGTTTTGATCCAAAATTTTCATGTTTTGGGTCATATTTGTATTTTCTCTCTCCTCATTAAAAATTTAAAAATAAAAAATATCTTTTCCTTATTTTACTAAAAAATTTGAAATCTTTAGGACTTAGTCAAAAATTTTTAAAATAAGTTGTTTCTTGTTAGTCAAGTCAAGATTTCAATTTTAAAAATCCTATCTTTTCAAAACCTTTTCAAAAATCAAATCTTTTTCATTTTTATTTTATGATTTTCGAAAATTTAAAAATATTTTTCAAAATCTTTTTCTTATCTTTATTTCATAATTTTCGAAAACTTTACTAACAATTAATGTGATTGATTAAAAAATTTGAAGTTTGTTACTTTCTTGTTAAGAAAGGTTCAATCTTTAAGTTCTAGAATCATATCTTTTAGTTTCTTGTTAGTCAAGTAATCAATTTTAATTTTAAAAATTAAATCTTTTTCAAAAATTTGATTTCAAAAAAAATCTTTTCTAACTTCTTATCTTTTCAAAATTGATTTTCAAATCTTTTTCAACTAACTAATTGACTTTTTGTTTGTTTCTTATCTTTTTCAAAACCACCTAACTACTTTTCTCTTTCTAATTTTCGAAAATGCCTCCCTCTTTTTCAAAATTCTTAAATTTTTTTTCGAAATTCTCTCCTTCTCATCTCTTTCTATTTATTTTATTTATTTACTAACACTTCTCTTCATCTTAAAATTCGAACCCTCTCTTCTCTTCTGTGTTCGAATTTTTCTCTTCTTCATTCTTATTCTTCTTTTCTTTTACTCACATAAAGGAATCTCTCTACTGTGGTAAAGGGGATCCCTATTATTATTGTCTGTTCTCTTCTTTTTCATATGAGCAGGAGCAGGGACAAGAACTTTCTTGTTGAAGCAGATCTGGAACCTGAAAGGACTCTGAAGAAGAAGCTAAGAGAAGCTAAAGCACAACAATCCAGAGAAAACCTTGTGAGAATCTCGAAAAAGAGAGAGACATGGCCGAACCCAATAACAATGGTAGAGGCACAAGGAGGATGCTTGGTGACTATACTACACCTACTTCCAAATTTGATGGAAGAAGCATCTCAATCCCTGCCATTGAAGCAAATAATTTTGAGCTGAAACCTCAACTAGTTGCTCTAATGCAATAGAACTGCAAGTTTCATGGACTTCCATCAGAAGATCCCTATCAGTTTTTAACTAAATTCTTGCAGATCTGTGAGACTGTTAAGACTAATGGAGTAGATCCTAAAGTTTACAGGCTCTTGCTTTTCCCTTTTGCTGTAAGAGACAGAGCTAGAACATGGTTAGACTTACAACCTAAAGATAGCCTGGACTCTTGGGATAAGCTGGTCACGGCCTTCTTGGCTAAGTTCTTTCCTCCTCAAAAGCTAAGCATGCTTAGAGTGGATGTTCATACCTTCAAATAGAAAGATGGTGAATCCCTCTATGAAGCTTGGGAAAGATATAAGTAGATGACCAAAAGGTGTCCTTCTGACATGCTTTCACAGTGGACCATTTTGGATATATTCTATTATGGTCTATCTGAGTTCTATAAGATGTCACTGGACCATTCTGCAGGAGGATCCATTCACCTGAAGAAAACGCCTGCAGAAGCTCAAGAACTTGTTGACATGGTTGCAAATAACCATTTCATGTACACTTCTGAGAGGAATTCTGTGAGTAATGAGACGCCTCAAAGGAAGGGAGTTCTTGAAATTGATGCTCTGAATGCCATATTGGCTCAAAACAAAAGGTTGACTCAGCAAGTCAACATGATTTCTCAAAGTCTGAATGGATGGCAAAATGCATCCAACAATACTAAAGAGGCATCTTCTGAATAAGAAGCTTATGATCCTGAGAACCCTGCAATGGCAGAGGTGAATTACATGGGTGAACTCTACGGGAACACCTATAATTCTTCATGGAGAAATCATCCAAACTTCTCATGGAAGGATCAACAAAAGCTCCAACAAGGCTTTAATAATGGTGGAAGAAATAGGCTTAGCAATAGCAAGCCTTTTCCATCATCTTCTCAGCAATAGACAGAGAATTCTGAGCAGAGCTCCTCTAGCTTAGCAAATATAGTCTCTGATCTGTCTAAGGCCACTTTAAGTTTCATGAGTGAAACAAGGTCCTCTATTAGAAATTTAGAGGCACAAGTGGGCCAGCTGAGTAAGAAAATCACTGAAACTCCTCCTAGTAATCTTCCAAGCAATACTGAAGAGAATCCAAAAAGAGAGTGCAAGGCCATTGACATAATCAAAATGGCCGAACCTAGAGAGGAAGGGGAGGACGTGAATCCCAATGAGAAAGACCTCATGGGACGTCTCCCAGACAAGAAAGAGTTCCCTATTGAGGACCTAGAGGAATCTGAGGCTCACATAGAGACCATAGAGATTCCATTAAACCTCCTTGTGCCATTCGTGAGCTCTGAAAACTATTCTTCCTCTGAAGAGGATGAAGATGTAATTGGAGAGCAAGTTGCTCAATATCTAGGAGCCATCATGAAGCTGAATGCCAAGTTGTTTAGTAATGAGACTTGGGAAAATGCATCTCCCTTGCTCATTAGTGAACTAGATACATGGGTTCAGCAAACTTTACCTCAAAAGAAACAAGATCCTGGTAAATTCTTAATACCCTGTACCATAGGCACCATGACCTTTGAGAAAGCTCTGTGTGACCTGGGGTCAGGCATAAATCTTATGCCACTCTCTGTAATGGAGAAACAAGGGATCTTTGAGGTACAGGCTGCCACATTCTCATTAAAAATGGCAGACAAGTCAATAAGACAAGCTTATGGAATGGTAGAGGACGTGTTAGTGAAGGTTAAAGGCATTTACATCCTTGCTGATTTCATAATCTTAGACACTAGGAGGGAGAAGGATGAATGTATCATCCTTGGAAGACCCTTCCTAGCCACAGCAGGAGCTGTGATTGATGTTAACAGAGGAGAACTAGTCCTTCAATTGAATGGGGACTACCTTGTGTTTAAGGCCCAAGGCTATCCTTCTGTAAACATAGAAAAGAGGCACGATAAGCTTCTCTCAATATAGAGTCAAACAAAGCCCCCACAATCAAACTCTAAGTTTGGTATTGGGAGGCCACAACCAAACTCTAAGTTTGGTGTTGAACCCCCACATTCAAACTCTAAGTTTGGTGTTGGGAGGTCCCAACAATGCTCTGAAAATCTGTGAAGCTCTATGAGAGCTCACTGTCAAGCTATTGACATTAAAGAAGCGCTTATTGGGAGGCAACCCAATTTTTATTTATCTATATTTTTATTGTTATTTTATGTTTTATTAGGTTCATGATCATGTGGAGTCACAAAACAAATACTAAAATAAAAAATAGAATAAAAAATAGCAAAGGAAACAGCACACCCTGGAGGAAGAGCTTACTGGCGTTTAAACGCCAGTAAGGAGCATCTGGCTGGCGTTCAACGCCAGAACAGAGCATGAATTTGGCGTTGAACGCTAGAAACAAGCAGCAATCTGGCATTTAAATGCCAGGATTACACCCTGAGGAGAGCTGGCGTTAAATGCCAGAAACAAGCATGGAACTGGCGTTCAACGCCAGAAACATGCTGCAGATTGGCGTTGAACGCCCAAAACAAGCATTAAGTTGGTGTTTAACGCCAGAAACAAGCATCAACCTGGCGTTAAACGCCAGGATTGCATGCAGAGGGCGTTTTACACGCCTAATTGGTGCAGGAATGATAAATCCTTGACACCTCAGGATCTGTGGACCCCACAGGATCAGCTTAGGATCTGTGGACCCCACAGGATGCCCACCTACCTCAACTCACCCTCTCTCTTCTTCACACAATCCAATAACACTCTTCCCCAAAAAAACCCTTCACCAATCACCTCAATCTCTCTTCCCCATCACCTCTTCACCACTTACATCCATCCACTCTTCCCCATAAACCCCACCTACCTTCAAATTCAAAATCTCTTTCCCACCCAAACCCACCCTAAATGGCCGAACCAAACCCCTCTCCCTCAACTATATAAACCCCTTCATCCTTCTTCATTCTCACACAACACCACCCTCTCTTCTCCCCCTTGGCCGAATACACATCTTTCTCCCTCTCTTCCATATCTTCTTCTTCTTCTTTTTTTCTTTCTTCTTTTGCTCGAGGGGTGAGCAACATTCTAATTTTGGTGTGGTAAAAGCATAGCTTTTTTGTTTTTCCATAACCACTTATGGCACCTAAGGCTGGAGAAACCTCTAAAATGAGGAAAGGGAAGACAAAAGCTTCCACCTCCGAGTCATGGGAGATGGAGAGATTCATCTCAAAGGTCCATCAAGACCACTTCTATGAAGTTGTGGCCAAGAAGAAGGTGATCCCTGAGGTCCCTTTCATGCTCAAGAAAAATGAGTATCCGGAGATCCGACATGAGATTCAAAGAAAAGGTTGGGAAGTTCTAACCAATCCCATTCAACAAGTTAGAATCTTAATGGTTCAAGAGTTCTATGCTAATGCATGGATCACTAGGAACCATGATCAAAGTATGAACCCGAATCCAAAGAATTATCTTACAATGGTTCGGGAGAAATGCTTAGATTTCAGTCTGGAAAATGTAAGGTTGGCATTCAACTTGCCTATGATGCAAGAAGATGCACACCCCTACACTAGAAGGGTCAACTTTGATCAAAGGTTGGACCAAGTCCTTATGGACATATGTGTTGAAGGAGCTCAATGAAAAAAAGACTCTAAAGGCAAGCCGGTTCAATTGAGAAGACTGGACCTTAAGCTTGTGGCTAGAGGATGGTTGGAGTTCATCCAACACTCCATCATCCCCACTAGCAACCGATCCGAAGTTACTGTGGATCGGGCCATCATGATCCATAGCATCATGATTGGAGAGGAAGTAGAAGTTCATGAAGTCATCTCTCTAGAACTCTACAATAGCCGAAAAGCCCTCCACCTTGGCAAGGCTAGCTTTTCCTCATGTCATTTGCCATCTATGCTACTCCGCTGGAGTTATCATAGAAGGAGATATCCTCATTGAAGAGGACAAGCCCATCACTAAGAAGAGGATGGAGCAAATAAGAGAGCCCATTCATGGATCTCAAGAGACACATGAGGAAGCTCATCATCAAGGAATCCTTGAGATGCCTCAAGGGATGCATTTTCCTCCAAACAACTATTGGGAACAACTCAACACTTCTCTAGAAGACTTGAGTTATAACATGGACCAATTAAGGGTGGAGCACCAAGAGCACTCGATCATTTTCCATGAGATTAGAGGAGCTCAAGGACATCATTGGTCCTTCAAGAAGAAGACGCCACCATCACTAAGGTGGACTCATTCCTTAACTTCTTTGTTCCTATTTCTCTGTTTTTTGGTTTTAAGCTTCATGTTTGTTTATGTTTTGAGTCTTTATTACATGATCATTTGTGTTTAGTAACTATGTCTTAAGGCTATGAATAATTCCATTAATCCTTCACCTCTCTCAAATGAAAAATGTTTTTAACACAAAAAAACAAGAAGTACATGAGTTTCGAATTCATCCTTGAATTTAGTTTAATTATATTGATATGGTGACAATACTTTTTGTTTTCTGAATGAATGCTTAAACAGTGCATATTTTTTATCTTATTGTTTATGAATGTTAAAATTGTTAGCTCTTGAAAGAATGATGAACAAGAGAAATATTATTGATAATCTAAAAAATCATAAAATTGATTCTTGAAGCAAGAAAAAGCAGTGAAAAAGAAGAAGCTTGCGAAAAAAATTGGCAAAAAAAAGAGAAAGAGAAAGAAAAAGCAAGCAGAAAAAGCCAATAGCCCTTAAAACCAAAAGGCAAGGGTAAAAAGGATCCAAGGCTTTGAGCATCAATGGATAGGAGGGCCCAAGGAAACAAAATCCAGGCCTAAGCGGCTAAATCAAGCTGTCCCTAACCATGTGCTTGTGGCATGTAGGTCCAAGTGAAAAGTTTGAGACTGAGTGGTTAAAGTCATGATCCAAAACAAAAAGAGTGTGCTTAAGAGCTCTGGACACCTCTAACTGGGGACTTTAGCAAAGCTGAGTCACAATCTGAAAAGGTTCACCCAGTCATGTGTCTGTGGCATTTATGTATCCGGTGGTAATACTGGAAAACAAAGTGCTTAGGGCCACGACCAAGACTCATAAAAGTAGCTGTGTTCAAGAATCGACATACTTAACTAGGAGAATTAATAACACTATCTGAACTCTGAATTCCTATAGATGCCAATCATTCTAAACTTCAAAGAATAAAGTGAGATGCCAAAACTGTTCAGAAGCAAAAAGCTACAAGTCCCGCTCATCTAATTAGAACTAATATTCATTGATATTTTGGGATTTATAGTATATTCTCTTCTTTTTATCCTATTTGATTTTCAGTTGCTTGGGGACAAGCAACAATTTAAGTTTGGTGTTTTGATGAGCGGATAATTTATACGCATTTTGGCATTGATTTTAGGTAGTTTTTAATAGGATCTAGCTACTTTTAGGGATGTTTTCATTAGTTTTTATGCAAAATTCACATTTCTAGACTTTACTATGAGTTTGTGTGTTTTTCTGTGATTTAAGGTATTTTCTAGTTGAAATTGAGGGACCTGAGCAAAAATCTGATAGGAGGCTGACAAAGGACTGCTGATGCTGTTGGATTCTGACCTCCCTGCACTCGAAATAGATTTTCTGGAGCTACAGAACTCCAAATGGTGCGCTCTCAATGGCGTTGGAAAGTAGACATCCAGAGCTTTCCAGAAATATATAATGGTTCATACTTTGTTCGAACTTAGATGACGCAAACTGGCAGTCAACGCCAGTTCCATGCTACATTCTGGAGTAAAACGCCAAAAACACGTCACAAACCAGAGTTAAACGCCAAAAACATGTTACAACTTGGCGTTTAACTCCAAGAGAAGCCTCTGCACGTGTAAAGCTCAAGCTCAGCCCAAGCACACACCAAGTGGGCCCCAAAAGTGGATTTCTGCATCAATCACTTATCTCTGTAACCCTAGTAGCTAGTTTTAGTATAAATAGAACTTTTTACTATTGTACTAGGGTCTTTTTGACCACATCTTTGGACGCCTAGTCCTTAGACCAGGTCCTTTTCCCTATTATATCAAATTCATATCAAATTTTGGGGGCTGGCCATTCGGCCATGCCTGGACCATCACTTATATATTTTCAACGGTGGAGTTTCTACACACCATAGATTAAGGTGTGGAGCTCTACTGTACCTCGAGTTTTAATGCAAAGTACTACTATCTTTTATTCAATTTAGCTTGTTCTTATTCTAAGATATTCGTTGCACTTCAACTTGACGAATGTGATGATCCGTGACACTCATCATCATTCTCATATATGAATACGTGATTGACAACCACTTCCGTTCTACCTCAGAACGAATGAATATCTCTTGGATTCCTTAATCAGAATCTTCGTGGTATAAGCTAGAATTATTGGCGGCCATTCTTAAGAATCCGAAAAGTCTAAACCTTGTCTGTGGTATCCCAAGTAGGATTCAGGGATTGAATGACTGTGACAAGCTTCAAACTTGCGATTGTTGGGCGTGGTGATAGACGCAAAAGAATCAATGGATTCTATTCCAACATGATCGAGAACCGACAGGTGATTAGCCGTGCTGTGATAGAGTATTTGGACCATTTTCACTGAGAGGATGGGATGTAGCCATTGACAACGGTGATGCCCTACATACAGCCTGCCATGGAAAGGAGTATGAAGGATTGAAGGAAGGTAGTAGGAAAGCAGAGATTCAACAGGGACAAAGCATCTCCATACACTTATCTGAAATTCCCACCAATGATTTACATAAGTATCTCTATCTTTATTTTATGTTTTATTTATTATTATTTTTGAAATCCATTATAACCATTTGAATCCGCCTAACTAAGATTTACAAGATGACCATAGCTTGCTTCATACCAACAATCTCCGTGGGATCGACCCTTACTCACGTAAGGTATTACTTGGACGACCCAGTGCACTTGCTGGTTAGTTGTGCGGAGTTATGAAAAAGTGTGATTCACGTTTGAGAGTGCTAACAAGTTTTTGACGCCATTATTGATGATCACAATGTCGTGCACCAGACACACAGACCTGTATCTCTCGTAGGGTTAGTACCCTGTCATATCATTGTACAACCATTAATAATTTCACCATCACTTTCCTTTTCTCGTAGGAAAAACATCCTATATGGTTTGGAAGAAAAGTGTATGCTATTATATAACATTAGAAATCTCTGAAAGTTAGCTTTTCAATGCCACTAGAACCACATCAATTTGACCTCTATAGCATAAGTTATGCCCATTGGAGTGCAAGGAGGTCAGGGTTGACAGCATCATCCACTTTCTTCCTTTTCTTCTACACGAACCCTGTCAAATCCGTTCGAATGCTACCTGAAATAAACCAAATTGCACACGACTCAAATTAGCATTCATAGTGGCTCAAAAACACTTAAATCTTGATTAAACTTAACAAATTCGAATTCAAATTCACTAGAAAAGATAGGAAAGATACTCACGCATCAATGAATATGATTAAATTGAAGTGTGGATGGCTATGATAGGACATGGACTATGTTGGAGGTGGTTGGTGTCATTTGAATGGTAAGAATTTGGATTTTGTAAAAGGAATTGGTGAAAATAGAGGTTTGAGAATTTTTGAGATAAACTTAGTTTTGACCAAACTTTGGCATGCCATAACTTGACTTCCAGACCCCTAAACCTTTTTACGTTTGTTTCATATGAAAATTGGGTTCGTGAATTTTTCACCATTTGAAAAATGGTGTAAAATAATTTTTTACGAAAAAAGTTATGCACGTCGGAAGTTTGGGGTACGAATGGCAACTCTGCAATACTTAGAAGCTTTTTAAGGAAAATGAAGGGGACACGTACGCGGACTTATGGCTCTGCACATGGCCATTCACCTCTTTTCAGTCTACTCGTGTAGGCGGGCAAGTGCTGCATACGTGGCATGGGATAATGAGGCACTCGCGTACGCAGAAACACGACCGCTTACGCATTCATTTGCCTCTGTCCAAAGTACTCGCGTACGTGATCAAAGGTCGCATACGCGAGTCAGGAAAAACTACACTGCTGCGTACGCGGGACATGGTTCGCATACACGGGGCCCTATTTTTCAGTAACTTGAGTTTTATGATTTAAACATGATTTTGATCCTCTAAACACGAGTTTTATAATGCTTGTGAAGGGGGTTGAACTAGGAATGGGTGGTATCTTAGAAGAGAAGAAGGCTTGAGATATGATGAATTATGAATGAGAAGTGCAAAAATGTGATATATATGATGAATATGGCCATAATGAATGAATATGAATGATAATGTGGCTTATGCACTTCTTTTGTCTAAGATACGAGTTTCCCTTGGTATGATGCAGTAGCTTGCCACCACGTGCTCTAGGTCAAGACTCGATACTCTGTTGGTCCTACATCACAAGATGTGGCTGGGCACTTTAATGCCCTAGAAATTCCCCCAATGTATAGAATTTGACTATGATGGAGAAAAAGCTATGCATAGACTCTTGGGGATGTGCGCACGGGAGACTATCCAGGGTTTAGCAGCCGGACATGTCAGGTTGGCTTTATAATCGACATATGAGACTCATCAGCCATACGGTAGGTATGCATCATATGCATATGTTTATTTTATTTTGTTTGTGCATTTAATTGGGTTTGCCTTTGTGAATCAATATGCTATTTCTCATACTTGCTACTTGCAATAACTGTACTCTATTTGTGTTTGCCTTTGTCTGCTTTTGTTTGTCTTTGAGGTTCCACCGTAGTTCGGAGGAAAGCGAAGAGTTGAGGATTTTTAGTTAGAGTTTGATTAATATTTAGAACCTTAGATAACCTACCCTAATAATGGTCTTCAATTTATAAACTTTAAGATTTAAATCTGAGTGTTAGAGTTCTAGGATTGCCTCTGGCTTTTTCTGGACCTTATATCTTATATATGTGGCACCTTTACCATGCTGAAAATTTTCGGTTCTCATTCCATACTGATATTTGTGTTTTTTAGATGCAGGTCGAGAGGCACCTTGTTAAGCGTCTGGAGTTCTTGTCGCAACGTAGTGGGATATTACTTTTTGGGGTGTTTTGTGTATGTGTATGTATAGACTTCTCCCATGTTATGTTTTGTTGCTATACCTCATAGAGGCTTTTGATGGAGAACTAAGGTTTATTTTGAGTTCTTTAGTCTTGGGATTATATGTATGTAAGTAAATATTCTTCGGCCAGCCTTAGCTACGTAGGTTGAGCTTGGAACTTGAATATTTTGTATTCTTGACTATCCACTCTTATTATATATATATGTGTGTGTGCTTTCTTCGTACGCAAGTAAACGTTATCTTGAGCGTTGCGCTTTTATTTTCACAACTTGGCTTTAACCAACCTTCAAGGCTCCTCGAATATTATATTCTTTCAATTATATTTTGTATGTATGTTTTGTTTTCAATGTCGTAATACCACACTACCTCTGTTTTACGGCTTAAGCATAAAGCTCTGTGTGGTAAGGAGTTACATAGAGTACTTTGGTGCTTAAGTTGGATATTGCTTTGATCTTCTGGTTTGATAAATTTTGTAGAAAATAATAGAAAAAGAAGCAAAAAGCACAAAACAAGTTCAAAAGAAGAAAATAGAAAGTTTTGCGAACACTTTAAAGCTTAGGACATGCTTTGGAACCTTAGGCCACCTATTAAAAGCATGGCCCACGAAGAAAAGACCCCCTGGGAGTGTAATAAAGTGGTGTTTGATTCGCCAGGTTGAATGGGCATGTAGAATGAAAATGCCTTCGATATGGGACTCATGCGTACGCATGCTGCATGCATACGCGTGATTGAAGATTTTTGTCATAGTCATGCGTACACATGCCTCATGTGTACGCATGACCCAGTGAACAGTGGGCGTTCGACACGCCAGGAAGAATAGGCGTTTGTGCCTTACACACCTTCGACACTTAAGTGAAGGCTTCTATTTGGCAATATATATGGGCGTTTAATGTTACACTTTGAGCATGTCACACGCCATATTTTACCTCCCAAGACCTTGTTTGATTGAGTGGCACTCCACACGCCGTAGCCCGGCGTTACATGCTGGGCCAAGTTTCCAAAAGACTATTTCAAAGACCTAATTTGGGCATTTTACACGCCACAACAAGGGCCTGTCACACACCAAAACAGAAGGAGCTCCAGGGACCATAAAAGAGTGACGTTTCACACGCCATATATTGGCGTTCCACATGCTGCACAAGGAAGAGCTCCCAGGGAAGAGAAGATGGACGTTTTACATGCCCAAGGGTGGCGTTACACGCCAAAGGGACCAACTCCAGGAAAGCATAGCATTATGCATGCAAAACGTGGCATTTACATACAAAGCATGGCATACACATATGGGTGTTTCACTTGTTCCCTTTGGCCCAATTTCCATAAGCCTCATTTGCAACACTTCAAGCCAATTTAGGATGCAAAAATTGGGACCGCAAAAGATACAAAGTTGAAGAATTAATGCGGAAGATTGGATTTGATTTGTTTTATTTTTTAATTTAAGTTTGAATTTAATAGTTAGGTTTTGTTTTCTTTAGTATAAAAAGGTCCTAAAAACACTTTGAAAACGGCATCAGGACCTTTTGCTATTTTTGATACCTTGTTTTTGTTTTCAAAGCATGCGCAACTAATCTCCTTAGATAATGTTAGGAGCTTTGTTGATTCCTATGGATTAATGTTATAGCTTTTCTATCTTGATTAATGCATTGATATTTTCTTAAGAAAAAGTTTTCGTACTTCATTCCACGGATTTGAATATGTTGGAAAACAATTATCTTCTAATTTGAATTCTTTTAATATCTTGGAAAAGTTGATTAATTGAATTAAGCTTGAAAACTTCTTCTCATAATTCGTAAGTTTTGAATTTGGACTTGATAAGTGACATCAAATCAACCAAGTTTGGTTCTTGAGAATTGTGTGGTTTTAAAATCAGTGAACGTTCTTAACCTCTTGTCACAATTAATTAATCAAGAAATTGATAATTGATTAGGATTAGAGAAATTAAATTACCAAGAATTGGAGTTTAATTACTTATGATTTGCCATAGAAATATCATTGTTTAATGAAGGTGGAAAGTGAAAAATGTTTTTCCGGAAGTTTCAACATGTCTAAAACCTTAACTCTTTTGAATCGTATTTCTTCCTCAATTACTTACGACTTGCTTTCATTCAATTCTTTGTCTATTTATGCAATTATCTTTGAAAACTTTATTCTTGATTGTCTGACTAGAGTGATTAATTGACCGTTGTTTGCTTAATCCGTTAATCCTCATGGGATCGACACTCACTCACCGTGAGTTATTACTTGATATGATCCGGTGTACTTGCCGGTATTTTGTGGGTTATAAATCCGGTATTTTTGGCACCATTGTTGAGGATTAATTGTGGTTAACAAACTACCAATCAATTGATTACATAGATTAGACCTTTTTAATTGTGTTTATTCACTGTTTTCATTTTAATTCCCCATAGGAATTCCCTTCACCTTGTGAAGGGAGTTCCAATTTGATTCCCTTGTTGGTTTTTTGTCTATACAGAATAATAGGGATGAAGAACCTCTTCAATGCAATCTTAAGATTGAAAGAACTCTTTGGCATCAAAGGAAGCAAGCTAGAAATAAAAAAGTTGAAGAAGAGATTGAAAAAGAAATTGAAGAGGAATTTGAGCAAAATATGTTGGAGAATAACAATGCTAATGTTCCTCCACCTATGAGGACTCTTGGCTCTTTCATTACTCCCAATCCATGGAGTTGTGGAAGTAGCATTGTGACACCTACTGTCAATGCCAACTATTGTGAATTGATGCCTTAGCTTATCATATTAGTGCAACAAAATCATTAATTCAGTGGGAGCCCGCAGGAAGATCCTAACTTTTTCATCTCAAACTTCCTGCAAATGACACGGTCAAGACAAATGGCATCCTGGCTGAGGTTTATCACTTGTTGCTCTTCCCTTTTGCTGTAAGGGATCGGGCTAAACAGTGGCTAGATAATCAGTGGAAGGAGAGAATAGCCACATGGGAAGACTTGGTTACTAAGTTTCTAAACAAGTTCTTCCCACCTTAGAGGTTAACTAAGCTCAGAACAGATGTTCAGACCTTCAGACAACATGAAGAAGAGTCCCTCTATGAAGCTTGGGATAAGTGTAAAGAGATGCTCAGAAAGTGCCCTCTGGATATGTTTGCTGATTAGGTCCAACTCCAGATATTCTACGATGGGATCGCCACCTCCTCACGGGTTTCATTGGATAACTCGGCTGGAGAATCTTTGCATATGAAGAAGATCACTGATGAAGCACTGGAGTTAATTGACATGGTGGCCAACAATCAATACCTCTATTCCTCTGAAAGATCAATGAGAAAAGGAGTCATGGAATTAGATGCTTTGGACACCATTTTGGCTCAGAATAAAGTCTTATCTAAATAAATCAATGCAATTACTCAACATCTTAGAAGAATATAAGTCTTAGCAGTGAGCTCTCAAGAAAACTCCTATGGTATGAACAACGGGCTACCTCAAAGTGAAGGCATGGAGTGTGGATATTCTTCTCCGGAGCAAGTATATTTCATAGATAAGCCTCACAATGATCCCTTCTCCAAGACCTATAATCCTAGATGGAGAAACTGCCTAAATTTTGGATGTGGAAATCATAATCAGAAGCCCAATAATTTTAACAACAATCATTCACAAAACCACTTCCAACCTCACCAAAATTTCTTTAACCCCATCACCAACAACAACCAACCCCCACCCAACCATCTCAAGACTCTCAAAGGCTTACTAATCTTGAATTGGTCATGGAAAAACTCTCCCAAAGCATATTCACATTCATGTAATAAACTAGAGGCTTTATTGCAGAAACAAGAACCAACTTCAAGAATCAAGGTGCTTCGATTAGGAATTTAGAGATGCAAGTAGGCCAAATTTCTCAACAATTAGAGAAATCCACAAATGTTCATCCAAGTGATATAATTCCATACCCAAGGGAAGAGTGCAAGGCTATTTATCTAAGAAGTGGAAAGGTGGTGGGAGAAGCAGCCAAGAAGGATGCAACTGAAGAGAAAGAGGCCCAAGAAGAAGCCATTCCTCAAGATGAGCATGTGCAGCCCACCTCCCAGGATCATACAATACAGTGGCACAAGATGCACTAAAAGAGAAGATCCAAGTGCCTGAATACAAGCCAAAGATTCTATATCCTCAAGGGCTCCAAGGGGAGAACAAGAAAAAGTAATACTCCGAATTCTTGGAGATATTCAAGACTCTACAAATCAATATTTCCTTTATAGAAGCACTTGAACAAATTCCCATATATGATAAATTCATGAAGGAATTATTGTCCAAAAAAAAATACTTAAAGGGAGGCGAAACAGTGGAGATGACCAAGGAGTGTAGTGCAATTATCCAAAGGAATTTTCCAACAAAGAAGAAAGATCCAGGGAGTTTTCAAATTCCCTGCACCATTGGCAATACCACCTTTGAAAGAGCATTGTGTGATTTGGGGGTAAGCATTAATTTGATGCCTTTATCCGTGATGAAGAGGTTACAAATTTAAGAGTTAAAGCCCACAAAAATAGCTCTACAACTTGCAAACAAATCAATGAAGCTTGCACATAGAATAGTTGAAAATATCTTGATCAAAGTGGGAAAATTCTTCCTCCCAGTGAATTTTGTTATTCTTGACATGGAGGAAGATAAAAATACCACCATCATCCTAGGAAGACTTTTTCTAGCCACTGAAAGAGCTCTTATTGATGTTGAAAAGGGTGAATTAATGTTGAGAGTGCATAATGAGCATCAAGTGTTTCATGTTTTCAAGACCATGCATCATGCATGAGATCAAGGGGATTACAAGGAGATTGAGGCAAAGGACCTAAATCTGAAGGAAGTACCAAATAAATCACTCCCAGAAGTACATTCTCAATGCTTGAGTAAAAGGAAAGAGATAAAAAAGGTGCAACAAGTTTACCACTCAATTGAAACTACAAAGATCTTGCAACCAAAGCTCCCCTTTACAATCAACAAACCTTCTGACATCAACCTTAAGTTTGGTGTTGGGTATGTATCAAGTAAGGAGGAAGCTCCCAAGAAAAAAGTGCTTAGAGGGTAGAGGAACAAGAAAATTCCTACTGAAGACTTTTCGCCTGGAAAAAAAGTGGTGTTATCTCACCATCCATTGTTGCCATATACAGTGAGCAAACTTCTTTCTCTTGAGCATCTGGAGCTAACATATGAAGACACAGGGAGGAGATTCAAGGTGAGAGGGGAAGAAGTGAAGTGATGAGCGCTCGTGGACTATTTCGGAAGAGAATTCTCAATAAAGTTGCGTTGCAAGTATAGCTCTACTAACAACAATCCTCGAGGATTAAATTTAGAAAGAAATTGGTTGTCACAATTTCAACCCCAATAAAATAACCAAAGTATTCAAATCTCGGGTCGTCTCACAAGGAATGGGCAAACATATGCTTCAAAATTGGTTAGAAATCCGGGGTTGTAAGTCATGGGCAAGGAATTGAACTAGGAATCTTAGCAAACAAGTAATCTTAAAGTGCAAGGAACTAATTCAAATAACTAAGCAAGATGTGAGCAATTCTAAACTAAGAAGACAACATTCAATACAATTCTACTCTCAACTAAACAATAACTATAATCAAGGCAAAGCAATCAAGATTTTTGGGTCTTCAAATAAGAATGATAAAAGCAACTCTTGGCTAGACATGGGAATTGGGGTCACTATCCTTATCTAATAACCATATCTTGACAATTATGAGGAACCAAACTCATTAAGTCTACTTCTATACTTGAAGTATGTTAAATGGTTTGGTCAACATCCACTCATAAGGTCTAACCTCACTACTAATTAACCTAGTAGCAGGCTAGTGTCAATGGCTATCAAATTGACCACTAAGAATTCCCAAATCATCAAATCCATTAGACCCAATGACTCAAGTTTACCCAATTCCCTTGGCCTAAGCCAAGAGTAAAAAGAACTACTCCATAATCAAGGTAAACAATTCATCAAACACATGGTAATAATTAACAAATGACATGTTCAAATTGCAATTGGATTGAAATTAACAAATACCCACTAACAAGTATCAACATACAATCACTCAAACAACACAATTAATCATAGAAATCATCAATGTAACATCAACGAACCAAGATTCACAACTTTCATGCAATGGGTATAAAGTAACAATTGACAAAATTCCATAAAACTAACACAAGATCTAAGCAAAATTATACTAAGAGATTCAAATTAAACAATCAAAACTAGTAATTAACAAGATCCAATTCAGAATTCAACAAGGGAAGATCAAATTAAAGCTAGATCTAGAGAAGAACAAGGGTTTCTCTCTCTAGAAGAACAAAGAACCAAAAACTAGAAAATGTGTCTTAGTGTAAAAAATGATTGATACCCCCTTCTCCCTAGCATCCTTGGGTCTTTATCCATATAGAAACAGCTTGAAATTGGGCCTAATGAGCCTCAGAAATCTCCAGGCACGATTTCCTTTAATGAGGTCACGTGCAGCTTCCCGCGCGTGCGCGCCATGTGTGCGTGCGCGCCGATTGCTTTTGTGATCCACGCGTGCACGCCAAGTGCACGTGCACGTCGGTTGGAATTCTCTGGCCTGCGCGGATGCATCCATCCTTGCGCACCGCTTCCAGCTATCCTCATCCATGCGTGCGCGTGCGCGTCGGTGCTGAAGTTCGCAAAATCCAAATCTTCATGTTCCTTCCTCTTGTGCATGCTTTCTTTCTCTCTTCTAGGCCATTAATATCCTATTAATTCTGAAATCACTCAACAAATACATCACGGCGTCGAATGGTAATAAAGAGGATCAAAATAGAGTAATTCTAAGGCAAAATAAGCATGTTTTCCATCATGGAGCAATATTAGGAAGTGAACACAAAACCATGCATTTCTTGTGAATAAGTGCGAGAAATATTGACAAAAACTCCCAAATTAAGCACAAGATAAACCACAAAATTGGGGTTTATCAAATCTTCCCACACTTAAACCAAGCATGTCCTCATGCTTAAAATAAAAAAACCAAGGATCATGGTGAGAAAGGGTTTATGAAATGCAAACTACCTAAGTGAATGCATGCAACTATTGTATAATCGTCTATCTACTTGGTTAGGGGTAAATCCATCCTCCAAGAACACATGTGAGCATATAGGGTGAAAATGATATGTAGTTCATGAATCCTACCAAACTGAATATCACTATGAAGTGTATATAACTTGCTAAATGAACGCTTGCGAAAGCCGGGAACAAGGAGTTGAGCATCGAACCCTCGCCGAATGTGTATCCGCTCTATGCGCTCAAGTGTATAGGGTTCGTCACTCGATCCTCTCCTAATCATGCTTTTCAAGATTTGTCTTTCATCTAACAATCAACAATTACTTAATGCATGCTTACAAGTAATTTACAAGTAATTGTTGGTTGTAACGGGGCTAGGGTGAAGGTAAGGATGCATATGGTCAAGTGAGCTTAAAATTTGAGTCCTTGATTAACCTAGAATCCCACTAGACACATAGAACAACCTATACAACTATACATTACCTAGCTACCCTTGAGTTTCACTTTTTGCATACTCATGCATTCTTTTCAATTCACATCCCATATGCATTATTTTTTTTATTACTTTTTCTTGGGGCATTTTTGTCCCGTTTCATTGCTTTTCTTTTCTTTTCCATACATTCTCATATATACACATATGAAATTTTTCTCTTTTTTTTTTCGGTCCCCTTTTCCTTGGGGTTCATGTACAAAAGTTTAAATGCATATGGTTCAATCATTCAATACGTGAGTATGTTCCCAAATCCCAGAATTTTCAATTATAATTACAATACACCTTTATATCTACCCAAGTTCCCAAGTATACCCTCCCAATTGAATGATACACATCCTAACTCACCTAGGCTAATCAAGGATCCAGATTTAGGTACATTCATGGTTTTTCACTTAGGGTTGTTGATGTGCTCTGTTTAAGAACAAAAAGGGTGTATCATGGGCTTAAAATTTGGTTAGCCATGGTAGATAAAAGGGTTAAGGCCATTTGAGAAAAGTGACTATTGAAATGATGGCCTCAATCATGTAAATGCATTCATACACAAGTAATGGACATATAGAATCAGACAAAACAAGGATTACAATCATAGAGAGAGTAATACACACAAGAATGGGAAATAGTGGTTAGAAGATATAACCACACAATAGGCTCAAAACTCACATGCTTGTGTTCTCAGCTCAATCAATATGTTCCAAAATACATTCTTGAAGCATGTTTTTCGCAAAATTTTTTTTTTCAAAATTGGTAGGGTACCCCAAAACACAGTTTCTTGGGGAAGAAGTTATTATTTGACAAAGCAACTCTATAGAGACTAACTACCATGCAAGGAATATTTACAAGGAAGACTAACTACACATGCAATGTACTAACTACTAAGCAAAAGATAAATCCATGGGTATTGAAAGGAAGAGATTGTTACCTATGGAGATCGGTCGAACGACCTCCCCACACTTAGAATTTAGCACAGTCCTCCGTGCTACTAACAATGCGCAAAGGACGGTCGGGACCAGAACCTTCACTATCCCCTTCATCAGAGCTCCCATCACTTGGGTTGGAGGTGGATGTGAATATTTCGGGTTCCTCCATGCTAGGGGTAACGCAACGCAGAAGCTTCTTGATGTAAGTGTATCAGCGTTGGTTGCGCCGCTCATATCTATCAATCTTTCAGTGTAGATCTTCTATCCTTTGATGGTTGGATCTTTGCTACGGTGGTGATGATGAGGTGGAAGGAATAATAGATGGTAGGGCTACGCCAAGGCTTGGTTTGTTTATGGGAAGATGTAAGTATTTTTCGCTTGAGACCACATCGCCTTTAGCTGAAATTATAGCTTTCGTGTCCATGGCTTCCCAAGGAACACTCGCAGTAGCAACTAAATCAGATACCAATGCTGGAAATGGCAAATTGCCCCGGTCGTGGATTTGACCCATCGCTTGCTTGACAAGAAGCGGAATGTTCATCGGTCTCTCCGTGAGAACACACCAAACAAGCAAAGCAGGATCCACCATGAAGGATGACTTGTGGGTGCTAGGTATACATAGTGGGATAGGATCTGGGCCCAAGCTCTAGCTTTTACAGTGAGGAAACGTGCGTCAATGCACTTGGGTCTCATCCGGAGTTGACCATGGGTCCAAAATGCCTCTGGTTCAGCAATGACTCGGAGGACCGAGTCCCAGTCAAATCCAGACTTTTCTCACTGACGTAAGACCTCTTGGTAGCCATCCATGTCACTCGGTACTGGTAAGACATTAAGCACTTATTAAATAGCCTCTTCTGATACTGAGACTTGCTTCCGGTGCACGTATATCGATTAAAGAGAGGAAAGATGGTAGTTAGTGTAGAATTCTACCACCCATGAGAGATTGACCTCTTGTGGTTTTCTCAAAAGAAACTCCCATCCTCGCTGTTCAATGCGGGACAGAATACAAGGAGCAACTTTGTCTGGCGGAGCGAGTAAATGCTCAGCATGATAGTTCCTCTCAACCATGGCGGGGAACATAAGTTCACAGAAGCGGTTAGGGAATCTTGAAGAATCCTTTGCCGGTTTGCTCTTCTCATTGTCATCAATAGGAGCGGGTGCCTTCGCCTTCTTAGATAGAGGTTTGGCTCCTAATGAGGAGTGCGCCTTAGAGCGTGACTTTGGGGGTGCCCTCTTTATGGCTGGTTTCCTTGAAGTTTTCTCCTTGCATTTCTTGGTGGCCATCCTGAAAAAGGAGGTGAAAGAAGAAAAGTGTTAAACCCAAAGGATCAACTCAACAAACACGCAAGTGAGAGGTAGTGCCCAAAAGAAATAATGCAACAAAGTAGTCATAGAAGCATGGGTCACAACACTTGGCATGGGATGCAAGAAGGAGTAAAGCATGCAACATGGCATGAGAGGAAAGATCTCAAGCATCCAAAACAAAGAGCAAGTCATGTTCAATGAGTATCAAATTAGCAAGTAATAAGCAAAATGTGTTCAATGCACTTAAAAGAAAGCAACTGAATGAGGAGGAAGCACCAAATTGAAGATATATGATTAGAATAAACCAAGATGGCATATGTGCATTTCCTCGAACACTTGGTGTGCATTTAACAAGCAATGAGCAATTATGAGATACTCAACCAATTAGATGCCCAAAATGAAGTATCAATCATCACACAACATCATCCACTCACAAAGATAATGAAAAACAATCAAGAAGATCCATCAAAGTAATCAAAGTTCAAGTTCAACATCCATGAAATAAAAAAACAAAAAGAAGAAAAAGTAAACAAGCAAAAAGCAAGTGGTACAATCAAGTAACTAAAAGAGAAAATAAGTAAATCAACAAGAAAAATCTAACTAGAAAAAGAAGTGAAGCAAAGAATGTAATAGATGAGATATAGAGGAAGTAGAACCTTGAGAAGTGTAAAAGAACAAGGTGAATTTTCTTTTTGAAGATGAGAAAGAGAGGGAAGAGATGTAGTGCCACTGGAAGAGGTGGTGGTTGCCGGTGAGTGGCTGGAGACAGTGATGGTGGAGTATGGAAGAAAGAAAGGAAGAGAAGAGAGGTGATGGAGAAAGAAAAAGGAAGAAATAAGAGAGAAGGTGGGAGAGGGAGAGAAGCAGGGCGCGCAACTTTAAAGCTGATTCGCGCAATCGACGCGCGCGCACACAGTGTGCTGGCGCGTCGGTAAAGGTGGAGCGAGGGATGCGTGCGCGTCATTGGCACGTACGCGCGAGTATAGTTGTGCCCCTGGCACAGGGCTGGCACAAAGTTGGCCTAAGTATGGCACAACTCTCGGATTTTTATATCAGGGAGTTCATAGTGCACAATCGGCATTGCACGTAGATGGTCAATTTGCAAGGGAGCGCGCAGGCGGCATGCACGCTGGTGCGTGGGTGCCTGACATGAAGTGGACACAAAGTGGGCACAAGGTGGGAACAACTCTCGAATTTTTGGCCCAGGAGTAAGAATGCACCACCGGCGCACGCGCGCACAGTGCGCTCGCGCGCGGATGCCCTTTTTCCTTGCTTTTTTTTAACACTACATAGAAGAAGCTATTCTAACACATTTTTGACAGGTGTTCAAGCTAGTAGTCAAGAGAACACTGATAAACCACTATTTTATGGTTTATCTTGTGCTCAATTGAGTGCTTTTTATCAAGCCTTTGCACTCTTATTCATACTATTTGCATGGTTTTACAATTCCTTCCCAGAATTTGTTCTATGATTGAAAACTTGCTTCTTTGGTCTTAATTTCGCTATGTTTAATCCTTTCTTATTACCATTCGATGCCGTGATATGTGTGTTAAGTGATTTCAGGATTTACAGGGTAGGAATGGCTTAGAGGATGAAAAGGAAGCATGCAAAAGTGGAAGGAATACAAGAAACTGAAGAAACTCATAAAGCTGTCCAGCCTGACCTTCTGGTACTAAATCAACCATAACTTGAGCTACAGAGGTCCAAATGATGCTGTTCTAGCTGTGTTGGAAAGCTAACGTCCGGGGCTTCGCAACAATATATAATTTTCCATAGTTGATCTGGCGTTTAAGGATGCTCACGCACAAAGCACATGCACGCGCACGTTGGCAAAATGCCCATCGGCGCGCACGCGCACCTGGGGCGTACGCGCGCATGAGCCGCGACTTGTATGTGGCAGATTTCGTCCCCATCAATTTTTGGACTATTTCTGACCCAGTTTTTAGCGCAAAAAATACAGATTAGAGGCTGGAAGTGGAGCAGAATCAGGGGATTCATTCATAATTCACTTTTCATAATTTAGATGTAGTTTTTAGAGAGAGAGGTTCTCTCCTCTCTCTTAGGATTTAGGATTAGAATTTCTATTAGGATTAGAATTTTTTTCTTCTTCATCACAGGTTCAATGTTCCTTTACTTCAATTTCTCTTCCACTTTTATTCATTCTATTATTTTATTTTAGTTTGCCAAATTGGCTTATGAACTTTTCCATATTGGGATTGATTTTCTTAATTAATACACATTGAGGTATTTCAGACTCATGATTGCTTTTCCTTATTATAATTTAGATTTTTTACTATTGGCTTTGGTTAATTAATTGGTAACTTTTGAGTTTTCAAACTCATCGTGATTGATAATTAATATCTTTGCTGATTGATTTAGATTCCTATAACTCTAGTCTTTCCTCAGAAGTTGACTAGGACTTTAGGAGTTGAATTGATTCACCCACTTGACTTACCTTCATAGTTAGAGGTTGACTTAGTGGTAGCAAAAATATAATTCTCATCACCAATGATAAGGATAGCTAGGATAGGACTTCCAGTTTTCATACCTTGCGAAGAGTTTTCTCATTATTGATTTAATTCCCTGCAATTTATTTCTCTTTTTCAAACCTTTTGAAATCCCAAAAATACTATTTTCCATAACCAATAATAAATCATACTTCCCTGCAATTCCTTGAGAAGACTACCCGAGGTTTGAATACTTCGGTTTATAAATTTTATTGGGTTTGTTACTTGTGACAACCAAACGTTTGTAAGAAAGGGATTCTTGTCGGTCTAGAAGCTATACTTACAACGGAAATTTATTTGTGAAAATTCTAGATTGCGCGAGAGTTTCGTTCTTCAAAATGGCGCCGTTGCGACGGAATTGCAAACGTGTGCCTTATTATTGGTTATTGTAAATATTTTTCTTTTACTTGTTTATTTGTTTTTGTTTTCCCTTCTTATTTCTAATAGCTACTATGAGTTCTCACCCCTCTCGCTTTGAGTTTGGTTCTAATTTTGTCGAAAGGAATGGAAGCTATAACAGGAATATGCATCACGGTCTAAGCAATCAAAGGTGGATGGAGCCAAGAGGATATGATCAATCCTTTAGGCAACAACACCTTCCAAGATATCATGGACAGAGACCATTCTACAAGGCATGCCAAACTGATAGATATGGTGGACCCCCTTGTAATTACCAACAAGCCCCACCCTGTGCTCATAGACCATCCTCTCAACATAGCTTCGAACCACCACACTCACAAGCTCTCTTTCACCATTCACCATCGTATGATCCTTATTCACCCTAATTCCAATCCAATTACTCCCAAGAACCACCACTTCCCCATGTACCATGTCCATATCAATCACCTCAAGAATCACAGGCACGCCTCAAGGAAACAGTAGATCCATTTCATGAAACCCTTCATCAACTAGAGCAAGCAATAAATCAATTATCTTCCAGACGTTCGGACACTCAAGGAACTCCCATGGCTTCATGTGGAGAATATAACGAAGAACATAGCATGAAGGAGACACTAGAAACTCCAGTGGACAGTATAGAGCATAACTTCATACTGGAACAAGTAGAGGAAGCTGTCATTATAGAAGAAGAAGAGTTGGTTGAAGATTTAGGAGATGCTTGAAGAGAGAACTTTTGCGTGGTCTAGAATTTAGAATAAATTTCCATTGCAAGTATAGCTTCTAAACCAAGAAAAGTCCTTTCTTACAAACGTTTTGGTTGTCACAAGTAACAAACCCCTGATAAAATTGATAACCGAATTATTTAAACCTCGGGTCATCTTCTCAAGGAATTGCAGGGATGTATGTTCTTATTATTGGTTATGAGTCTTGTAAATTGGGGGTTTTGAAAGTAAGGAACAAGTATGTTAAATGATAAGAAAAATAAAATAGTAATGATAAAATAAACTCTTGGCAAGGTATTAGAATCGAAATTCCTATCCTAGTTATCCTTATCAGGTGTGATAAAAATTGGGTTTTAATCCCACTTAGTTATCCTTTATTAAACAAGGGAAGGCCAAGTGGACTAATTAGCTTGATCCTCAAGTCCTAGTCAATCCCTGTGGGAAGACTAGCTTTAGAGCGATCTAGATAAATTAGAATCTGCCAATTTCAACCACTGCTGAGTTTGACAACTCAAGTATTATCAATTACTTAACCAAAGCCAAAAAGGGGAAAAATCTAAATTATTTATATAAATAAAAAAAACAATCATGAGTCTGAAATACCTCAAATTATACTAAATAGAGAAAATCCTAACATGAATGGTTCATAAGCCAAATAGGCAACATAAGTAATACAAGCATTAAAGTATCTCAAAGTAGAAGAGAAGTCAAAATAAAGGAATATTGAACCTGATAGAAAGATGAGATAAAAATATTCCTAAGTTCTAAAAATCCTAATCATAATCCTAAGAGAGAAGAGAGAACCTCTCTCTCTAAAAACTACATCTAAATCCTGAAACTATGTATTCTGTCCCTAATCTATGTATGATGTATTCCCTCACTTTATAACTTCTAATCTGTGCCTCTTGGACTTGGATCTGGGCCAAAAGGGGCCCAAAAATCACTGGAAACGAAATCTGCAAATTTTGCAGATCGCGCACGTCATGCGTCTGCGTAGGTCACGCGGTCGCGTCATCTGGAGTGTTGCTCTTTCACGCGGTCGCGTCACTCATGCGCCCGCGTCAATTGTATTTTGCAAGTCACGCGTTCGCTTTATCCATGCGTTCGCGTCGAATCTCTTTAGCGCGAACCAGGCGTTCGCGTCATCCATGCGGACGCGTCACTGCCAGTTTCTCCAAAATTCCAATTTATGCTTTCCTTTCCATCCTTTAAGTCATTCCTGCCTTAGAAGCTCTGCAACTACTCAACATACAAATCACGGCATCGAATGGTAATAAAGGGTAATTAAAATAATTACTTTTAAAGCATAGAAAACATGTATTTCACATATATCACATAATAATGAAGGGAAAGCAAAACTATGCAGTTTCCATGATTAAGTAGGTGAAGGGTTGAATAAATCACTTAAAATTGAGCACAATATATATCACAAAATATGGGTTTATCAACCTCCCCACACTTAAACAATAGCATGTCCTTATGCTAAATCTAAGATAAAGAGTAAGGTAAAGTGGTGGAATCTCATGCAATGCAATCTATCCTAGATGCAACTACCTAAATGAGTCATGCAAATCTAGTTATTATTCATCTATATATAAAGCTTTACATGTAGTTAAATTAATTCACATTCTCAAGGAATCATATACGCATAGCCAACCTTAGATAATGTTAAAGCACTTTTACAATTGAGATGGAAAAAATATTTTTCAAACTTGCAAGACAATTAACAATAGAGGTAGAGATATATGGTGATGAGCTATTGAACCCTCACTAGATTTTGTGTTTACTCTCTAGTCACTCATTGTTTATTGGGTTAATCACTCTATTCTTCTTTTTATCCTTACTTTCTATAACTTTGTTCTTTATCTAACCAATCAACAATTATAGAATATAGACATACAAAAATCACTAGGTCTTTTCAAGGTTATAGTGGGGCCAAGGTAGAGGTAAGGATATATGTATAAGGCTAAGTGAGCTAATAAGTGAATTCTTGATTAGTCTAAGATCTCACCTAACATATATATACTTTTGCACAAATCAAAGTTTCTTAACCTATTTGCCCAAATTTTTCCACTTTGTATTGTAAACTCATGCATTTAAATTTAACTTTGTCCCATGTGCATTGATTCTTCTTATTTTGTGTTTGGGGAATTTTTGTATCCCTGGTGCACGAAATTGTGTGGCCAATATTAATGGAATATTTAACACAGCTTCGCACAACTAACCAGCAAGTGCACTGGGTCGTCCAAGTAATACCTTACATGAGTAAGGGTCGATCCCACGGAGATTATTGGTTTGAAGCAAGCTACGTTTATTTTATTATTCTTATTCAGGATATTAATTAAAATTATCAGTTGGGATTATTAGATTGGAAAAATAAAAGAGAATAAAATCGTTACTTGTTGTGCAGTAATGAGAAATATGTTGGAGTTTTCGAGATGGTTTGTCCTCTGAATTTCAGCAATGTAATATTCAACTCAATTGTTTGTAAAGCACGTCTACGGCAATTTGTATGTAGGGTGTCACCATTGTCAGTGGCTACCTCCCATCCTCTCAGTGAAAACGGTCCAGGTGCTCTGTCACAGCACAGCTAATCAGCTGTTGGTTCTCAATCATGTTGGAATAGGATCCATTGATCCTTTTGCGTTTGTCATCACGCCCAGCAATCGCGAGTTTGAAGCGCATCACAGCCATTCAATACTTGAATCCTACTCGGAATACCACAGACAAGGTTTAGACCTTCCGGATTCTCAAGAGTGGCCGCCATCAATTCTAGCTTATACCGCGGAGATTCTGATTAAGGAATTTAAGAGAAGCTTATTCAATCTGATGTAGAACGGAGGTGGTTGTCAGGCACACGTTCATGGATTGAGGGAGGTGATGAGTGTCACGGATCATCACCTCCTTCATAATTAAGCGCGAATAAACATCTTAGATCGGACCATACACACGTTTGAGTGAAATAGAAACAATTGCATTAATTCATCGAGACGCTGCAGAGCTCCTCACCCCCAACAATGGAGTTTAGAGACTCATGCCGTCAAAAAGTATGTAATTCAGATCTGAAAATGTCATGAGATACAAAATAAGTCTCTAAAAGTTGTTTAAATAGTAAACTAGTAACCTAGGTTTACAGAAAATGAGTAAACTAAGATAATTGGTGCATAAATCCACTTCTGGGGCCCACTTGGTGTGTGCTGGGGCTGAGACTAAAGCTATCCACGAGCTGAGGCTTTTCTTGGAGTTGAACTCCAAGTTATAACGTGTTTTGGGCGTTCAACTCCGGATCATGACGTGTTTCTGGCGTGTAACTCCAGACAGCAGCATGTACTTGGCGTTCAATGCCAAGTTATGTCATCTATCTTCGCGCAAAGTATGGACTATTATATATTGCTGGAAAGCCCTAGATGTCTATTTTCCAACGCCGTTGAGAGCGCGCCAATTGGACTCCTGTAGCTCCAGAAAATCCATTTCGAGTGCAGGGAGGTCAGAATCCAACAGCATCAGTAGTCCTTTTTCAGCCTAACTCAGATTTTTGCTCAGCTCCCTCAATTTCAGTCAGAAAATACCTGAAATCACAGAAAAACACACAAACTCATAGTAAAGTCCAGAAATATGATTTTTGCCTAAAAACTAATAATATTCTACTAAAAACCAATTAAAACATGCTAGAATCTACATGAAATTACCCCCAAAAAGCGTATAAAATATCCGCTCATCACAACACCAAACTTAAACTGTTGCTTGTCCCCAAGCAACTAGATGAATAAAAGAGAATAAAGAGAAATCAAGAGGCAATAATATCTCAGAGTTTTAAGTGAAGTTCAGTTTCTAATTTAGATGAGCGGGGCTGGTAGCTTTTTGTTTCTGAACAGTTTTGGCATCTCCCTTTATCCTTTGAAATTCAGAATGATTGGCATCCATAGGAACTCAGAATTCAGATAGTATTATTGATTTTCCTAGTGTATATGTTGATTCTTGAACATAGCTACTCTATGAGTCTTGGCCGTGGCCCTAAGCACTTTGTTTTCCAGTATTACCACCGGATACATAAATGCCACAGACACATGACTGGGTGAACCTTTTCAGATTGTGACTCAGCTTTGCTAAAGTCCCCAGTTAGAGGTGTCCAGAGCTCTTAAGCACACTCTTTTGCTTTGGATCACGACTTTAACCACTCAATCTCAAGCTTTTCACTTGGACCTTCATGCCACAAGCACATGGTTAGGGACAGCTTGATTTAGCCGCTTAGGCCTGGATTTTATTTACTTGGGCCCTCCTATCCACTGATGCTCAAAGCCTTGGATCCTTTTCTTAATCCAATGATTTCTTGTAAAGCTAAAAAGTTTTTTTTTTCACTGCTTTTTCTTGCTTCAAGAATCAAATTCATGATTTTTCAGATCATCAATAGTATTTTTCGTGTTCCTCATTCTTTCAGGAGCCAATATTCATAAAATTCAGGATAAAAATTATGCACTGTTCAAGCATTCATTCAGAGAACAAAAAGTATTGCCACCACATATAGTTAATTATAATTTTTATTATTAAGAACTCGAAAAAGAAAAATTACTTCTTTATTCTAATTATCTACTATTTTATTCATGCTTGATGATGATGAGAAAAATAAATTATAACTTAATTAGGAATAAAACCAGAATAGATATACTAATTACTACTACTGCTACTACTACTACTACTACTATATATCTCCTAAGGTAAATTTCTATAAAAATACTATCACAGAGATAAAGCTAAAAATTGGAACCCAACAACCTGTTATTTTGAGAAGTAGATGTTCCTCTAATCTGTGGGGTGCTTTTCAAGGATTAATTTTTGGCGCTTCAGCTCCCTTAGATCACGCCCTTGCTCTTCCTGTTTCTTAAGCAGTTTGCAAAGCATGCTACTTTGATTGTTCTGTTCTTCCTTTATTTGGTCCATAGCTTCTTGCAATTTGGAAATAGAAGCCTCAAGATGTTCCCAAAATTCGAATTGAGGGAGTTCTGGGAGGACTTTCTGTGCTTTCTTCTTGTTTGAATCATCCTGCAGCTGTTGTCTGTCCATTGATATTCTAGTGATTGGCCTCTCAACTGAGATATACTCTGTTATTCCCATCTTTACTCCGGCATCTTTGCAGAGCATAGAAATTAAGCTTGGATAGGCCAATCTAGCGTCCTTGGAATTCCTGTTTGCTATTTTGTATAGTTCACATGAGATCAGTTGATGGACTTCTACTTCTTTTCCCAACATGATGCAGTGAATCATTACTGCTCTTTTAATGGTAACTTCAGAATGGTTGCTGGTGAGCAATATGGAACGCCCAATGAAATCCAGCCAGCCTCTGGCTACTGGTTTTAGATCTTTGTTTTTGAGTTGATTTGGGATGCCAGTCGTGCTGGTGGTCCACCTGGCTTCAGGGATGCATATATCCTCTAGAATCTTGTCCAGACCTTTATTTACCCTCATCATTCTCCTATTAAAGGAGTCTGGGTCATCTTTCAGTTGAGGAAGCTTAAATATCTCCCTGATCTTGTCAGGATGGGTATGAACAATCTTTCCTCTGACTAAGGTCCGATGGTCATAGAGAGCAGCTCCAATTATTCTTTGCCTGTCTGTCTGCCATAGATTAGCATAAAACTCCTGAACCATGTTCCTTCCCACTTTCGTTTCAGGATTGGCTAGAATTTCCCAGTTCTTGTTTCGAATTTGCTCTTGGATCTCCGGATATTCATCTTCCTTCAGATCAAATTTGACTTCCGGGATCACTGATCTGTGACTCATTATTTTGTAGTAGTGGTCTGAATGTTCTTTAGTTAAGAACTTCCCTTGATTCCAAAGTGGTTTTGGAGTATTCTCTTTCTTGCCTCTTGGGGTGAGTTGTTTTCCTTTAGGAGCCATGATCTTAATGAGTATGTTTTTGTGATCACGGATAAACACACCAAACTTAGAGCTTTGCTTGTCCTCAAGAAAAAGAGAAGAAAGGAGAGGAATAGGAGGAGAGCAAGTGTGGCATGGTGATGATGAGAGGGGCGCCGAATTCAATATATAGGGAGGGGGTGGGAAATTTCGAAAATAAGAAAAAGATAAGATAGAAGATATGATTTATAAAAGATAGATATGATAAGAAAAAGATATAGTTTAAAGAGAAAGATATGAATGATATTTAAAAAGATAAATCTGAATTTTTAATTTAAAAAAAAGATTTTAAAAAGATAATTGAGTTTTGAAAAACTTAGAAGAGTTGGATTGGATTGGAAAACAATTTGTCTTTATGGATTAAGACATATTTGATATTTTTGAAAAAGGGATTTTAGAAATTAGGGTTCTTAGAAAACTAATTTGATTTTGAAGGATGACATTTTGAAACATGTTTATGCAAGAAATCATGAATTGAAACATAAAAATTTAGAAAAATTGTAAAGAAAAAGAATTTTACCTCCTCCCCGCCATCCTGGCGTTAAACGCCCAAACGCTGCATGTTTTGGGCGTTTAACGCCCAAATGCTGCTTCTCCTGGGCGTTCAACGCCCAGCTGATGCTTCTTTCTGGCGTTGAACGCCAGGAAGTCCTTTGTCACTGGGCGTTTTTCTGAACGCCCAGGATGCTAACAATCTGGCGTTAAATGCCCAGAAGGTGCTTCTTTCTGGCGTTCAACGCCCAGAAGATGCTCCTTTCTGGCGTTTAACGCCCAGATGGCTACCCTTACTGGCGTTGAACGCCCAGTGGGTGCTTCTTTTGGGCGTTCAACGCCCAAAATGTTTCTTACTGGCTTTTTCACGCCAGTGAGCTTCCAAATTTCCCTTAAACTCTGTGAATTCAATCAATTGCTATTTTTACCCTTTGAAGATACTTGGACACATACCTGTAAAAAAAGGAAATTTATTTAATTAGTAAATAAACTTTGTAAATGGCTGGGTTGCCTCCCAGTAAGCGCTTCTTTATTGTCTTTAGCTGGACTACCACTGAGCTCTAATCAAGTCTCAGTTTGGAGCATTCTTGCTCGAAGTTACTTTCAAGATAATGTTTAATTCTCTGTCCATTAACGATGAACTTTTTGTTAGAGTCATTATCCTGAAGCTCTACGTATCCATATGGTGATACACTTGTAATTACATATGGACCTCTCCACTGGGATTTTAATTTCCCGGAGAATAATTTGAGCCTAGAATTAAATAGCAAAACTTTTTGCCCTGGCTCAAAGACTCTGGATGACAATTTCTTATCATGCCATCTTTTTGCTTTCTCTTTGTAAATTTTTGCATTCTCGAAAGCATTGAGTCTAAATTCCTCTAGCTCTTTTAACTGAAGCAATCGTTTTTCTCCAGCTAACTTGGCATCAAGGTTCAGGAATCTGGTTGCCCAGTAGGCCTTATGTTCCAGTTCCACTGGCAAGTGACATGCCTTTCCATACACAAGCTGGTATGGAGAGGTCCCTATAGGGGTCTTGAATGCTGTTCTGTATGCCCACAGAGCATCATCCAAGTTTCTTGCCCAATCCCTTCTACGGTTAATTACAGTCCGTTCCAGGATTCTTTTGAGTTCTCTATTTGAGAATTCAGCTTGCCCATTAGTCTGTGGGTGATATGGAGTAGCTACCCTGTGGCTAACTCCATAACGAACCAAAGCAGAGTAAAGCTGTTTATTGCAAAAATGAGTGCCCCCATCACTGATTAATACTCTAGGGGTACCAAATCTGTTGAAGATGTGTTTCTGGAGGAATTTTAACACTGTTTTAGTGTCATTAGTGGGTGTTGTAATAGCCTCCACCCATTTGGATACATAATCCACTGCCACCAGAATATAAGTGTTTGAGTATGATGGTGGGAAAGGTCCCATGAAGTCAATGCCCCATACATCAAACAACTCAATCTCCAAGATCCCTTGTTGAGGCATGGCATAACTATGAGGTAGATTGTCAGATCTTTGGCAACTGTCACAATTAAGCACAAACACTCGGGAATCTTTATAGAGAGTAGGCCAGTAGAAGCCACTTTGGAGGACTCTTGTGGCTGTTCGTTTACTTCCAAAATGTCCTCCATATTATGATCCATGGCAGTGCCATAGGATCTTCTGTGCTTCTTCTTTAGGTATACATCTACAGATTACTCCGTCTGCACATCTCTTGAAGAGATATGGTTCATCCCAAAGATAGTACTTTGCATCTGTGATCAATTTCTTTGTTTGTTGCCTACTGTACTATTTGGGTATGAATCTTACTGCCTTGTAGTTTGCAATGTCTGCAAACCATGGTACTTCCTGGATGGCAAAGAGTTGCTCATCAGGAAAGGTTTCAGAGATCTCAGTGAGAGGGAGGGACGCCCCTTCTACTGGTTCTATTCGGGACAGGTGGTCTGCTACCTGATTCTCTGTCCCTTTTCTGTCTCTTATTTCTATATCAAACTCTTGCAGAAGCAACACCCATCTTATAAGTCTGGGTTTTGAATCCTGCTTTGTGAGTAGATATTTAAGAGCAGCATGATCAGTATACACAATCACTTTTGATCCTACTAAGTAGGATCTAAACTTGTCAATGGCGTAAACCACTGCAAGTAGCTCTTTTTCCGTGGTTGTGTAGTTCTTCTGGGCGTCATTTAGAACACGACTGGCATAGTAAATGACGTGCAGAAGCTTGTCATGCCTTTGTCCCAACACTGCACCAATGGCATGGTCACTGGCATCACACATTAGTTCAAATGGCAATGCCCAGTTTGGTGCAGAGATGATTGGTGCTGAGACCAGTTTAGCTTTCAGAGTCTCAAATGCCTGCAGACACTCTTTATCAAAGATAAATGGCGTGTCAGCAGCTAGCAGGTTGCTTAGAGGTTTGGCGATTTTTGAAAAATCCTTTATAAACCTCCTATAGAATCCTGCATGCCCCAGAAAGCTGATTGCCTTAACATTGGTTGGTGGTGGTAATTTTTCAATTACCTCTACCTTAGCTTGATCCACCTCTATTCCCTTGTTCGAGATTTTGTACCCAAGGACAATTCCTTCAGTCACCATAAAGTGACACTTCTCCCAGTTTAAAACCAGGTTAGTCTCTTGGCATCTCTTTAGAACAAGTGCTAGATGGTTAAGGCAGGAGCTGAATGAGTCTCCAAACACTGAAAAGTCATCCATGAAGACTTCCAGAAATTTTTCCACCATATCAGAGAAAATTGAGAGCATGCACCTCTAAAAGGTTGCAGGTGCATTGCACAGGCCAAATGGCATCCTTTTGTATGCAAATACTCCAGATGGACATGTGAATGCCGTTTTCTCTTGATCCTGGGGATCTACTGCAATTTGATTATAACCTGAATATCCATCCAGGAAGTAGTAGTATTCATGACCTACTAGTCTTTCTAGCATCTAGTCTATGAATGGTAAAGGAAAGTGATCCTTTCTGGTGGCTGTATTGAGCCTTCTGTAATCAATACACATACGCCACCCTGTAACTGTTCTTGTAGGAACCAATTCATTTTTTTCATTGTGAACCACTGTCATGCCACCTTTCTTAGGGACGACTTGGATAGGGCTTACCCAGGGGCTATCAGAAATAGGATAAATAATCCCAGCCTCTAGTAACTTAGTAACCTCTTTCTGCACTACTTCCTTCATGGCTGGATTCAGCCGCCTTTGTGGTTGAACCACTGGCTTGGCGTCACCCTCCAGTAAGATCTTGTGCATGCATCTGGCTGGGCTAATGCCCTTAAGATCACTGATGGACCACCCAAGAGCTGTTTTGTGTGTCCTTAGCACTTTAATTAGTGCTTCCTCTTCCTGTGGCTCTAAGGTAGAGCTTATGATTACAGGAAAGGTATCACCTTCTCCCAGAAATGCATATTTCAGGGATGGTGGTAATGGTTTGAGTTCAGGTTTGGGAGGTTTCTCCTCTTCCTGAGGGATTTTCAGAGGTTCTATTATTCTCTCTGATTCCTCCAGATCAGGCTGAACATCTTTAAAGATGTCCTCTAGCTCTGATTCGAGACTCTCAGCTATCTTGACCTCTCTTACTAGAGAGTCAATAATATCAACACTCACGCAGTCATTTGGAGTGTCTGGATGTTGCATGGCCTTGACAACATTCAACTTGAACTCCTCCTCATTGACTCTCAAGGTTACTTCCCCTTTTTAGACGTCAATGAGGGTTCGGCCAGTTGCTAAGAAAGGTCTTCCTAGAATGAGAGTTGCACTCTTGTGCTCCTCCATTTCCAGCACCATAAAGTCAGTAGGGAAGGCGAATGGCCCAACCTTGACAATCATGTTTTCAATCACGCCTGATGGGTATTTAATGGAGCCATCTGCAAGTTGAAGACATATCCGGGTTGGTTTGACCTCTTCAGTCAAACCAAGCTTTGTGATAATAGATGCAGGTATTAGGTTGATACTTGCCCCAAGGTCACATAGAGCTTGCTTGGTACAAGTACCCTCTAATGTGCATGGTATCATAAAGCTCCCAAGATCTTTAAGCTTCTCAGGTAAGCTTTTCAGAATGACTGCACTGCATTCTTCAGTAAGGTAAACCTTTTCAGTTTCCCTCCAATCCTTCTTATGACTTAAGATCTCTTACATGAACTTAGCATAAGAGGGTATTTGCTCAAGTGCTTCTGCAAACGGAATCTTTATTTCAAGAGTCCTGAGATAGTCTGCAAAGCGGGCAAATTGCTTATCCTGTTCTACTTGACGGAGTTTTTGAGGATAAGGCATTTTGGCTTTGTATTCCTCAACCTTAGTTGCTGCAGGTTTATTACCTACAGAAGTGGGTTGGGAAGCCTTTTAAGAAGGGTTGTTATCAGCACTTGTATGTGACTGATCCCCCACTGGCATTTGAATGCCAGGGATGGAAGCTGGAGTGGTGTTAGACGCCACCTCCTTATTTGTTACTGGCGTCTGAACGCTAGAACCATGCTCCCTTTGGGCGTTCAACGCCGGATTCATGCTTGTTTCTGGCGTTGAACGCCAGGAATGAGCATGGGCTGGACGTTCAGCGCCAGCATTATTCCTCCCTGGGCTCTGATTGTCCTCAGAGGGATTTTGAGTAGCCATTTGTTCATTTCTTGGCTTTTTGCTGTTTTGAAGTGAAGTGTTTAATGTTTTCCCACTTCTTAATTGAACTGCTTGGCATTCTTCTGCTATTTGTTTTGACAGTTGCTTTTCTGTTTGCTTTAACTGTACTTCCATATTCCTGTTAACCATTCTTGTTTCCTGTAGTATTTCCTTGAATTCGGCTAGTTGCTGGGTTAGAAAGTCCAGCTGCTGATTGAATTTATTAGCCTGATCTACAGGACTGAGTTCAGCAGTTACTGTTTTAACTTCTTCTTTCATGGAAGATTCACTGCTTAGGTATAGATGTTGGTTTCTGGCAACTGTATCAATAAGCTCTTGAGCTTCTTCAATTGTTTTTCTCATATGTATAGATCCACCAGCTGAGTGGTCTAGAGAAATCTGAGCTTTTTCTATAAGCCCATAGTAGAAGATGTCTAATTGCACCCATTCTGAAAACATTTCAGAGGGGCATTTTCTTAGCATCTCTCTGTATCTCTCCCAGGCATCATAAAGGGATTCATTATCTCCTTGTTTGAAGCCTTGGATGCTTAGCCTTAGCTGTGTCATCCGTTTTGGAGGAAAATAGTGATTCAGGAATTTTTCTGACAGCTGTTTCCATGTTTTTATGCTGTTTTTAGGTTGGTTATTTAACCACCTCTTAGCTTGATCTTTTACAGCAAATGGAAACAGTAATAATCTGTAGACATCCTGATCTACTTCCTTATCATGTACTGTATCAGCAATTTGCAAAAATTGTGCCAGAAACTCTGTAGGTTCTTCCTGTGGAAGACAGGAATACTGGCAATTTTGCTGCACCATGATAATGAGCTGAGGATTCAACTCAAAGCTACTAACTCCAATGGAGGGTATACAGATACTACTCCCATATGAAGCAGTAGTGGGGTTAGCATATGACCCCAGAGTCCTCCTGGACTGTTCATTTCCACTTAGTTCCATGATGGAATAAGGGAGATGATATGTATGTTGATATTATTTATTTTATAGATGTGGAATAAATAAAAATGGAATATATAAAAAAAATTTGAAAATATTTTGTGAAAATTTTTCGAAAAAAATTTGAAATTGAAATATGAATTTTATATAAAAATTTCGAAAATGTAGTTTTAAAATTAGTTAGAAAAGATATTTTTTTTTAATTTTGAATTTTATGATGAAAGAGAAAAACACATAAAAGACACAAGACTTAAAATTTTTAGATCTAATGCTCCTTATTTTCGAAAATTTTTGGAGGGAAAACACCAAGGAACATCAAACTTAAAAATTTTAAGATCAAGACACAAGAAAAACTCAAGAACACCTTGAAGATTCACAAGAACACCAAGAACAAAAGGAAGAACACCAAACTTAAAATTTTTAGAAAACTTTAATAAAATTTTCGAAAATTATGAAAAGATTAACAAGAAAACATCAAACTTAAAGTTTGGCACAAGATTAAATCAAGAAAATTTATTTTTGAAAAAGATTTTCAAAAGAACTGGTGCCCAATCATCAAGAATATAAACCAATACTCTAGCCAATTGGGAGTAAATGTAACACTTGTTTTGAATAGGTATATTCCTTTTGGAAAATTAATGCTTTAAAAAGAACACAAGTGAAACAAAAAAAGACACAAAACAAGAAAAACTCAAGATCAACAAGAAAGATAAACAAGAACAACTTGAAGATCAAGGAAAAACAAGAACATGCAATTCGAAAAAAATTAAGAAACAAGGAAAAGCATGCAATTGACACCAAACTTAGAACAAGACACTAGACTTACGAAAAATTGACAATTAATTAAGAAAAATAATATTTTTGAAAAGAAATTTTTGAAAAGAAACTATCCTATCAGAATTTAATGACTCTATGACAATAAAAATAAATTATTCCTAATCTAAGAAATAAAATAAACCTTTAGTTGTTCAAACTCGAATAATCCCCGGCAACGGCGCCAAAAACTTGGTGCACAAAATTGTGTGGCCAATATTAATGGACTATTTAACACAGCTTCGCACAACTAACCAGCAAGTGCACTGGGTCGTCCAAGTAATACCTTACGTGAGTAAGGGTCGATCCCACGGAGATTATTGGTTTGAAGCAAGCTACGTTTATTTTATTATTCTTATTCAGGATATTAATTAAAATTATCAGTTGGGATTATTAGATTGGAAAAATAAAAGAGAATAAAATCGTTACTTATTCTGCAATGTAATATTCAACTCAATTGTTTGTAAAGCACGTCTACGGCAAGCTGTATGTAGGGTGTCACCATTGTCAGTGGCTACCTCCCATCCTCTCAGTGAAAACGGTCCAGGTGCTCTGTCACAGCACGGCCAATCAGCTGTTGGTTCTCGATCATGTTGGAATAGGATCCATTGATCCTTTTGCGTTTGTCATCACGCCCAGCGATCGCGAGTTTGAAGCGCATCACAGCCATTCAATCCTTGAATCCTACTCGGAATACCACAGACAAGGTTTAGACCTTCCGGATTCTCAAGAGTGGCCGCCATCAATTCTAGCTTATACCGCGGAGATTCTGATTAAGGAATTTAAGAGAAGCTCATTCAATCTGATGTAGAACGGAGGTGGTTGTCAGGCACACGTTCATGGATTGAGGGAGGTGATGAGTGTCACGGATCATCACCTCCTTCATAATTAAGCGCGAATAAACATCTCAGATCGGACCATACACACGTGTGAGTGAAATAGAAACAATTGCATTAATTCATCGAGACGCTGCAGAGCTCCTCACCCCCAACAATGGAGTTTAGAGACTCATGCCGTCAAAAAGTATGTAATTCAGATCTGAAAATGTCATGAGATACAAAATAAGTCTCTAAAAGTTGTTTAAATAGTAAACTAGTAACCTAGGTTTACAGAAAATGAGTAAACTAAGATAATTGGTGCATAAATCCACTTCTGGGGCCCACTTGGTGTGTGCTGGGGCTGAGACTAAAGCTATCCACGAGCTGAGGCTTTTCTTGGAGTTGAACTCCAAGTTATAACGTGTTTTGGGCGTTCAACTCCGGATCATGACGTGTTTCTAGCGTGTAACTCCAGACAGCAGCATGTACTTGGCGTTCAACGCCAAGTTACGTCGTCTATCTTCGCGCAAAGTATGGACTATTATATATTGCTGGAAAGCCCTGGATGTCTACTTTCCAACTCCATTGAGAGCGCGCCAATTGGACTCTTGTAGCTCTAGAAAATCCATTTCGAGTGCAGGGAGGTCAGAATCCAATAGCATCAGCAGTCCTTTTTCAGCCTAACTCAGATTTTTGCTCAGCTCCCTCAATTTCAGTCAGAAAATACCTGAAATCACAGAAAAACACACAAACTCATAGTAAAGTTCAGAAATATGATTTTTGCCTAAAAACTAATAATATTCTACTAAAAACCAATTAAAACATGCTAGAATCTACATGAAATTACCCCCAAAAAGCGTATAAAATATCCGCTCATCAATCTCCTTATTGAAAATAAATTTTTTTATATGCACATGGTGACTTTTAATTGTTTTGATATCACATGAGCATGCTTCCCAAAATTTTTAAATAATTTATTCGATTTAAATTCCTACTCTTTTTTATCATCCTATGTTCCCATAAAATTCCTCACACTTAAATGTTACACAATATCTATCTTAAGCTAACCAAGGATTCAACTTGGGATTTTTATTTTGTTTTTCTGCTTAAGGCTAGTAATGTGGTTATAAAACAGAAGGAGATTAAAAGGCTCAAGGGGGCTAACAAGGATGGCATAAAAGGTAGGCTTTATTTGGAATAAGTGAGGAAAAATTCAAATGATGGCCTCAATCACTTTCTTAGTATGTATCTATATTTTATAATCGGACATATAGATTAAAGCAAAGCAAAGAACATCAGAATAAAAAAGAAGGGCGAAGCACACAGGAATAAAAATTATAGTTTGAATGTAACCATACTATTAAGCTCAAAACTCTCAGGCTGTCTGTTCTCAAGCTCATAAACTATATATCAGTTATGTATGTCATGCAAGTAGAAATTAAGAGTTTCCATTATTCTCAATGTAAAATTTATTTGAGTGGCTTTAAATTTTTAGTGTTCCTTCTTGATGAAATGTTGTTAACTAACTAACATGTAATGCTATATATACAAGGGGTGTGAATTGTTTTGATTCTGTTAAAGTCTCTAGCTTACTTCCTTTTTATTTTCAATCAAATCAACTATCATATGCTAAAAAGGGTAAACTATACTAATTAATCCACTTAATATATAACTAGTAAACTAAGGTACAAATCAAGCTAAAATATCCAGGATATTATACAGCCCAAAGTGCATAATGCAAAAAGTACAATAAAAACAAGAGAGAAATGTGCAAAAATACTTAAAATGGGCAAAATAAGAAGAGAGTCTGTAGTGGTTCACCAAAAGATATGCCAGAGATGGCAACCTCCCCACACTTAAAATAAAGCATCGTCCTCGATGCTCACTCAAGCCGGGTGTGAAGGAGTGTCATCTCCGGAAGGATGGGCTGCTGGTGTCTCGATGGTACGCTGAGGGTCTGCAGTCTCAGTGAGGGTAGGAGGAGCGGTCTGCTGAAGCGGGGCTCTGTCTGTAGAGGAACCTCTGGATCTTCAGCCTGTAGCTGGTGGTGCTCCTCATGGCGTGGAACATTGTGCGCGGGACCTCCCTGCTCAGTCTGGGTAGGTGCCTCCTCCTCATGATCGCTCACCTCCTCCTCAGATTTGTCGGAGGGCGTGTCGGGCTCGGAGGGGATGTCACCACCAGAGCGGATCATCAGCTTGAGGTGCTCATAGCGTCGCTTTTGGCGACGCTCAGACCTCTCAAAACGTCGCCTGTTGCGACGTTCAGACCTCTCAAACTGCTGCTGGTGATGGCGCTCCATCTGATCTAGGCGGTCAAAGAGTCGGTGCACCAGACGGTAGATGGGCTCAGGAGCAGGTGGGGGTGCAATGGGTGGTGCTGGGCCAGTGGAAGCAGAAGGAGCTGCTGAAGAAGTGGCTGCCTCAGTAGTGTCAGTGAGGAATGGGGGGCGGTAGCCGAAAGCCAGAAACTTTCGATTGTGAGGGATGATCTTCTGGCACTCTGCGGCGGGGGCCTTTCATCAGCAACCTCCCAAGGTACCTCAGCTCGGCAACCCAACTGAGTAATCAGGTAAGGAAAGGAGAGGGTGCCTCTAACATGGACCCTGGCCATGTAATGCCGGATAAAGCGAGGTAGATAAAGGTCCTTACCCGTCATCACACACCAGATGAGGGTAATCATAGCAGCTGGCACCTCCGTCTCATGAGTGCTCGGCATCACATAGTTACTCAGAATCTGTTGCCATAGCCGAGCCTCATCATTCAGATATATAAGCCTGATTCCCTTGGGTACCAATGTGCTTGTTCCCATGACCCAAGGAACAGTAGGATCAAGAGTGATGTCCCTCTTTACTGCATCCCAATCAAACTTCATGAATCGTATATCCTCCTCAGCTTTCTGGTAACCATCTGGCTGATTAGATTTAGGTGGAAGCTAGAGGATCTCTTTAATTGCTTCCTCAGTAATCAGAACTTGCTTGCCTTTGAGCTGTACTGCATCCAGAGATGATAGAAAATAATTGCAGTAGAATTCTCTGACCCAGGATGAGTTGACCTCAGTCAAATTTCTCTCCAGGAAGAACCAGCCTCTCTGTTTGATCTGATCTGAAGTGTACTGCATGAGTTCTTCTGGAATTTTTAGTGTCCTTTCCAGGTATAGGTTCCTCGATGTAGCAAAAACTGGGTACTTCAACTCACAGTATTTGTTTGCAAACTTAACCGGGTCAGCTGCAGGTACCAACTGATCAGCCTTTTCCTGCGGAGTAAAGTTCTTCTCCCGCCAGGAATCATCATGTAAGATGCCTAGGATAGAACCAGAGGATTCGCCTCTTTTCTTTTTGCCAATGGTAACTTTGCTCTTTCCCCTGCTTTGAGAGTCAAACATCCTGAAAAATAGAATTTTCAAAATATAATTGAGGAATAAAAGCAGGAAAACAAGTAGGCAAATAACAAGATAAGCACGAAGTGGCAAAGGAGCAGTAGAGAAATGAAATGAGTTAAGTAAAGGTATATTTTGGATTGTGCTGGAGTTGAAAAGCTGAGATGAGAAATCACAGTCCAAAATATAGTAGAAGTGGAAAGCTGTTAATTAGGAAAAACAATAATCATGCCATGAGTGAAATTAAGTGAAAGAAGTAGTGAAAAAGGCAAAGGGGGAAGTTAGAAAGTTAAAGGTGGGTAAAATTGAAAAAAGGGGTTAGAAAGCGAAAATCAGTGAGTTAGTAAAAAGAAAGTCAGAGTAAGTGGCATGATGATTGGTTTCTAAGTAACAAGAATCTCACAATTTTAAGCAACAGTCAACTCATATTCAAGCAGGGATAACAGTGTATTGATGATGATTCATATAGATACAGAAGTAGCAAAAATTAAAATCAAATCATCAGTAATGCAATTTATTAAACAGGAAATCAAAAGGAATAAAAATGCTGGCCCGTGCATTCAAGAATGGATTTGGTTGATTAATTAGAAAATTGAGAAATGCTAAAACCAAGTCTTGAATGTAAAAAGGAAACAATTTGCAGAAAATTGGGCAGCATTCTGGCTAAAATCGGATGTTCCCGGAAAACAAATAGCAAGAAAGACAGTTCATATGAGATTTTAGCAATTGCTGCAAATAGTCACAAACAGTAGGAAGAGTGAAGAACAGTCTAATAGCAGTATGAAACATTAAAGAATAACATAGGAACAGTATTAACATCACAACCAGATTAAAATTGCAGAACAGATAAAACAAGTAACAAGTACGGTGTAATTATCAGGCCTAAATCTACTAACCACATCCTAGCTACCTAACAACATATAATCCACTACAAACATGCATCTATATCTAGCCTATTCGGAACAAAAATTGGAAAATGAACCTAATGAGTCGCAAGGAGGAATCGCCGTATGGCGGAACTTGGTGCAGAAAGGGCAATGAGATGGAACAGAGATGAGGGTAGAGAGGTGGTGATGCGCTGTGGCAGCACCGGGAGGATCACGGCAGTGCGGCGGTGGAGCAGGGTCAGTGGTAGGGTGCACGATAGGGTTGAGGGGTATGGTTGAGAAGAGGGGGTTAGGGTTGGGGTGGTGGCCGACGAAGGTGGCTGCGGTGGTCGGAGGCTTGCGGTGGTGGAGCAGTGGCAGAGGTGAGAGAGAGGGAGGGAAAAGAAAGAAGGAGGAGAGGGGAGAGGTGGATGTCGCGGCGAGGTCTGGGTGGTGGTGGCGTGGCAGCGGTCTTGGAGGTCGGAGGTGGTCGTTGGTGGTGGCTGGGGGTGGTTGAGAGAGAGAGAGTTGTAGAGGAGAGGAAGAGGGTTGGGGTTTGGGTTGCGTGAAGGGTAGGGTTTCGCGTGACTTGGGGTTAGTGATCGCGAATCCACGCGAAGGGAGACGCGATCGCGTGACTAGGGTGAAATGGGGTTGACGCGGATGCGTAGTCGACGCAATCGCGTGGGTTAGGGGAAAGATGGGTGACGCGGACGCGTAAAGAACACGAACACGTCGCTGGTATTTGTGCTAGACGCACGATTCTAGCATCGTTTCAGCGCAACTCTCTGTCTGATATAGGGGTCATAATATCCGCGTGACGCGATCGCGTCGCTCACGCTTTCGCGTGGGATGGGTGTTGTGTAAGTGACGCGTTCGCGTCAGGGACGCGTACGAGTGGGTTATTTTGTGCGAAACGCACGCCAGCCGTACGATTCCAGCCCAACTTTCTGGGCGTTGGATCTTTACGCCGATATCCAGATCACGCGTTCGCGTGATTGACGCGGACGCGTGGGAGGTATTTTCCACAACTGACGCGATCGCGTGGGGCACGCGGTCGCGTGGAACAATTTGTGCCCAAGGCACGCCTCCGGCCTTGTTTTAGCGCGACTTTCTGTTCACTTTCCTTTTTCTTTTAATGCACTTGTAACGTGGACGCGTCATCGACGCTGTCGCGTCACGTGCTTTCGCTCTTTTTTTTTTATGAATTATGCAGAATGCAAAATGGAATGAATGTTATGCAGAAATTCCAGGTTCAAACAAAATTCAAAAACAGAGTAGAATGGAGAAGGAATGATCATATCATGGTGGGTTGTCTCCCACCTAGCACTTTTAGTTAAAGTCCTTAAGTTGGACATTTGATGAGCTTCCTGCTATGGTGGCTTGTGTTTGAATTCGTCCAGAAATCTCCACCAGTGTTTGGAATGCCAGCATCCTCCGGGGTCCCAAACAAGGCACGTAAAGCCTTCGAGCAGTTTTAAACAGGTTTCCAGGCTCCCGGGGTGTTGAATGTCAGAATAGATTCCAGGATCCCAAACTCTACTTTTACACCCATCTTTGTCTTGATCTGCATTTTTCCAGTCGGGTGGTGAGTAATCTGAATTCTTACTGCAGTAACCAAACAGCTTCCGAGATCCTTTCAATTGAGCTTGACACAAATCCTTGCACCTCAAATTGAAGTGTGAAACCTCATTGAATCTTGCATACCATCTCTGCGTGCGAGTCATTTCCCTTTTACTCTTAAAGCCGCAAAGAGCTCTAAGCTGGCCATCTATTTCAAGTAAACCATATTCAAGTGGAAAAGTAAAGATGAAAGCTAAGGATTTTACCCACTTGAAGTTTGTGTTAGGTGGTAATGGCCTTGGGATAGGTGTTTCCAATGGTTCTGCAAGCTCTACTCCCTTGTGGTCTTTAGTGAATTCCTCCACTTCTTTGCAAACTTCTTCAAATTCAACCTTGTCTTGATCAAAGTCTTCGATATCTTCTTCATCACTCGAGTCATAATTAGGAGGTTGAGAAAAGTCTACCTCTGCATTATCTTCGTATTCACTTGGGGAAAATTCTTCCATCTCAAAAAATTCACTTGCGGATGCAAGTTCATTACTAAGGGAACTTGACTTGTGATTATCATCATCAAGGAAACTTGTGTTTTGGGTTATTCCGTCCAATTCCTCATAAGATACTTGCTTTGGGGGTTGTGCACTATCCTCCTTAGCAACAATTGTAACGTCTTCGACGGAATTCGTTACAACTCTGGATTCTGGCGGAGGTTCGACATCTCCTAAATCTTCAACCAACTCTTCTTCTTTTATAATGACAGCTTCCTCTACTTGTTCCAGTATGAAGTTATACTCTATACTGTCCACTGGAGTTTCTAGTGTCTCCTTCATGCTACGTTCTTCATTAGGTTCTCCATATGAAGCCATGGGAGGTTGTTGAGTGTCCGAACGTCTGGAAGATAATTGATTTATTGCTTGCTCCAGTTGATGAAGGGTTGCATGAAATTGGTCTACTGATTCTTCGAAGCAAACCTGTGATTCTTGGCTTAATGGATATGGACATGCTGCATAGGAGAGTGGTGGTTCTTGGGAGTAATTGGATTGGTGTTGGGGCGGATAAGGATCATATGGTGGCGAATGGTGAAAAGAAGCTTGTGAGTATTGTGGGTTGAGGCTGTGTTAAAAGGATGGTCTCTGAGCATAGGGTGGGGCTTGTTGGTAGCTACAAGGCGGTCCACCATATCTATCAGCTTAGTATGCATTATAGAATGGCTTTGTCCATGATATCTAAGAGGATGTTGTTGCCTAAAGGGTTGATCAGATCCTCTTGGCTCCATCCATCTTTGATTGCTATGACCGTGATGCATAGTCCTGTTATAGCTTCCATTCCTTGCAACAAAAGTAGAACAAACTCAAAGCGAGAGGGGTGAGAATTCATAGTAGCTGTCAGAAATAAGAAGGGAAAACAAAAACAAATAAAAAATTAAAAGAAAAATATTTACAATAACCAATAATAAGGCACACGTTTGCAATTCTCCGGCAACGGTGCCATTTTGAAGAGAGAATTTTTACGTGGTATAGAATTCAGAATAAATTCCCGTTGCAAGTATAGTTTCTAAACCAACAAAAGTCCTTTCTTACAAATGTTTTGGTTGTCACAAGTAACAAACCCCTGATAAAATTGATAACCGAAGTATTTAAACCTCGGGTCGTCTTCTCAAGGAATTGCAGGGAGGTATGTTCTTATTATTGGTTATGAGTCTTGTAAATTGGGGGTTTTGAAAGTAAGGAACAAGTATGTTAAATGATAAGAAAAATAAAATAGTAATGATAAAATAAACTCTTGGCAAGGTATTAGAATCAGAATTCCTATCCTAGTTATCCTTATCAGGTGTGATGAGAATTGGGTTTTAATCCCACTTAGTTATCCTTTATTAAACAAGGTAAGGCCAAGTGGACTAATTAGCTTGATCCTCAAGTCCTAGTCAATCCCTGTGGGAAGACTAGCTTTAGAGTGATCTAGATAAATTAGAATCTGCCAATTTCAACCACTGCTGAGTTTGACAACTCAAGTGTTACCAATTACTTAATCAAAGCCAAAAAGGGGAAAAATCTAAATTATTTATATAAATAAAAGAAAACAATCATGAGTCTGAAATACCTCAAATTATACTAAATAGAGAAAATCCTAACTTGAATGGTTCATAAGCCAAATAGGCAACATAAGTAATACAAGCATTAAAGTATCTCAAAGTAGAAGAGAAGTCAAAATAAAGGAATATTGAACCTGATAGAAAGATGAGATAAAAATATTCCTAAGTTCTAAAAATCCTAATCCTAATCCTAAGAGAGAGGAGAGAACCTCTCTCTCTAAAAACTACATCTAAATCCTGAAACTATGTATTCTGTCCCTAATCTATGTATGATGTATTCCCTCACTTTATAACTTCTAATTTGTGCCTCTTGGACTTGGATCTGGGCCAAAAGGGGCCCAAAAATTGCTGGAAACAAAATCTACAAATTCTGCAGATAGCGCACGTCACGCGTCCGTGATAAACCACTATTTTATGGTTTACAATGTGTTTAATTGTGTGGTTTTATCATGGTCTTTACCCACTTATTCATATAATTAGCATGCATTTATATTTCCTTCCTTAAATGATTATATGATTGAAAACATGCTTCTTTGGTCTTAATTTAGCTAATCTTAATCCTCTCTTATTACCATTCGATGCCTTGATCTGTGTGTCAAGTGATTCAGGCTTCATAGGACAGGAATGGCTTATAGAATAAAGAGGAAATGTGCAAAGATGGAAGAAATACAAGGAATTGAGGAGATGACCAGCGAAAAGTCACGCGGTCGCATGGCTCACGCGACCGCATGAAATGGAAGAAACCAGAGTGACACGATCGCGCGCCTGACGCGACCGCGCGGATTGGAAAAGCACAAGTGACGCGGAAGCGTGGACGACGCAAACGCGTGACAAGGAAAAACGCGAATGACGCGTCCGCATGGATGATGCGATCGCGTGACGTGCGCGATCTGGAAAATTACAAAAGTCACTGGCAGAGATTCTGGGCCGCATTTCAACCCAGTTTTCGGCCCAGAAACACAGATTAAAGTCAGGGAACTTGCAGAGACTCAGTAGGCTGATAATTCACTTTTTACAGTTTTAGATGTAGTTTTTAGTGAGAGAGGTTCTCTCCTCTCTCTTAGGATTAGGATTAGGATTAGGATTAGGATTTTTATTAGGATCATGAATATTTCTTCTGCATCTCAGGTTCAATGTTCTTTGTATTTATTTATTTTCAATGTTCCATGTTTGGATTAATTTTCTTATTTAAATATAATTTGAGGTATTTTAGACTTATATGTTATGGATGCTTTGGTTTTATCCAATTTATTTTCATTCAAGTAGATTTTGTTCCCTTTTGGCTTTGGTTGATTAATTGGTAACTCTTGAGTTATCAAACTCATTGTTGACTGAAAATTGGAATTCTTCAACAATTAATTCGAGATCCAATAACTCTAACTTTTCCCAAGGAAAGACTGGGACTTGAGGATTCGAATTAATTCATTCACTTGACTTACCTTCATAGTTAGAGGTTAACAAAGTGGGAGAAAAATCCAATTCTCATCACAATTGATAAGGATAACTAGGATAGGACTTCCAGTTCTCATACCTTGCCAAGAGTTTATTTTACAGTCATTTATTTAGTTTACTTGTCATTTATCATATCTGCTCCTCATTCTCAAACCCCCCCGATTTACAAAACTCATAACCAATAATAAGAACATACCTCCCTGCAATTCCTTGAGAAGATGACCCGAGGTTTAAATACTTCGGTTATCAATTTATTTAGGGTTTTGTTACTTGTGACAACCAAAACGTTTGCAAGAAGAGATTTCTGTTGGTTTAGAATCTATATCTACAACGCGACTATTTTTATAAAATTCTTTACTAGCAAAAATCCTAACGTCAGTCCGTGTGGGTCACGCGGTCGCGTCATCTGGAGTGTTGCTCTTTCACGCGGTCGTGTCAATCAATCGCCCGCGTCAATTGTATTTCGCAAGTCACGCGTTCGCCTCATCCATGCGTTCGCATCGAATCTCTTTAGCGCGAACCACGCGTTCGCGTCGTCCATGCGGACGCGTCACTGCCAGTTTCTCCAAAACACCAATTTATGCTTTTCTTTCATTTTAGTATGTTTCCTTTCCATCCTTTAAGTCATTCCTGCCTTAGAAGCTCTGCAACTACTCAACACACCAATCACGACATTGAATGGTAATAAAGGGTAATTAAAATAATTACTTTTAAAGCATAGAAAACATGTATTTCACATATATCACATAATAATGAAGGGAAAACAAAACTATGCAATTTCCATGAATAAGTAGGTGAAGGGTTGAATAAATCACTTAAATTGAGCACAATATATATCATAAAATATGGGTTTATCAATGCTGAACCTCCATGGGAATCCAGAATTGTGGAGAATTTCATCAAGGACGTTACAATTGATGCTAAGGAGGACAGTGCACAACCCCCAAAGCAAGTATCTTATGAAGAAGTGGACGGAATAACCCAAGACGCATGTTTCCTTGATGATGATAATCACAAGTCAGGTTCCCTTAGTAATGAACTTGCATCCGCAAGTGTATTCTTTGAGACAGAGGAATCTTCCCCGAGTGAATACGAAGATGATGCTGAGGTAGATTTTTCTCAACCTCCAACTTATGACTTGAGTGATGATGAGGAAGATATCGAGGACGTTGATCAAGACATGGTCGACATTGAAGAAGTTTCAAAGAAGTGGAGAAATTTACAGAAGAACATAAGGGAGTAGAGCTTGCAGAGCCACTGGAAACACTTCTCCCACGGCCACTACCACCCAATACAAACTTCAAGTGGGTAAAATCCTTAGCTTTTATCTTTACTTTTCCACTTGAATATGATTTACTTGAAACAGATGGCCATCTTAGAGCTCTTTGCGGCTTTAAGAGTAAAAGGGAAATGACTCGCACTCAGAGCTGGTATGCGAGATTCAATGAGGTTTCACACTTCAATTTGAGGTGCAAGAATTGGTGTCAAGCTCAATTGTATGGGTCTCGGAAGCTGTTTGGTCACTGCAGTGAGAATTCAGATTGCTCACCACCCGGCTGGAAAAATGTAGATCAAGACAAAGACGGGTGTAGAAGAAAAGTTTGGGATCCTGGAGTCTGTTCTGACCTTCAACACCCCGGGAGCCTCGAAGCCTGTTTGAACTCACTTAAGGGCTTTACGTACCTTGTTTGGGATCCCGGAGGCTATTGGCATTCCAAACATTGGTGGAGATTTCTGGACGAATTCAAGCACAAGCCACCATAACAAGAAGCTCACCAGAATGTCCAACTTAAGGACTTTAACTAAAAGTGCTAGGTGGGAGACAACCCACCATGGTATGATCATTCCTTTTCCATTTTAGTCTATTTTTAAATTCTGATTGAACCTGGAATTGTGCATAACATTAATTGGATTCTGCATTCTGCATACTGCATAAAAAAAAAGGGAGATGGACGCGCCAGCGCCTTGTGCGCGGCCACGTCCCTTGCACATGCGAAGTTGGTGAGTTTGAACAGAGAGTCGCGCGAGAGCTGGGCTGAAAACATGCCTTAGGCACCATCCAACCCACGCGCGCGTGTACTGTACGCGTGCACGCCGTTTCCGCTTTTGGCGACCCACGCGTCCGCGCCTTTGGCGCGTCCGCGTGGTTGGGAAAATCGGCGTAAACCCCTTTTTGGCCGAAAGTTGTGCTGGCCTCACGCTGGATTCGCGCTAGAGGCACAATCACTGTTGCGTGTCGGCGCCCATGCCGCGTCTGCGCCGCTTCCCTTTTTCGCGAACCACGCGTCCGCGCACGGTGTGCGTCCGCATCGGTTGCGCCGCATTCCTCATCCAGCGCGCCGCCCAGTTTTCCTTTCTTTCTCCCACCCCCCATATCCTACTTCTCTCTCAATCCTAATTCTTTTTTTCTTTCTTCTTCCTTTTTCATTTTCATGCATTTTTATGTTGGTGTTAGAGCTTTATTTGGATTTTACCTTATTGCCATTGAGCTTATGGATATTAGAAGGATTGGTTTGACAATTGATATTTTAAATTTGGCTCTCATATATATTTGAATTTATCACTTTCATTCCTATTTTAATTCACAATACTTGTAATCCACCTGTATTTGAGATTATCATTTAAAATTGTCATCATACAAGTGCTCTTTAATCTAGCTTATTTTAATAATTGATGCTTGACCTATGCTTCTCATGCCTTTGCCTGCATGCTTTTACACATCTTGCATCTAATTGCTTTAATATGCCTTGCTATATTTCTATTGATGTCATAATTGCATGTAGTCGCAACCATGTATTTAAGACATTATCTCTTACCTTGGCATTGATTTTCACTTGAACCTTCCTCCTCCCGGTTCTAGCTATTTGGATTACATGTCCCTTTCCTTTCTTCCTTTTTTTTTCAGGATGGCTACCAAAAAGGGTAAAGAGAAAGCCTCTAACAAGCCACCGACAAAGAGCGAAACGACAGGAGCACCTGCTGTGGAACCACAACCCCCGCCCACCTGCACAGCTTTGCATGCACTGAGGACGGTATAATCTTTAAGTGTGGGGAGGTTGATACCGATCTCCATGGGTTAGTCTCCTTCTTCTCAACACCAATTTTTGTTTTACATTGTTGCATTTGCATGTTTGTTTGATTTTGTGCATATATTACCATTACTTGGTTGAAGTGATGAATTCTTTTTCAAGAAAATTTTTAGAGCATTTCACTAATTTGAATTAAAATTTTTGTTAAACTTGTCTGAAGAAATATTATATTGGAACATGGTTTGGAGCTCGAACACACAAAACCAGTGAGATTTTAAGCCTATTTGATTGGTTGCATTTTATCAACCAATATATTTTATTTTTGTGTGTTATTCTCTCTAAAATTGTAATATTTATCTTGCTTAATTCTATATTTCCATTGTTTGATGTATGCATGCACCTATATGATTGAGGTCTTGTTTCACTAAGCTTACATACTCATATGGCCTTACTCTTTCATTATCCTTTGCAAACCAATTTGAGCCTATTTTATCCATTTGTTCTTTACTTTAGCTCATTACTAACTCTAAGCGAAAAACAATAATGTCCTTAATTTGAATCCTTGGTTAGCTTAGACTAGTGAGAGTGCTCATGAATTATGTGTGGGGAAAATGGGTTTGGAAACGTTTGGTTTGGGAATTGAGTATGTTAGACTTTGTGTGAAAATGTGAAAAATGTTAAGAACATGTTTATGCATTCAATACCTTAATCATATGCATGGAAAAAAATTATTATTAAGAAAAGAAAAATAGAAAAAAATAAAGAGAAAAAGAAAAGAAAAAAAAGAGCAGAAAAATAAAAAGGGGACAAAATGCCCCAGAGTAAATGGTGAAATCAATGCATATGAGATGTACTTAAATTTGGGATGCATAAATATGTGGTAAACATAGTTAATGGGCAGTTAGATCTTGTATTGTGATTATACGGATTGTCTTAGGTTAGGTGGAAAAATTTTAGGTTAATTAAGGATTCAGATTTTAGTCCACTTGATCAAATACAATCCTACCTTGACCCTAACCCCATTACAACCCTTAAAAGACCTCTTGATTTGTGTATTGGTGCATCAAATTTTTGTTGATTATTAGATGAAGAGCAAGCCTTAGAAAGCAAGATTAGTAGAGAATTGAGAGAATCAAACCTTAAACACCTGAGTGATTAGAGTGCATACACTTCCGGTGAGGGTTCAATGCTCGACTCTTTATTCCCGGCTTTCATGAGCTATCTTCTTCTTGAAAGTTATTTGTACTTCATTTTTATGATTTGAATTAGTGAAATCCAATTTATGTTTGTCTTGGAGAATTTGTTTACCTTTAACCAAGTAGGTAAAAGCATTTTACATTTAGCTGCATTCATATAAATAGGTTGCATTTCATACATCCCACAATTCTGCCTTCACTCTTATAGCTTCTCTTGAGCTTAGCATGAGGACATGCTAACATTTAAGTGTGGGGAGGTTGATAAACCACTATTTTATGGTTTATCTTGTGCTCAATTGAGTGGTTTTTATCAAGCCTTTGCACACTTATTCATACTATTTGCATGGTTCTACAATTCCTTCCCAGAATTTGTTCTATGATTGAAAACTTGCTTCTTTGGTCTTAATTTCGCTATGTTTAATCCTTTCTTATTACCGATACCGTGATATGTGTTTTAAGTGATTTCAGGATTTACAGGGTAGGAATGGCTTAGAGGATGGAAAGGAAGCATGCAAAAGTGAAAGGAATACAAGAAACTGAAGAAACTGCTAAAGTTGTCCAACCTGATCTCCTGGTACTAAATCGACCATAACTTGAGCTACAGAAGTCCAAATGACACGGTTTTAGTTGCGTTGGAAAGCTAACGTCTGAGGCTTTGAAAAAATATATAATTTGCCATACTTGACCCGGCGTTTAAGAACGCGCATGCGCAAAGCACGCGCACACGCACATTGGCAAAATGCCCATCCGCGCGCACGCGCACCTGGCGCGTACGCGCGCATGAGCCGCGACCTGTATGTGGCAGATTTCGTCCCCAGTGATTTCTGGGTTGTTTCTGACCCAGTTTCCAGCCAAGAAAACACAGATTAGAGGCTGGGAGTGGAGCAAAATCAGGGGATTCATTCATAATTCACTTTTCATAATTTAGATGTAGTTTTTAGAGGGAGAGGTTCTCTCCTCTCTCTTAGGATTTAAGATTAGGATTTCTATTAGGATTATGATTTATTTCTTCTTCATCACAGGTTCAATGTTCCTTTACTTCAATTTCTCTTCTACTTTTATTCATTCTATTATTTTATTTTAGTTTGCCAAATTGGCTTATGAACTTTTCCATGTTGGGATTGATTTTCTTAATTAATACACATTGAGGTATTTCAGACTCATGATTGCTTTTCCTTATTTATAATTTAGATTTTTTACTATTGGCTTTGGTTGATTAATTGGTAACTCTTGAGTTGTCAAACTCATCGTGATTGATAATTAATATCTTTGCTGATTGATTTAGATTCCTATAACTCTAGTCTTTCCTCAGGAGTTGACTAGGACTTTAGGAGTTGAATTGATTTACCCACTTGACTTACTTTTATAGTTAGAGGTTGACTTAGTAGTAGCAAAAATATAATTCTCATCACCATTGATAAGGATAACTAGGATAGGACTTCCAGTTTTCATATCTTGCCAAAAGTTTTCTCATTATTGATTTAATTCCCTGCAATTTATTTCTCTTTTTCAAACCTTTTGAAAACCCAAAAATACTATTTTCCATAACTAATAGTAAATCATACTTCCCTGCAATTCCTTGAGAAGCCGACCCGAGATTTAAATACTTCGGTTTATAAATTTTATTGGGTTTGTTACTTGTCACAACCAAACGTTTGTAAGAAAGGGATTCTTGTCGGTCTAGAAGCTATACTTACAACGGGAATTTATTTGTGAAAATTCTAGATCGCGCGAGAGTTTCGTTCTTCAAACACACTCAAAAATTTTGATAATGAGCTTTGAGTGTCAGTTTAGATTTCCTTCTTATAGAAATAAGAACTACTTCGTTGTAAGCATAGCTCCAAACCAACAAATAATACTCACATAAAAAATTTTAGTTGTCACAAGGAACAAACGCCAAATAAGAATTAACCAAAGTATTTAGACTCCGGGTCGTCTCACAAGGAATTACAATGAAGTTCTCAATTATTGGCTATAAAGTATGTTTTAGGATTTTTTTATAAGAGACATGAAAGATAAATGACAAGGAAGTAAACTAATAGCTAAAAGGTCTTGGCAAAGGTTAGTGGTCAAGGATCTTTATCCTTATCACTAACCATAACATGAGAATTGTCAAGGATCAACCCCATTAAGTCATCCTCTAACTAATAAAGGAAAGCCAAATGAGCTATGTCAATCCAAGTCCATAAGTCCTATGTCTCCACCAATTCAATTAGTGAGATCTAGGGTTAATGGCTCCCAATCATCACTCACTTGGACATTAGCAACTCAAGAGTTCCTAAGTTACCTTCCCAAGCCAAGAGCATAAAATTCTACTCTAAAGTCCAACGAAGCATTTTGTCAAACACTTGGTAGGTACAAAAGGAAAGCATGGTAAATATGCAAGAATAATAAATCTACCAACTACCAATTGCAACGAAAGTAAATCAATAACTCAAATTATCAATGAAAGAACATCAAACATCAAATTTCATTAAATGTAAATCAAATCCAACATGAGCATCCATGAACATAAAAGAGACATAAAAGTAAAATTGACAAGAGAATTAAGAAGAATGGAGTAGTAGAAATAAGAAATTGTAAAGGAAACAAGATGAAATCAAGAATTTAAACATGGATCTATGAGAGATTGACCTAATTCTAGAGAGAAGAGGGAGATTCTCTCTCTAGAAACTAACATACATGATGCTAAGCTATCAAACAATTGCTTCCTTGTGCATTATCCCTCCACCCTTGATGTTGATTACTACCATGAGGGTAGTTGTTTTGGCCTTGAGAAGGATATGGTGGATGGTTGTTGTAATTCACATTGGCCACTACAAGGGCATGTTCCTCTTGAATTTCATGGCATTGATCGGTGTAATGTGTAGTGCTAGAGTACAAACCACAAATTCTAGGAGGGCGTTCAAGTTGAGCAACTGGAGGTGGAGCTTGGATGGAGTAGAATTCCTTTTGATCCTTTTGTATTTGCGTGAGGATGGTAGTCATATCCCTAAGTGCTTTGGTTAGGCTTGATTCGGAAGGGGACGGTTCTACCACACCCTTGAGAGGATTACTTCTCACCCTTGTATGTTGTGTAGCTTTGGCAACATCCTTTATCAAATTCCAGGCTTCTCCTTGCGTCTTGTTTTTCGAAAGGAAATCACCGCTAAAAGCGGTGAGCAATCTTCTATCTCACACACAAAGACCTCCGGTGAAGTAGCTAATGAGCAAGTGAGTGTTCATTCCATGGTGTGGACAAGATTCCAATAGCCTCTTGAATCGAGACCAATACTCGTACAAACTCTCTTGGTCTCTTTGCATTATACTCGAAATCTCCTTCCGGATGTAGTCAGTCTTCTCCGGTGGGAAGAATTTATCTAGAAACTCTCTTCTCAAGAAATCCTAATTGGTCGCAATCTCATCCGGTAGCGAATAAAACCATGTCTTTGTCTTTGCTTGTGCTTCAAGAGAGAAAGGGAAGGCAAAAACCATGATAGCCACCTCATCGGCTCCATGCCTTTGAGCCGTAGAACAAGCAACTTGAAAATCCTTTAGATGTCGGATGGGGTCTTGACCCGGCAACCCATGATACTTAGGTAGTAGATTTATCAAGCTACTCTTCAATTCAATGTTTGGATCAAGGTTAGGATACCTTGCTTGCAACAGTCGAAGTATGATATCCGGAGCTCCTTGCTCATACAAAGTGATCCGACGTGGCTCCGCCATGTATGGCTCACCTGTAGGATGCAAAGATATATTAGTAGTGCCAACAGAAGAATAGGAAGTAGCGGACTCCAAGTCACTCTCGGTACTGTCTAGTGATTCGGGATGTTCCTCAAGATAATCCAACCGTCCGTCTAGCTTGCCGAGTGTGTAACCAAGTTCTTTCAATCTCGGGATCCAAATCGGCTAAGTTAGAATTCGGTTGAGACCGAGTCATCAAACTTGAAAGTCATAGCACAAAAATAAAAGAAGCTAAACTATAGCTAAGTGTTGAAAGCAAACAAACTATCTACAATATTCACATATTCACATAACCAATATCAAGGCATATGTTACAACCATTCCCCGGCAACGGCGCCAAAAATTTGATGAGCGCTCGTGGACTATGTCGGAAGAGTATTTCTCAATAAAGTTGCGTTGCAAGTATAGCTCTACCAACAACAATCCTCGAGGATCAAATTTAGAAAGGAATTGGTTGTCACAAGTTCAACCCCAATAAAATAACCGAAGTATTCAAACCTCGGATCGTCTCACAAAGAATGGGCAAACATATGTTTCAACATTGGTTAGAAATCCGGGGTTGTAAGTCATGGGCAAAGAATTAAATTAGGAATCTTAGCAAACAAGTAATCTTAAAGTGCACGGAACTAATTCAAATAACTAAGCAAGATGTGAGCAATTCGAAACTAAGAAGACAACATTCAATACAATTCTGCTCTCAACTAAACAATAACTATAATCAAGGCAAAGCAATCAAGATTTTTGGGTCTTTAAATAAAAATGATAAAAGCAACTCTTGGCTAGACATGGGAATTGGGATCATTATCCTTGTCTAATAACCATATCTTGACAATTATGAGAAACCAAACTCATTAAGTCTACTTCTATACTTGAAGTATGTTAAATGGTTTGGTCAACATCCACCCATAAGGTCTAACCTCACTACTAATTAACCTAGTAGTAGGCTAGTGTCAATGGCTATCAAATTGACCACTAAGGGTTTCCAAATCATCAAATCCATTAGACCCAATGACTCAAGTTTACCCAATTCCCTTGGCCTAAGCCAAGAGTAAAAAGAACTACTCCATAATCAAGGTAAACAATTCATCAAACACATGGTAAGCATTAACAAAAGACATGTTCAAATTGTAATTGGATTGAAATTAACAAATACCCACTAAAAAGTATCAACATACAATCACTCAAACAACACAATTAATCATAGAAATCATCAATGTAACATCAACGAACCAAGATTCACAACATTTATGCAATGGGTATAAAGTAACAATTGTCAAGAATCCATAAAACTAACACAAGATCTAAGCAAAATTATACTAAGAGATTCAAATTAAACAATCAAAACTAGTAATTAACAAGATCCAATTCAGAATTCAACAAGGGAAGATCAAATTAAAGCTAGATCTAGAGAAGAACAAGGGTTTCTCTCTCTAGAAGAACAAAGAACCAAAAACTAGAAAATGTGTCTTAATGTAAAAAATGATTGATCCCCCCTTCTCCATAGCATCCTTGGGTCTTTTTCCATGCAGAAACATATTGAAATTGGGCCTCATGAGCCTCAGAAATTGCTAGACACGATTTCCTTTAATGAGGTCATGTGCAGCTTTCCGCGCGTGCGCGCCATGCGTGCGTGCGCACCGATTGCTTTTGTGATCCACGTGTGCGCGCCAAGTGCGCGTGCGCGTCGGTTGGAATTCTCTGGCCTGCGCTGATGCGTCCATCCTTGTGCGCCGCTTCCAGCTATCCTCATCTACGTGTGCGCGTGAAGTGCGCGTGCGCGTCGGTGCTGAAGTTCCTAAAATCCAAATCTCATGTTCCTTCCTCTTGTGCATGCTTTCTTTCTCTCTTCTAGGCCATTCTTACTCTATTAACTAAGGCAAAATAAGCATGTTTTCCATCATGGAGCAATATTAGGAAGTGAATACAAAACCATGCATTTTTTGTGAATAAGTGCGAGAAATATTGACAAAAACCCCCAATTCTAAGCACAAGATAAACCACAAAATTGGGGTTTATCAAATCTCCCCACACTTAAACCAAGCATGTCCTCATGCTTAAAATAAAAAAACCAAGAATCATGGTGAGAAAGGGTTTATGAAATACAAACTACCTAAGTGAATGCATGCAACTAATATATAATCGTCTATCTACTTGGTCAAGGGTAAATCCATCCTCCAAGAACACATGTGAGCATATAGGGTGAAAATGATATGTAGTTCATGAATCCTACCAAACTGAATATCACTATGAAGTGCATATAACTTGCTAAATGATCACTTGCGAAAGCCGGAAACAAGGAGTTGAGCATCGAACCCTCGCCGGATGTGTATCCGCTCTATATGCTCAAGTGTATAGGGTTCGTCACTCGATCCTCTCCTAATCATGCTTTCCAAGATTTGTCTTTCATCTAACAATCAACAATTACTTAATGCATGTTTACAAGTATCATGAGGTCTTATTCATGGGTTGTAACAGGGCTAGGGTGAAGGTAAGGATGCATATGGTCAAGTGAGCTTAAAATTTGAGTCATTGATTAACCTAGAATCCCACTAGACACATAGAACAACCTATACAACTATAATACATTACCTAGCTACCCTTGAGTTTTACTTTTGCATACTCATGCATTCTTTTCAATTCATATCCCATATGCATTATTTTTTTTATTACTTTGTCTTGGGGCATTTTTGTCCCCTTTCATTGCTTTTGTTTTCTTTTCCATACATTCTCATATATACACATATGAAATTCTTCTCTTTTTTTTTTCGGTCCCCTTTTTCTGGGGGTTCATGTACAAAAGTTTCAATACATATGGTTCAAGTGAGGGGGGAGAGAGAGATGGGATAGGTGGGGATCCTGTGGGGTCCACAGATCCTGAAGTGTCAAGGATTTCTCATCCCTGTACCATTTAAGCGTGCAAAATGCCCTTAGAATGTAATTCTGGCATTTAACGCCAGACTGCTGCATGTTTCTGGCGTTAAAAGCCAGCTTTTATGCCTTTCCTGGCGTTTAACGCCAACTTGGTGCCCTGTTCTGGCGTTAAACGCCAGTCTGATGCCCATTTCTGGCATTAAACGCCCAGACTGGTGCCAGACTGGGCGTTTAACGCCCATCCTACTACCCTTACTGGCGTTTAAACGCCAATAAATTTTTCCTCCAGGGTGTGCTATTTTTAATGCTGTTTTTGAATTTGCTTTGATTATTGCAGTTGTTTTTGTTACTCCACATGATTGTCAACCTAAAGAAAACATAAAATAATAATGGAAAATGGAAATTTAACATAGATAAATAAAAATTGGGTTGCCTCCCAGTAAGTGCTTGATAAACCACTATTTTATGGTTTATCTTATGCTTAATTGAGTGGATTTTATTAACTCTTTACCCACTTATTCATACTATTTGCATGTTTTACAATTCCTTCCCAGAATTTGTTCTATGATTGAAAACATGCTTCTTTGGCTTTTATTTCCTTTTATTTAATCCTCTCTTATTACCATTAGATGCCTTGATATGTGTGTTGAGTGATTTCAGGAATTACAGGGCAAGAATGGCTTAGAGGATGGAAAGGAAGCATGCAAAAGTGGAAGGAATACAAGAAGTTGAAGAAACTGCAAAGCTGTCAGCCTGACCCTCTCGCACTAAAACGACTATAACTTGAGCTACAGAGGTCCAAATGACGCGGTTCAACCTGCGTTGGAAAGCTAGCGTCCGGGGCTTCGATTTGATATATAATATGCCATAGTGGTTCTGACGCTAGGCGACGCGACCGCGTGCTCCATGCGGCCGCATCGCAATGACGAAAAACCAGCGTGGCAGATTTCCTCTCTAGCGATTTCTGGGCTATTTTCGACCCAGTTTTCGGCCCAGAAAACTTAGATTAGAGGCTATAAAGTAGAGGGATTGCATCCATTCAGATTATGCATTCATAATTCACTTTTTATTATTTTAGATGTAGTTTTTAATGAGAGAGGTTCTCTCCTCTCTCTCTTAGGATTTAGGACTTCTCTTAGTTTTAGGAGTGACTCTCAATCCCAGGTTCTTTATTTTAATTATTTTCCCAATTTAATTTATGAACTCTTCCATGTTACAGATTACTCTTTTAAATTAATGTTATTTGAGGTATTTCAGTTTATGATTGTTTCTTTTTATTATTCCCAATCTAAGGATATTGTTACTCTAGTAGACTTAGTTTTTCCCCTTTTGGCCTTGGTTAAATAATTGTAACTCTTGATTTATCAAACTCATTGTTGATTGAAAATTGGAATTAATTCATCCACTTAACTTACCTCCATAGTTAGAGGTTAACAAAGTGGGATTAAAATCAAATTTTCATCACAATTGATAAGTCTGGACTTCCAACTTCTCCTGCCTTGCCAAAGGGTTTGCTTTACAGTATTTATTTATTTTAATTGTCATTTAAATTATTTACCATATTTATTCCTCATTCTCAAAACCTCAATTTTACCTTTTTCATAACCAATAATAAGAACATACCTCCCTGCAATTCCTTGAGAAGACGACCCGAGGTTTGAATACTCGGTTATCAATTTCAAAAGGGGTTTGTTACTTGTGACAACCAAAACGTTTGTACGAAGGGATTTCTGTCGGTTTAGAGACTATATCTACAATGCGACTGTTTTTATGAAATTCTTTACTGGCAAAAATCCTAACGTCAGTGCTTCTTTAATGTCAATAGCTTGACAGTGGGCTCTCATGGAGCCTCATAGATAATCAGAGCATGGTTGTGGCCTCTCAACACCAAACTTAGAGTTTGGTTGTGGCCTCCCAACACCAAACTTAGAGTTTAAATGTGGGGGCTTTGTTTGACTCTGTATTGAGAGAAGCTTTTCATGCTTCTTCTCCATGTGTACAGAAGGAGAACCTTGAGTCTTGAATACAAGGTAGTCCTCATTCAATGGAAGGACTAACTCTCTTCTATCAACATCTATAACTGCTTTTTACTTGTTTATTTGTTTTCTCTTTTTCCCCCTTATTTCTGATAGCTATTATGAATTCTCACCCCTCTCGCTTTGAGTTTAGTTCTAACTTTGTTGAAGGAAATAGAAACCACAGTAGGAATATGCATCAAGGTCAGACCAATCAAGGATGGATGGAGTCAAGAGGATCTAATCAACCCTTTAGGCAACAACACCCTCCAAGATATCATGGACAACGACCATTCTACAATGCATACCCAGCTGAAAGATATGGTGGACAACCTTGTAACTACCAACAAGCCCCACCCCGTGCCTATAGACCATCCTCTCAACATGACCGCGAACCACCACACTCACAAGCTTCTTTTCGCCATTCGCCACCATACGATCCTTATCCGCCCCAATACCAATCCAATTACTCCCAAGAACCACCACTCCCCCATACGCATTACCCATATCCATCAAAGTCAAAATCACAGGTTAGCCTCGAAGAATCAATGAAACAGTGTACTGCAATCCTTCATCAACTGGAGCAAGCAATGGTGGAAAAGTTAAAACAATTATCTTCTAGACGCTCGGCCCCTCAACAGACCTCCAGGGCTTTATGTGGAGAATCCAATGAAGAACGCAGTACCGAGGAGACGCTGGAAGCTCCAGTGAACAGCATAGAGCATAACTTCACACCAGAACAAGTAGAGAAAGCTGTCATTGCAGAAGAAGAAGAATCGGTTGTTGTGGAGAACTCCGTCAAGGATGTTACAATTGACGCTGAGGAGGATTTTGCACCGCCTCCACTGCAAATATCTTATAAAGAACTAAATGGAATAACCCAGGACACAAGTTTCCTTGATGATGATGATCACGAGACCTATTCTCTTAGCAGCGAACTTGCATCCACAAGTGATTTCTTTGAGATGGAAGAATCTTCCCCGAGTGAATATGAAGATGATGCTAAGGTAGATCTTTCTCAAACTCCAATATACGACTTGAGCGATGATGAGGGAGAAATTGAAAACTCTAATCAAGAGATGGTTGAAGTGGAAGAATTCACAGAAGATTATAAGGGAGTAGAACTTACAAAACCACTGGAAACACCTATCCCAAGGCCGTTACCGCCCACCACAAACTACAAGTGGGTAAAATTCTTGTCTTTTATCTTAAATATTCCACTTGAATATGGTTCGCTTGAAACAGATGGCCAGCTTAGAGCTCTTTGCGGCTTTAAGAGTAAAAGGGAAATGGCTCATACTCCGAGCCGGTGCACAAGGTTCAATAAGGCTCCACGCCCCAACTCGAAGTGCAAGGATTGGTATCATGCTCAATTGAGTGGATCACAGAGAACGTTTGGTCACTGTGGTGAGAATCTAATTTCCAAACCGCCCAGATGGAAAACTATAGATCAAAACGAAAGCGGATTTGGAACCAAAGTTTGGGATCCTGAAAAATATTCTGATATTCATCACCCCAGGAGCCTGAAAATCTGTTTGAAGCTGCTCAGAAGCTTCACATGCCTAGTTTGGGACCTCAGAGGCTATTGGCATTTCAAGCATTGGTGGAGATTTCTGGATGAATTTAAACACAAGCCGCCATAACAGAAGCTCAACCAACGTCCAACTTAAGGACTTTAACCAAAAGTGCTAGGTGGGAGACAACCCACCATGGTATGATCGTTCCTTTTTCATTTTTATCTAGTTTCATTTGTTTTCGAGTTTTATTTTATTTTATTATATTGAACCTATAATTTTACATAACATTCATTGCATCTGCATTTGCATCTAATATATATAAAAAAAAGAAGAAAAGAAGCCACGCGACGCGACTGCATCAGCGACGCGTCCGCGTCGCAAGGAGAGGGGAGAAAATAAAAACGAACAGAGAGTCACGTGAGAGCATGGCTGGAGGCGTGCCAATGGCACAAATCGTCCCACGCGACCGCATCAGCGACGCGTCCGAGTCACATGGGAATAATGGCCTCCCACGCGACCGCGTGACCCACGCGGCCGCGTGCCCTGTTTTTTGACGTAAAAAGGGTGCACAACGAATTATTGTGCGAGAGTGGTGCTGAATTGGTGCTGAACGCACAATTCTATCCACGCGGACGCGTAACCCACGCGACCGCGTCACATTCTTCTAAAGCCCACGCACGCGATTGCATGCCCCACGCAATCGCGTCACCCAATATTTGGCAATTAATGATTTTGAACAGAGAGTTGTGCGAGCGCGAGACTGCCCTCGCGCCAGTAGCATGAATTGTGTCACGCAACCGCGTGACCGACGCGACCATGTCAATTAGTATCAGCGCAAGTCGCGCGACCGCGTGCCCCACGCGATCGCGTCGCCTGTGCCGCACAGCTTATCCTAATTTGCCAAATATCTTATCTTTTCTTCCCCAATCCTAATTTCTTTTATCTTTTCTTCTTTCTTCTTTCTTTCTTACTTTACTTCTTTCCCTTCTCATTCTTCTTATCTTTTATTTTATTTTACTTAATTTATTTGCATATTTCATTCATCGCATCTTAATTTCGTGCATATTGTTTTTATTTTCTTTTCTGAATTTTTTATTTTTCCATTGGTGTTAAAAAAATTTCTACTGTTGCATCTTTTCTTGAATTTATTTTGGTAACTTATTTTACACTGTGGGATGATATTAATTATATGCCAATGCCAATCTTTTATGATACTTGCACTCCATTTGCATTGACATGAGCTTGTATTGATACTTCCACTACCCACACTCCTCCCCTATGTTACAAATTTTATACCACTGGTATGCCATGGCTTCTATTGTTTTCTCACGTACATGTTGAAGCTTCCATGTAAATGAGACCATTATCATTTGGCATTATCCAACCCATATTTCATTTATTTTCTATCTTTATTTTTGGGTTACTTTTCTTTCCTTTTTCTTTCAGAATGGCCACCAGGAAGGGAACGGAAAGAAGTTTACATAGGGAGACAGACAAGTCCATCTGCAAAATCTTGGAGAAAAGCATCAGTTGGAACAACCCGTCCACCTGCACATCTTAGCATGCACCGAGGATGGTGCAATCTTTAAGTGTGGGGAGGTCGATACTGATCTCCATGGGTTAGTTATTTCCTATTTCAACACCAATGTTTTATTTTATTTGATAGTTCATTGTTGCATTTGCATATTTGTTTGATTTTTGCATATTTTACCACTTGGTTGAAGTAATATCTTCTTTTTCAAGAAACTCTTATAGTATTTCAGTAATTTGAATAAAACTTTTTGAAAAACTTGTATGAAGAAATTTTATTTTGGAACATGGTTTAAAGCTTGAACACACAAAACCAGTGAGATTTTGAGCCTATTTGATTGGTTGCATTTTATCAACCAATATTTTATTTTTGGTGTGTGTTTTTCTCTCTAAAATTGTGATCTTTGTCTTGCTTAATTCTATATTTCCATTATTTAATGTATGCATGCACTGATATGATTGAGGCCTTGTTTCACTAAGCTTACATACCCATATGGCCTTCCCTTCCATTATCTATTGCAAACCAATTTTGAGCCTATCTTACCCATTTGTTCTTTACTTTAGCTCATCACTAACTCTAAGCAAAAAACAATAATATCCTTAATTTGAATCCTTGGTTAGCTTAGACTAGTGAAGGTGCTTATGATTTAAGTGTGGGAAAAGTGGGTTTGGAAACATCTGGTTTGAGAATTGAGTATGTTAGAATTTTCTGAAAATGTGAAAGAAATGTTTAGGACATGTTCATGCATTCAATACTTTAATCATATGCATTGGGAAAAACAAAAGAAAAAAAATAATAATAATATATAAATAAAAAAAGAGAAAAAAAAGAGAGAGCAAAATAAGTGAAAGGGGACAAAATACCCCAAAGTAAGTGGTGAAAGCAATGCATATGAGTTGTACTTGAAATTAGAATGTATGAATATGTGAAAAACATAGTTAATGGAAAGTCAGATCTTGTATTGTGATTATATGGATTGTCTTAAGTTAGGTGGGAAAAGTTTATGTTAATTAAGGATTCAGATTTTAGTCCACTTGGCCAAATACAATCCTACCTTGACCCTAACCCCATTACAACCTTTAAAAGACCTCTTGATTTGTGTATTGGTGCATTAAAATTTTGTTGATTGTTAGATGAAGAGCAAGCTATAGAAAGTAAGATTAGTAGAGAAATGAGAGAATTGACCCTAGACACTTGAGAGTTAGAAGGATATACACTACCAGTGAGGGTTCAATGCTTAATTCTATGTTCCCTGCTTTCGTGAGCTATCTTCTTCTTGCAAGTTATTTGTATTGTATTTTGTGATTTAAATTAGTGAAATCCAGTTCATATCTGTTCTTGAAAGATTTATTTACTTTTTCACCAAGTAGGTAGAAACATTTTTTGCATGTAGTTGCATTCATATTTATAGGTTGCATCTCATACATTCTACCATTCCTCTTCATCTTTATAGCTTCTCTTGAGCTTAGCATGAGGACATGCTATTGTTTAAGTGTGGGGATGTTGATAAACCACTATTTTATGGTTTATCTTGTGCTTAATTGAGTGGATTTTATCAACTCTTTACCCACTTATTTATACTATTTGCATGTTTTACAATTCCTTCCCAGAATTTGTTCTATGATTGAAAACATGCTTCTTTGGCTTTTATTTCCTTTTATTTATCCTCTCTTATTACCATTAGATGCCTTGATATGTGTGTTGAGTGATTTCAGGAATTACAGGGCAAGAATGGCTTAGAGAATGGAAAGGAAGCATGCAAAAGTGGAAGGAATACAAGAAGTTGAAGAAACTGCAAAGCTGTCAGCCTGACCCTCTCGCACTAAAATGACTATAACTTGAGCTACAGAGGTCCAAATGATGCGGTTCTACTTGCGTTGGAAAGATAACGTCTGGGGCTTCGATTTGATATATAATATGCCATAGTGGCCCTGACGCTAGGCGACGCGACGGCGTGCTCTATGCGGCTGCGTCGCAGTGACGAAAAACCAGCGTGGCAGATTTTCTCTCCAGCGATTTCTGGGCTGTTTTCGACCCAGTTTTCGGTCCAGGAAACTCAGATTAGAGGTTATAAAGTAGAGGGATTGCATCCATTCAGATTATGCATTCATAATTCACTTTTTATTATTTTAGATGTAGTTTTTAATGAGAGAGGTTATCTCCTCTCTCTCTTAGGATTTAGGACTTCTCTTAGTTTTAGGAGTGACTCTCAATCCCAGATTCTTTATTTTTAATTATTTTCCCAATTTAATTTATGAACTCTTCCATGTTACAGATTACTCTTTTAAATTAATGTTATTTGAGGTATTTCAGTTTATGATTGTTTCTTTTTATTATTCCCAATCTAAGGATATTGTTACTCTAGTAGACTTAGTTTTTCCCCTTTTGGCCTTGGTTAAATAATTGGTAACTCTTGATTTATCAAACTCATTGTTGATTGAAAATTGGAATTAATTCATCCACTTAACTTACCTCCATAGTTAGAGGTTAACAAAGTGGGATTAAAATCAAATTTTCATCACAATTGATAAGTCTGGACTTCCAACTTCTCCTGCCTTGCCAAAGGGTTTGCTTTACAGTATTTATTTATTTTAATTGTCATTTAAATTATTTACCATATTTATTCCTCATTCTCAAAACCTCAATTTTACCTTTTTCATAACCAATAATAAGAACATACCTCCCTGCAATTCCTTGAGAAGACGACCCGAGGTTTGAATACTCGGTTATCAATTTCAAAAGGGGTTTGTTACTTGTGACAACCAAAACGTTTGTACGAAGGGATTTCTGTCGGTTTAGAGACTATATCTACAACGCGACTATTTTTATGAAATTCTTTACTGGCAAAAATCCTAACGTCAGTGCTTCTTTAATGTCAATAGCTTGACAGTAGGCTCTCATGGAGCCTCATAGATAATCAGAGCATGGTTGTGGCCTCTCAACACCAAACTTAGAGTTTGGTTGTGGCCTTCCAACACCAAACTTAGAGTTTAAATGTGGGGGCTTTGTTTGACTCTGTATTGAGAGAAGCTTTTCATGCTTCTTCTCCATGTGTACAGAAGGAGAACCTTGAGTCTTGAATACAAGGTAGTCCTCATTCAATGGAAGGACTAACTCTCCTCTGTCAACATCTATAACTGCTTTTGCTGTGGCTAGGAAAGATCTGCCAAGGATGATGGATTCATCCTCATCCTTCCCAGTGTCTAGGATTATGAATTCAGCAGGGATGTAAAGGCCTTCAACCTTCTCTAGCACGTCCTCTACTAGTCCATAAGCTTGTTTCATTGATTTGCCTACCATCTCTAGTGAGATTCTTGCAGCTTGTACCTCAAAGATTCCTAGTTTCTCCATTACAGAGAGTGGCATGAGGTTAATACCTGACCCTAGGTCACACAGAGCCTTCTCAAAGGTCATGGTGCCTATGGTACAGGGTATTAAGAATTTACCAGGATCCTGTTTCTTTTGAGGTAAAGTTTGATGAACCCAGGTATTCAGTTCATTAATGAGCAATGGAGGTTCATCCTCCCAAGTCTCATTACCAAATAGCTTGGCATTCAGCTTCACGATTTCTCCTAAATTCTGGGCAACTTGTCCTTCAGCAATGTCTTCATCTTTTTCAGAAGATGAATAGGCATCAGAGCTCATGAATGGTAAAAGGATGTTCAATGGAATCTCTATGGTCTCTGTATGAGCCTCAGATTCCTTTGGTTCCTCATTGGGGTACTCCTTAATGGCCAGTGGACGTTCCCTGAGGTCTTCTTCATTGGGAATCACTGCCTTTTCACTCTCTCCAGGTTCGGCCATGTTGGTCACAGTTATGGCCTTGCACTCTCTTTTGGGATTCTCTTCTGTATTGCTTGGGAGAGTGCTAGGAGGAGTTTCAGTAACCCTTTTACTCAGCTGACCCACTTGTACCTCCAAGTTTCTGATGGAGGACCTTATTTCATTCATGAAACTGAGATTTGCCTTAGATAGATCAGAGACTATATTTGCTAAGCTAGATGAATTTTACTCAGAATTCTCTGTCTGTTGCTGAGAGGATAATGGAAAAGGCTTGCCATTGCTAAACCTGTTTCTTCCACCATTATTATTGTTAAAGCCTTGTTGAGGCTTTTGTTGATCCTTCCATGAGAAATTTGGATGATTTCTCCATGACGGATTATAGGTGTTTCCATAGGCTTCACCTATGTAATTCACCTCTGCCATTGCAGGGTTCTCAGGATCATAAGTTTTTTCTTCAGAAGATGCTTCTTTAGTACTGTTGGATGCAGCTTGCAATCCCTTCAGACTCTGAGAAATTATATTGACTTGCTGAGTCAACATTTTGTTCTGAGCCAATATGGCATTCAGAGCATCAATTTCAAGAACTCATTTCTTCTGAGGCGTCCCATTATTCACAGGATTCCTTTCAGAGGTGTACATGAACTAGTTATTTGCAACCATTTTAATGATTTCCTAAGCTTCTGTAGGCGTTTTCTTCAGGTGAATAGATCCACCTGCAGAATGGTCCAATGACATCTTAGACAATTCAGACAGACCATCATAGAATATATCCAAGATGGTCCATTCTGAGAGCATGTCAGAAGGACACTTTTTGGTCAGTTGCTTGTATCTTTTCCAAGCTTCATAGAGGGATTCACCTTCTTTCTGCCGGAAGGTTTGAACATCCACTCTAAGCTTGCTCAGCTTTTGAGGAAGAAAGAATTTGGCTAAGAAAGCCGTGACCAGCTTATCCCAAGAGTTCATGCTATCTCTAGGTTGAGAGTCCAACCATATTCTAGCTCTGTCTCTTACAGCAAAAGGGAAAAATATAAGCTTGTTGACCTCGGGGTCAACTCTATTGGTCTTAACAGTATCACAGATCTGCAAGAATTCAAGTAAGAACTGAAAAAGATCTTCTAATGGAAGTCCATAGAACTTGCAATTCTATTGCATCAGAGAAACTAATTAAGGCTTAAGCTCAAAATTGTTTGCTCCAATGGCAGGGATTGAGATGCTTCTTCCATGGAAGTTGGAAGTTGGTGTAGTAAAATTACCAAGCACCTTCCTTGTATTGTTATTGTTGTTAGGTTCGGCCATTACTTCTTTTTTGAGATTCTCTGTAAGGTTTTCTCTGGATTGTTGTGCTTTAGCTTTTCTTAGCTTCTTCTTCAGAGTCCTTTCAGGTTCAGGGTCAGCTTCAACAAGAATGTTCTTGTCCTTGCTCCTACTCATATGAAAAAGAAGAGAACAGAAAGGAAGAGGAATCCTCTATGTCATAGTATAGAAATTCCTTAAGGTGTCAGAGGAAAATAAGAATAGAAGGGTGAGGTAGATAGAAGCGAATTCGAACATATAAGGAATGAAAGAGTCCGAATTGCTAGTAGAGGAGAAGTGTTAGTGATTAAATAGAAAGAGATGAGAGGGAGGTAATTTTCGAAAAGTTAAATCAAAATTAAAATAATTAGTTAATTAAAAAGAATTTTGAAAAATGGTTAATGGTTTTCGAAAATCAAAAGTGAGAAAGTGGTTAGGTGGTTTTGAAAAAGATAAGAAATAATAAATTTGAAAAGATTAGAAGTTAGAAAGAAATTTTGAAATTAGAATTTAAAAGGATATGATTTGAAAAAGATATGGTTTAAAAAGATATGATTGCAAACAATTTGAAAAGATTTGTTTTTTTTTAAATTGATGACTTGGCTAACAAGAAACTAAAAGACATGATTCTGAAATTCAAATATTGAATCTTTCTTAACAAGAAAGTAACAAACATGAAATTTTTGAATCAAGATTTTTGAAAATAGTGAAAGAAAAATGAGAAATATTTGAATTTTTGAAAAAGATATGATTGAAAAGATTTGATTTTGAAAGATATGATTTCAAAAATAAGAATTAAAACATGAAAATTTGAAAAAGATTTGAATTGAAAACAAAATCTCCTCTCCTGTGCCATCCTGGCGTTAAACGCCTAGAATGGTATCCATTCTGGCGTTTAACGCCCAAAATACTACCCTTTTGGGCGTTTAACGCCCAGCCCTGGCTGGCGTTGAATGCCAGAAATGCTTCCTTACTGGTCATTTTTCAGAACGCCCAGCTTTTCTCTGTGATTCCTCTGCTGAATGTTCTGAATCTTCAATTCCCTATATTATTGACTTGAAAAGATATATTTTTGAATTTTTGAATTTTTAATGATGAGAGAGACAAACAACAAAATGAATTAAACAAGAGAATGCAAGATCAAAACAAATAATGTATGCAAGGAAACTTTGAATGTCAAGATGAACACCAAGAATACTTTGAAGATCATGATGAACATCAAGAACATATTTTTGAAAAATTTTTAGAAAAGAAAGACATGCAAGACACCAAACTTAGAAGTTTGTATACTATGGACACTAACAAATTGAGAATGCATACAAAAAATAACAAATCATATAAAACAAGAGAATTTAAAGATCAGAACACAGAAAATCTTCAAGAACAACTTGAAGATCAATAAAGAACATAATACATAAAATTTCAAAAAATGCAAGAAAAAAAGAAAATATGCAATTGACACCAAACTTAAAATTGACTCTAGACTCAAACAAGAAACACAAAATATTATTTTGATTTTTTTATTTTATAATTTTTTGTATTTTTTCGAAAATTGTTTTTGGAAAAGAAAATAAGAAACTCAAAATTTTTAATAAGAATTCCAGGAATCATGCAATGTTAGTCTAAAGCTTCAGTCTAAAAAGATTAGACATGGCTAGCCAAGCTTCAGCAAGACAAATATACAACAGCCAAATTGATGGGAATCAACTAGCTCCTGTGATGATAAAGGCATCCTCTGAAACCCTAGAATTCATTCTTAAAACTTCTGAAGAACAAAATAAAAATAAAAATACCTAATCTAAGCAACAAGATGAACCGTCAGTTGTCCAAACTCGAATAATCCCCGGCAACAGCGCTAAAAACTTGGTACACGAAATTGTGATACATAACTTCGTGCAGCTGACCAGCAAGTGCACTGGGTCATCCAAGTAATACCTTACATGAGTAAGGGTCGATCCCATGGAGATTGTCGGCTTGAAGCAAGCTATGGTCATCTTGTAAATCTCAGTCAAGCGGATTCAAATGGTGGGAATTTCAAATAAGCGTATGGAGATGCGTTATTCCTTCTGAATCTCTGCTTTCCTACTGCCTTCATTCAACCATTCATACTCCTTTCCATGAAAAACTGTATTTTGGGGATCACCGTTGTCAATGGCTACCTCTCGTCCTCTCAGTGAAAATGGTCCTCTACGGTTTCTGTACGGCTAATCAACTGTCAGATTTTTCATCTCGGATGAAAAATACCAGGCACAGCTACCGCATGGCTAATCAGCTATCGGTTCTCGATCGTATCGAAATAAGATCCAATGATCCTTTTGTGCATTGTCACTGCGCCCCACAGTCGCGAGTTTGAAACTCGTCTCAGTCATCCCTTCCCAGATCCTACTCGGAATACCACAGACAAGGTTTAGACTTTCCGGATCTCAGGAATGCTGCCAATTGATTCTAGCCTATACCACGAAGATTCTAATCTCAGATTCATATGCCCCATTGTCAGAGGGGAAACAATGTGAATTGTTGATTAGAGACCCAAGAGATATGCATTCAAGCTTGTTTTCATGTAGAACGGAAGTGTTTGTCAGCCACACGTTCATAAGTGAGAATGGTGATCAGTGTCACTTGATCATCACATTCATCATGTTCTTGTGTGCGAATGAATATCTTGGAATAAGAATGAGCTTGAATTGAATAGAAGAACAATAGTACTTTGCATTAATACTCGAGGAACATCATAGCTCCACACCTTAATCTATGAGGTGTAGAAACTCCACCGTTGAAAATACATAAGCGATAATGGTGTTCATTAGTTTCGGCCCCAGAGAGGGAACCAGAATAACCAAGACTTAGGTCTAAGGACTAAACGTCCAAAGATTCTCAGTACAATAGTAAAAAGTCCTATTTATACTAAATTAGTTACTAGGATTATAGAAATAAGTAATGATGCAGAAATCCACTTCCGGGCCCACTTGGTGTGTGCTTGGGCTGAGCATTGAAGCTTTCGTATGTAAAGACTTTTCTTGGAGTTAAACGCCAGCTTTTATGCCAGTTTGGGCGTTTAACTCCAGCTTTTATCTTGTTTCTGGCGTTTAACGCCAGAATAGGGCAGGAAGTTGGCGTTTAAATGCCAGTTTGCGTCGTCAAAACTCGAGCAAAGTATGGACTATTATATATTTCTGGAAAGCCCAGGATGTCTACTTTCCAACGCAATTGAGAGAACACCAATTGGGCTTCTGTAGTAGGGAGGTCAGAATCCAATAGCATCTGCAGTCCTTTTTTAGCCTCTGAATCAGATTTTTGCTCAAGTCCCTCAATTTCAGCCAAAAAATACCTGAAATCACAGAAAAACACACAAACTCATAGTAAAGTCCAGAAATGTGAATTTTGCTTAAAAACTAATAAAAATATACTAAAAAGTAGCTAGATCCTACTAAAAACTACCTAAAAACAATGCCAAAAAGCGTATAAATTATCTGCTCATCAACGTCTCGCACGTCTACTACCTATTCTGACCCAACCTATTAAGGACTTTGGGTCCAGTCAAAATTCATCGACCCACTGGGTCAATAGACCCAAACTATGAGGCAACCCACGCGTCACCTCCTGTTCCATAAGGTAGTGTTTGTTTGCAAGACAGAGACTGAGAGACAATGACTAAGAGACAGGGACTAAGAGACAAGAATTAAAAAAGTCTCAGTATTGTGTTTGGCGTAGAAGTGTACAGGACTGAATTATGTCTCAGTATCCTGTTTGGTTTAAATTAAAACTAGAGACTGAAATGGTTAAATTTACAAAAATACCCTTAACTTCTATATGCAATCCTAACCCCAAACCCAAATTCAAAATTTCAGAAATGTAATTTAGGGCCCTAACCCACTCCAGCCATAACCCACTCCAGACCCTTCTCGTCTCCTCTTCCTAAATCCTCTGAAAATCCCCGTTTCCGGCAGAAACGCCGAGGACTACCGAGCGACGATGACGTGTCTGTCTCGAGCGGTTCACAATCGCGTCTTCAACCCTACGACAGTCCTGTCGTTGCTGCAGATTGTGGGCTTCTGGGTCTGTGCCACCACCATCTTCAAGAATCTCATCTAAGAATTTAGGTGTCTTCGTGATTTATGGGTGCTTTTCTCTTCCTATGCCTTGTACTTGTTTTTGTATTATTTCGTATGGTTTCTATGTTTACATTATTTCTGTTTCTTTTGTTCTATATTTTTATGATTATTCCAAAATTTGATTTACATTCTGAATAACATGTTTAGTGTTCAATGAATTAGCATTTGGTTGTTTTCAATTCTTTCTAATTTTTGCTGAAGAAAGATGTAGATTTTAATAAGCATTAAAATGGGGTATAAAAATTATTGATAACTTGGAATATAAACGTTCTTATCTGTAATAAATTTCAAATTATAGTTTCTAATTTTATTATATTTCCAAGCTGAAAAATGCAGGAAGCTTGTTTCGGATAATGGAACATCCAAGAGTGGAAAGTTTAAGAGTTACACATATTGAGAAAGTAAAGAAGAAGCAAATGAAATCTGCACTGACTGATGATGCAAAGTCACAAGGCATGGCACAGTATTATTAGAGAAGCATGCTGAGAAAGAAGGCTCGGCGTGTGATAGGTCCCATGATATCTTCTGGATGGGACTTCTTTGAGGTAGTGTACTATGGTGGGAGTGATGCAGAGGGTGCAATTAGGGGAAGTGGCTCTTTGTTTGGTTTATATCTTGGTGGCTTCTTTGGCGAACAAAGGCTAGGCAGACTTGGTTTTCTAGTGTGAAGCCAAATGGAAAGTTAGTTTGGTGGTAGAATTGGCCTAATGCTCTATGATACTGTGTAATTTCTCTTTTAAATTCTTGTCAAGGTTAGGATAGAAGATATAAGGGGAAAGCTAAGTATGATAAGAATTTGTTAGCAATAAGATTTTATTTCTCATGTCCTGCTCTACCGATGATTATGTATTTAGCAATGTTAGTGTAATAAGAAATTATGAAGTGTTGGCAATAAGAATTTATGATGATGATGTGCTTTATTTCTCAAGTTCTGCTCCACTGATTTAATTTATTTGCAATAAGAATTAATTAGCAATGTAGTTCAAGTTATTTGGCACTAGCCAATATATCATTTACTAAACTCATGACAACATTTTATTTAAAATAAAATGTTCAATAATCCAATGTTCAGCAAACTAGCCAATCTATTTTTATTCATATAATTGCTTTTACAATATGTTCATATGTCTAATACAAATATACAATCCAATACTCTTACTAGAATTTATAAAACAACACTAGAACTTAATTCGTAATGTCTTTTGCTTTCTATGCACATAATGTGTATTCACTGGCTTCCTTTTTTTATTAACAACATTAGCTTCCTTTGCTTTTTTAGAACTTCCACTACTACAAGAATCACTTGTCAATCTTCTATTTCTAGATGTCATTGTTAAATAGGTTGTTGTACCTATAAAAGTAGTAAAAAATCAGAACAACATTCAAAAAATAATAATATAAATAGGTTTAGTATCAACTAGTTCAAATACAAGCTGTTTAATAGCTAACCACTTCACAGTTAGTCCTATCACACACTTGATTATCAAAATTTGTTTAGTATACTATCGACCAACAAACCTCATGTAAGTAATGAGAGGAAATTAGAACTTCTATCATTTCATTAAGAATTAAAATGTGAAGTGGTTGAGACTTGAGACAAATAACTGTGCCGTGATTATCACCTAAGCCATATCAAACATAATTATATGAGAAATTGAAATGAGACATAACATGAAAAAGCAGGTAAATTGATATAAATCAAGCAACTAAACCTGAACTACATTACAACACTTTTAACATTATATAAAACAGACATTCTACTCTGTTTTTTCAAAAAAGAACAAAATCTAAACTACATTACAACACTAGGCAAAGATTTTCTTCAACTTCAGTGCTACTACGTCACACCATTAACAAAATAATGACAAAGCAAGCAAAATAGTAACTTGTCTCATTTCAAATTTTAATTTCCCCAAATCAAATTAACCAAACAAAACAAAAGCTTAAGAGGTTTTGAGTACAAATACACCTTTCAAATACACACAAATTTGATTTAAGCATTACACAACTTGGTTCTTTTTGAAGTTGAGAGTAGCAGTGAACAAGAATTAGGAGGCACCACAAATCCTATTTGAAAGTGGTTAGTAACCTTTTCAAACCAATTGGTCCCTCTCCTGCACTTGCATCACCTCACTATTCAAAGTTCAAACCACTCACTGCCACGGTTCACATGGCTTATACATATAATTTCTGTGTTATTAATATTAATGGATGCCATTTTTACAATTCTTATTCTCTCTTTTTTCTTTTCATAATGGATTATTCATAGTTCATAAAACAGTATAAATCCAACAATTTTACGCTAACCACGTAACAAAATTAAGTTTCAAAAAATCCAATGCAAATGAAAATAAAGCCCATGAGATATGACACCACAATTTAACTATTTCAAATCGTCTTGCTGGCTTGTTGATCTACAATCTTCATTCAATTAAATTCTAACTCAGTTTTGTAAAAAGCAATTATGAAAGTCAATGGTTAAATCCACATATCAAATTGAATATCAGAAGAAGAGAAAATTTCTATTGCTAGGTCACGAACAAATCCACAGATTAGGGCACGACCAAAAAAATGAAAGGAATCAATAAATTAAACAAGTGAACAACATTTTGATAGAACTAACCTGGGTCACAACAGCTAGGACGACGAGTTGGTGGTTGACGTCGAAAGCAACAGGGGAAAGGAAGCAGCTTCATTCTTTGATTGTCCTGTGAAGGAGAAAACGAGGAGATGAGAACATAGGGGCTACGAAGATGAACCTGAAAATAGAAACTCACTTACCTAGCGGTGGCTAGACCAACGGCGGCGAGGTGGTTGTTCTTGAAATGGTGCTTCAGAGGGTGAAGTGATGACCTTGAAGAAGAATGAGAAGATAGAGTCACTAGGGTTAACAATGAAGCTTTGATTTACATTAGGGCTAATGTTGGAATTATTGAATTAGAATGAGGGTAATTTAGGTACAAATTATAATTAAAATTTTTGTCTCCGTCTTTAAAATTTTCTGTCTCCAATGTCCCTATTTTTTGGAGGTACTGAAATACTGAAATTTTAGAGACAGAGACAGAAATTTAAGTACCAATCTCTAGCTCAACAAACAAAATACTAAATCTCTGTCTTCCAGTCTTAGTTCCAGTCTCTGCAAACAAATGCTACCTAGAGGAAACATGGATGGTTAGTAGAAGCTTCCATACAGGTGGGCCTAATCGCAGAGGGCCCACCCTAGTACAATGTATAAATGGGGAGAGACCGACCCCTCCCCACAGGTACATCACCCTTCTTACCCTAATTGGCCAGCTCTTCGTACAAACACTGATTTTAGCATCGGAGTGTACTTGGAGGTGGCCCCTCCCGCCGACAAATAGGCTGAACGCTTCGCTCCAGTAGCTCACGCTCAGGTCCATATCATCTCACCCCTTGGCTCCATCATCAAACTCACCCGATCCACCAAATGTAACACCCCTATCACACAAAGCTTTACGCCTAGGATGTAACCCAGAAGTGGCGAGGCACTACGACCTCTAAAAATAAAAATACTAATGTAATATAATTGAAGGAAGTTGTAACTAGCAGCCTTGAAAGAGAGGTTAATAAAAAACGAAACAAAAAATGCATCACTCACGAAAGTCATGCATAGATGGATAAGCAAGCTTCAAAAGGAAGGTTTAAAACATATACATATGGATCAGAATTCCAAAATACAGATAACGAGCTCCGACTCGACCTATGAAGGTAAAGCTGGCCAGAGTATGCTTACATATATATATATATATATATATATACAACACCAAAATACAACCCTAAACTGTAAAATGAACGCCTTTTTCTCCAAGTCAACCTCTAGGAGGGACAAAGTACATAATACAAGAGAGCGGAGAATAACTACGTAAATATATACAATCATAACATAATGCTAAACCCAAAATATAGCACTTCGTTTCTAGAAGGTCTCCAGAATGCTCAGTGTGGTGCCTCCCGACCTGCATCTGAAAAACAGTAACATATATATGGAATGAGAATTGGAGGTTCTCAGTATGGTAAAGGTGCCCACATAGATAATATATAAGGTCCCGAGAAAGCCAGAGGCAATCCTAGAACTTCGATACCTAGATTCAAAACTTAGAGTTATACTTTAAATAAGATATCAAGTAAACTATCTAAGGTACTCAGGTTCTAATCCAAATATAACTTAACATTTCAATCTCACTCTCCTCTAATCCTCCGAATCACCAGTGGAACAACCCTCAGCGTCACCTCAGGCAGTATGTGGGATCTCTTAGTTGCATAGACATACAATACAGACAAGGAAAATACAGATAAAATGTAGTTACAGCAAGTAAATCAGATAGCGGTTAGTCACAGGCAAGCATTTTGGCAATCCAAAACAAATACATACACAAACAAGTCATACAAATGCATATAATGCATGTTTGTCCTATGGCTAATGGGCTCATTTATCGGTTACATAGCCAAACCCAACATGTCTGGTAGCTAATTCGGACACTATCTCTCTATTGCACAATGATACCATTAGAGGGAATACGTGCCCTGTCACCATTAGAGGGATTATATTCCCTGTCACCATTAGAGGGAATATGTGCCCTGTCACCACTAGAGGGAATATGTGCCTGTCAATCTTACAACCAGAGAGATAACACAGACATACTTATCATCAATCAACTACAATAATGCCTCATTTATCATAATCATTCAATTTCATACTTCAAACTCAGTTTTCATCATTCTTCTTCTTCATCTCTTTCCTGGAGCAAGTGGACAACGCCACTGTCTTATACCCGGGGTCACATATCTCATTCATTTACATATTCCTCGAGCTAACTTCAAAATCGTTTTTGAATTTAAACTCTTTTCAAAAGACAAAGGAAAACTATTTATTAGTTAAACCTCTTGATAAGGCCTCTAAACTTTAGGGGAGTGCCAACCAATCTAATTTCAAAACTAAATCTTTTAAACTCAAACATAATTCATTCTTTTCTTAAATAAATCAAAATCAAAAAAACAATTCTTTCAATCCAAATTAACTAAAATGAAATTTTTCAGAAATCTTCTAAAAATTTTGACAGCACCTCCTTTAAAATTCAAACTTCTGCTACCCTCCCAACCATCAAACCAAGCACCTCTAAGTCATTCAAATCATTCCTAGTATCAAATCATTTTAAAATCAAACCAATTCCAATATTAAATCTTTTTCCAAACCAAACCAACTCAAATAACAGACCATTTATAAAATCGAATCATACATTTCTCAACCAATCCATTCAATTCAGTTTCACAAACTCACCATCAATTCTCAACACATCAACAACCATGTTTATTTTATACTCATCAAAGTCATAATCCAACACATACAAATTCATTTATCCTTTATACACACATCGTATACCATATCCATAATCCATCAATAACTCATTCAATTCATTCCTATCTTATGGTCTTCTAGCATAAGTATTTACGTTACATTATATTTTATCTACGAGAAACCAAAATCATACCTTGGCCGATTCCCCCTACACTTGGAACACCCCAAAAAGCTCTCCTTTCTCAAGCTCCAAGCTTCCAAACGTCAATTCCTCAAGCTTAATCACCTAAATTTCGTTTCAAACCGCCCAATTGAACTCTAAATCAACAAGAACACAATTTAATTCACACAATATCACTATAATCATCATAGAATTCACTAAATTAGAAATTCACCAAGAGATAGGAGTTCCTTACCTCACCCACGGCTTAAATGAACAAGACCCAACAATTTCTGCTAGCTAATTTTATACTAAAACATCAAAATCGCAAAATCCTCAATTCCAAACCTCATATATATTCGAAATAAAAGAGGAAAGATCTAGGTGAGAAATATTGAATTTCTTACCAAATTGGTTAGTGGACTTTGTAGAGAATTCTGAGATGAACGCATGGTCACTGATGGCTCGTCAATCGAAACTTCGGATTGAGAGTTACGTGGAATTGAAAATTGGAAGTGGGTCACACTAAGTGTTTTCTTAGCTTGCTTCTTCCCAGCGTAAATGGAGTATGGAAAGGGATAAGAAGGCCGAAGTCAATTAAATGAGGTGAATGGGTTGGGCCTGATTCGGCCTATTTGGCCCAGTTTTGAGCCAAACCTTTTACAATTAGTGTCAAAATTTAAATTTTAATTATTTCTATTTCATTAAACTATAAAACTTAATTTCTTAATTTCGTTAATTAATAATTAATTTATTAGTTAATTATTTACTAATTACCTTACATCCTACCCCCTAACAAAAATTTTCGCCCTCGAAAATATCGTTCACTACAATAGTTTGCGAGAGTAGTTCCCTTTCCAATCTAATGGATAGTTTCTCAACCTTTGTCGATCTCCACAACGAGTTATCTCCCACAACTTCTCCTTCTCACCTTTGTAGTCCTAATGTCCTCCCAATCTTCGCACTTCTGCTGCATCACTCTAATCGCTTCTTGTTAAGAACTTACCTATTTATTTTTGCTAAATAACATTTCATTTGGAAAAAATGATTTTCACAACTCAATCATGTGTTACTAATGAATGCTATTCTTCGGTATTATTCAAAGCGGTTAAAATTTGGTTACTAATTCCTTTATTACCTCGGATCTGAGGATCGGATATGGCTACATTCCGATTTTTTCTGTGTGGGCAATCTCCGACCAAATGTCCTGACTTTTCGCAATTGTAACATAAGCTCGAACCATAATGGCATAGCCTGTTTGGGTGATAGCTTCCACATTTCTGACAACTCGAATCATCTGAAACAGCCATCATCTTTTTTTTTTCTGCCATTTCCTTGGTGGTCATCATTCGTTCGGGAGTTATTGTGACCTTGATGGAATTGTTGTGCGTATCCTCTTTTCTTGAATCCTTAGCCCCTTGGTGTGAAATTTAGACTGTACTCCTTCTGCTGGAATTCCCAGTGATCATTCTCTTCCAGAGCAACCTTTCTTGAACATTCCTCTACAACTCTACTCTTGCTTATCAATTCAGAAAAAATTTTGATCTCCATGGGGCCCCCTGAACTCAAAATATCACTTAAAGTCCTCCTTCGTATTTAATGCACTTCCATTCCTCAATGTCTCCTAGAGCACCCTGGCAAATTCTGGAGAATCGGCACAATTCCTCAAATATATTTGTGTATTCAGTGATCGACATCTGACCTTGTTTCAATTGTAGCAGTTCAAGTTCCTTAGCTATCCTGACGGAGTTAGAAAAATATTTCTTATGGAATTCAGATTAGAAAGCATCCCAAGGTATTGCGGTATTGCCTTGCCGTAGGAGACGTCGGGTTCCCTGCCACCAATACTGTACTTCATCCATCAACTGATATGTGGCAAATTCAACATATTGATCTTCAGGAACCTGTTATGCTTGCAAGGCTGTCTCCAAAGCCTGAAACCAATTATCTGCCTCTGTGGGGTTTGTCGTTCCTCTAAAAATTGGTGGGTTTACTTTCAAGAAGGTTACTACGGTCATTGGTTCGTTTCAACTGTTACCTCCGTTTCTGTCATTAACTTGCTTACCAAGGGCCTCAACCGCTGCCTGGATAGCAGCCGCCATGTTCTCCAGAGCGTTCGTAAAGTTCACGGTATTATTCATAGTTATTTTTGGTTCTGCATAAAATTCCGGGCTCTACCTCGACCGCGTCCACATTCACGAGTCATCATTTGGTTCCTGTTCACACTAAACAAGTGATATTAAGGTGACCATTCTCAATATTTCATGTCGATTGCTTCAAAGTTCCAAATACATGCTCATGAAAAAATATGACTTATATATCAATTAGATATCCAAGGTAGCATATACACAGAACACAGAGTGTGCACAGAAACATAGTCAGTCCGACCCTCAGGCTCGACAGGAACGAACTCCTCTGATACCATAATGTAATACCTTACCATACAGATCTTTATGCCTAGGACGTAAACCAGAGGTGGTGAGGCGCTACGACTTCTAAAAATAAAAATACTAATATAATATAATTGAAGTAAGTTGTAACTAGCAGCCTTGAAAGAAAAGTTAAGGAAAAACGAAATAGAAAACGCATCACTCATGAAAGTTACGCAAAGATGGATAAGCACGTTTCGAAAGGAAGGTTTAAAATATATACATATGGATAAGAATTCCAAAATACAAATAATAAGCTCCGACTCAACCTGCGAAGCTAAGGCTGGCCACAGTATGCTTATTTATATATATAAAACCCAAAATACAACCCTAAACTGTAAAATGAACACCTATTTCTCCAAGTCAACCTCTAGGAGGGACAAAGTACAAAATACAAGGGAGCAGAGAACAACTACGTAAATATATATACAATCAGAACATAATGCTAAACCCAAAATATAGCTCTTCGCTTCTAGAAGGTCTCCAAAATGCTCAGTACGGTGCCTCCCGACCTGCTTATGAAAAATAGCAACATATGTATGGAATGAGAATCAGAAGTTCTCAGTATGGTAAAGGTGCCCACATAAATAATATATAAGATTCCGGGAAAGGAAAAGGCAATCCTAGAACTTCGATACCCATATTCAAAACTAAGAGTTATACTTTAAATCAAAATCAAGTAAAATATCTAAGGTACTCAGGTTCTAATCCAAATATAACTTAACACTTCAATCTCACTGGTGCACGAATTTGTGATTCGCACAACTAACCAGCAAGTGCACTGGGTCGTCCAAGTAATACCTTACGTGAGTAAGGGTCGATCCCACAGAGATTATTGGCTTGAAGCAATCAATGTTTATTTTATTAATCTTAGTCAGGAGGCCAATAGGATTAAAAGTGAAATTACCAGATTTGATTATAAAAATAAAAGAGAATAACAGTGTTACTTGTTGTGCAGTAATGAGAAACATGTTGGAGTTTTGGAGATGCTTTGTCCTTTGAATTTCTACTTTTCCTTGAAATCCTCTTCCCACACGCAAGGTTCCTTCCATGGCAAGCTCTATGTAGGGTGTCACCGTTGTCAATGGCTACCTCCCATCCTCTCAGTGAAAACGTTCCTATGCTCTGTCACAGCACGGCTAATCATTTGTCGGTTCTCAATCAGGTTGGAATAGAATCCATTGATTCTTTTGCGTCTGTCACTAACGCCCAGCCTTCAGGAGTTTGAAGCTCGTCACAGTCATTCAATCCCAGAATCCTACTCGGAATACCACAGACAAGGTTTAAACCTTCCGGATTCTCATGAATGCCGCCATCAATCCGGCTTATACCACGAAGATTCTGATTAAGGAATCTAAGAGATACTCATTCAATCTGATGTAGAACGGAGGTGGTTGTCAGGCACACGTCCATGGATTGAGAAAGGTGATGAGTGTCAAGGATCATCACCTTCTCCATAATTAAGCGCGAATGAACATCTTAGATAAGAACAAGCGTGTTTGAATGGAAAACAAAGGAATTGTATTAAATCATCGAGACGCCGCAGAGCTCCTCACCCCCAACAATGGAGTTTAGAGACTCATGCCGTCAAAAAGTATGTAATTCAGATCTGAAAATGTCATGAGGTACAAAATAACTCTCTAAAAGTTGTTTAAATAGTAAACTAGTAACCTAGGTTTACAGAAAATGAGTAAGCTAAGATAATTGGTGCAGAAATCCACTTCTGGGGCCCACTTGGTGTGTGCTGGGGCTGAGACTAAAGCTATCCACGAGTAGAGGCCTTTCTTGGCGTTAAACTCCAGGTTATGACGTGTTTTGGGCGTTCAACTCCGGATCATGACGTTTTTCTGGCGTTTAACTCCAGACAGCAACATGTACTTGGCGTTCAACGCCAAGTTACGTCGTCTATTCTCGTGCAAAGTATGGACTATTATATATTGCTGGAAAGCCCTGGATGTCTATTTTCCAACGCCGTTGAGAGCGCGCCAATTGGACTCCTGTAGCTCCAGAAAATCCATTTCGAGTGCAGGGAGGTCAGGATCCAACAGCATCAGCAGTCCTTTTTCAGCCTATCTCAGATTTTTGCTCAGCTCCCTCAATTTCAGCCAGAAAATACCTGAAATCACAGCAAAATACACACACTCATAGTAAAGTCCAGAAATATGATTTTTGCTTAAAAACTAATAAAATTCTATTAAAAACTAATTAAAATATACTAGAATCTACATGAAATTACCCCCAAAAAGCGTATAAAATATCCGCTCATCACAACACCAAACTTAAACTGTTGCTTGTCCTCAAGCAACTAGATAAATAAAATAGGTTTTAACAGAAATTAAGAAGTAATAATATTCTAGAGTTTTAAATGAAGTTCAGATTCTTATTAGATGAGCGGGGCTTGTAGCTTTTTGTTTCTGAACAGTTTTGGCATCTCCCTGTATCTTTTGAAATTCAGAATGATTGGCATCCTTAGGAACTTAGAATTCAGATAATATTATTGACTCTCCTAGTGTAGTATGTTGATTCTTGAACACAGTTATTTTATGAGTCTTGGCCGTGGCCCTAAGCATTTTGTTTTCCAGTATTACCACCGGATACATAAATGCCACAGACACATAATTGGGTGAACCTTTTCAGATTGTGACTCAGCTTTGCTAGAGTCCCCAATTAGAGGTGTCCAGAGTTCTTAAGCACACTCTTTTGCTTTGGATCACGACTTTAACCACTCAGTCTCAAGTTTGTAACTTGGACCTGCATGCCACAAGCACATGGTTAGGGACAGCTTGGTTTAGCCGCTTAGGCCTGGATTTTATTTTCTTGGGCCCTCCTATCCATTGATGCTCAAAGCCTTGGATCCTTTTTACCCTTGCCTAGGGCTCATGGCTTTTTCTATTGCTCCTTCTTCTTTCTCCTTATTTTTTTTTGATTGCTTTTTCTTGCTTCAAGAATCAATTTCATGATTTTTCAGATCATCAATAATATTTTCGTGTTCCTCATTCTTTCAGGAGCCAATATTCATCAAATTCAAAATACAAATTATGCACTGTTCAAGCATTCATTCAGAGAACAAAAGTATTGCCACCACATATAATTAATTATAATTTTTATTATTGAGAACTCGAAAAATATAGATTACTTCTTTATTCTAAAAAAATCTACTACTTTAGTTATGCCTGATGATGATGAGAAAAATAAATTATAGCTTAATTGGAAATAAAATCAAAATAGACATACTAATTACTACTAAATATCTCCTAAGGTAAATTTTTATAATACTACTATCACTAAGTTAAAGCAGAAAAATTGGAACTCAGCAACCTGTTGTTTTGAGGAGTATACGCTCCTCTAATCTTTAGGGTGTTGTTCAAGAATTAATTTTTGGCGCTTTAGCTCCCTTAGATCACGCCCTTGTTCTTCCTATTCCTTGAGCAGTTTGCAGAGCATGCTACTTTGATTATTCTGTTCTTCCTTTATTTGGTCCATAGCCTCTTGCAATTTGGAAATAGAAGCTTCAAGATGTTCCCAATATTCGAATTGAGGCAGTTCTGGGAGGGCTTCCTGTGCTCTCCTCTTGGCAGAATCATCTTGTTGCTGTTGTCTGACCATTGATATTCCAGTAATTGGCCTCTCAACTGGAATATACTCTGTTATTCCCATCTTTACTCCGGCATCTTTGCAGAGCAAAGAAATTAAGCTTGGATAGGCCAATTTGGCGTCCTTGGAATTCCTGTTTGCTATTTTATATAGTTCACATGAGATCAGTTGATGGACTTCTACCTCTTTTCCCAACATGATGCAGTGAATCATGACAGCTCTTTTGATGGTTACTTCAGAACGGTTGCTGGTAGACAATATGGAACGCCCAATGAAATCCAGCCAGCCTCTGGCTACTGGTTGTAGATCTTCCCTTTTGAGTTGAACTGGGATGCCAGTCGTGCTGGTGGTCCACTTGGCTCCAGGGATGCATATATCCTCTAGGATCTTGTCTAGACCTTTGTTTACCCTCATCATTCTCCTATTAAAGGAGTTTGGGTCATCTTTCAGTTGGGAAAGCTTAAATATCTCCCTGATCTTGTCAGGATTGGTATGGACAATCTTCCCTCTGACTAGGGTCCGATGGTCAAAGAGAGCAGCTCCAACTAGTCTTTGTCTGTCTGTCTGCCATAGATTAGCATAGAATTCCTGAACCATGTTTCTTCCCACTTTTGTTTCAGGATTGGTCAGAATTTCCCAATTCCTGATTCGAATTTGCTCTTGAATCTCTTGATATTCATCTTCTTTCAGATCAAATTTGACTTCCGGGATCACTGATCTGTGACTCATTATTTTGTAGTAATGATCTGAATGTTCTTTAGTTAAGAACTTCCCTTGATTCCAAAGGGGCTTTGGAGCATTCTCTTTCTTGCCCCTTGGGGTGGGTTGCTTTCCTCTAGGGGCCATGAATTTAATGAGTATGTTTTTGTGATCACGGATAACCACACCAAACTTAGAGCTTTGCTTGTCCTCAAGCAAGAGAGAAGAAAGAAGAGGGATAGGAAGAGAGCAAGTATGGCAAGGTGAGGAGGAGTGGGGAGCCGAGCACAATATATGGGGAGGGGGTGGGAAATTTCGAAAATAAGAAAAGGCTAAGATAGAAGATATGATTAAAAAATAGATATGATAAGAAAAAGATATAATTTAAAAAGAGAAAGATATGAATAATATTTAAAAAGATAGATTTTTAATTTAAATTTTGAAAAAGATATTTTTAAAGAGGTAATTGAGTTTTGAAAACAAATTTTGAAAGAGTTTGATTGGATTGAAAAAATTTGTCTTTCTGGATTAAGATACATTTGATATTTTTGAAAAAGGGATTTTAGAAATTAGGATTTTTAGAACACTAATTTGGATTGAGGGATGATAATTTAAAATATGTTTATGCAAGAAAACATGAATTGAAACATAAAAAGTTAGAAAAATTGTGAAGAAAAACGAATTTTACCTTCTCCCCACCATCCTGGCGTTAAACGCCCAACTGCTGCATGGTTTGGGCGTTTAACGCCCAAATGTTGCTTCTCCTGGGCGTTCAACGCCCAGTTGATGCATCTTTCTGGCGTTGAACGCCAGGAAGTCCTTTGTTACTGGGCGTTTTTCTAAACGCCCAGGATGCTGTCAATCTGGCGTTAAACGCCCAGAAGGTGCTTCTTTCTGGCGTTTAACGCCCAGAAGATGCTCCTTTCTGGCGTTTAACGCCCAGAAGGCTACCCTTACTGGCGTTGAACGCCCAGTGGGTGCTTCTTTTGGGCGTTCAACGCCCAAAATATTTCTTACTGGCTTTTTCACGCCAGTGAGCTTCCAATTTCCCTTATAACTCAGTGAATCCAACCAATTACTATTTTACCTTGAAGATACCTTGACATATACCTGTAAAAATCAATTAACTAATTAATACAAATAAAATTAAATTTTGTGATTGGCTGGGTTGCCTCCCAGCAAGCGCTTCTTTAATGTCATTAGCTGGACTATTACTGATCTTCAATTAAGTCTCAGTCTTGAGCATTCTTGCTCGAAATTACCTTCCAGATAATGTTTAACTCTTTGTCCATTAACAATGAACTTTTTGTTAGAGTCATTATCCTGAAGCTCTATGTATCCATATGGGGATACACTTGTAATGACATATGGACCTCTCCACCGGGATTTTAATTTTCCGGGGAATAATTTGAGTCTTGAATTAAATAGCAGAACTTTCTGTCCCGGCTCAAAGACTCTGGATGACAATTTCTTATCATGCCATCTTTTTGCTTTCTCCTTGTAAATTTTTGCATTCTCGAAAGCATTGAGTCTAAATTCCTCTAGCTCATTTAACTGGAGCAATCGTCTTTCTCCAGCTAACTTGGCATCAAGGTTCAGGAACCTGGTTGCCCAGTAGGCCTTGTGTTCCAGTTCCACTGGCAAGTGACATGCCTTTCCATACACAAGCTGGTATGGAGAGGTCCCTATGGGGGTCTTGAATGCTGTTCTGTATGCCCACAGAGCATCATCCAGGCTTCTTGCCCAATCCCTTCTACGGTTAATTACAGTCCGTTCCAGGATTCTTTTAAGTTCTCTATTTGAGACTTCAGCTTGCCCATTAGTTTGTGGGTGATATGGAGTAGCTACCCTGTGGTTGACTCCATAACGAACCAGAGCAGCATAAAGCTATTTATTGCAGAAATGAGTGCCCCCATCACTAATTAACACTCTAGGGATACCAAATCTGCTGAAGATGTGTTTCTGGAGGAATTTTAACACTGTTTTAGTGTCATTAGTGGGTGTTGCAATAGCCTCCACCCATTTGGATACATAATCCACCACCACCAATATATAAGTGTTTGAGTATGATGGTGGGAAGGGTCCCATGAAGTCAATGCCCCATACATCAAACAACTCAATCTCCAAGATTCCTTGTTGAGGCATGGCATAACTGTGAGGTAGGTTGCCTGATCTTTGGCAACTGTCACAATTAAGCACAAACGCTCGGGAATCTTTATAGAGAGTAGGCCAGTAGAAGCCACTTTGGAGGACTCTTGTGGCTGTTCGTTCACTTCCAAAATGTCCTCCATACTGTGATCCATGGCAATGCCAAAGGATCTTCTGTGCTTCTTCTTTAGGCACACATCTACGGATTACTCCGTCTGCACATCTCTTGAAGAGATATGGTTCATCCCAAAGATAGTACTTTGCATTTGTGATTAATTTCTTTGATTGCACCCTACTGTACTCTTTGGGTATGAATTTTACTGCCTTGTAGTTTGCAATGTCTGCAAACCATGGCACTTCCTGGATGGCAAACAGTTGCTCATCCGGAAAGGTTTCAGAGATCTCAGTGAGAGGGAGGGACGCCCCTTTCACTGGTTCTATTCGGGACAGGTGATCTGCTACTTGATTCTCTGTCCCTTTTCTGTCTCTTATTTCTATATCAAACTCTTGCAGAAGCAACACCCATCTGATGAGTCTGGGTTTTGAATCCTGCTTTGTGAGTAGATATTTAAGAGCAGCATGATCAGTGTACACAATCACTTTTGATCCTACTAAATAGGATCTGAATTTGTCAATGGCATAAACCACTGCAAGTAGCTCTTTTTCTGTGGTTGTGTAGTTCTTCTGTGCGTCATTTAGAACACGGCTAGCATAATAAATGACGTGCAGAAGCTTGTCATGCCTTTGTCCCAACACTGCACCAATGGCATGGTCACTGGCATCACACATCAACTCAAATGGTAAAGTCCAGTCTGGTGCAGAGATGATTGGTGCTGTAACCAATTTAGCTTTCAGAGTCTCAAATGCCTGCAGACACTCTTTATCAAAGATAAATGGCGTGTCAGCAACTAGCAGGTTGCTCAGAGGTTTGGCAATTTTTGAAAAATCCTTTATAAACCTCCTATAGAATCCTGCATGCCCCAGAAAGCTTCTGATTGCCTTAACATTAGCAGGTGGTGGCAATTTTTCAATTACTTCTACCTTAGCTTGGTCCACCTCTATCCCCTTGTTCGAAATTTTGTGCCCAAGGACAATTCCTTCAGTCACCATAAAGTGACATTTTTCCCAGTTTAAAACCAGGTTAGTCTCTTGGCATCTTTTCAGAACAAGTGCTAAATGGTTAAGGCAGGAGCTGAATGAGTCTCCAAATACTGAAAAGTCATCCATGAAGACTTCTAGGAATTTTTCCACCATATCAGAGAAAATTGAGAGCATGCACCTCTGAAAGGTTGCAGGTGCATTGCACAGGCCAAATGGCATCCTTCTGTATGCAAATACTCCAGATGGGCATGTGAACGCCGTTTTCTCCTGGTCCTGGGGATCTACTGCAATTTGATTATAACCTGAATATCCATCCAGGAAGCAGTAGTATTCATGACCTGCTAGTCTTTCTAGCATCTGGTCTATGAATGGTAAAGGAAAATGATCCTTTCTGGTGGCTGTATTGAGCCTTCTGTAATCAATACACATACGCCACCCAGTAACTGTTCTTGTAGGAACCAGTTCATTTTTTTCATTATGAACCACTGTCAAGCCACCTTTCTTAGGGACAACTTGGACAGGGCTCACCCAGGGGCTGTCAGAAATAGGATAAATAATCCCAGCCTCTAGTAACTTAGTGACCTCTTTCTGCACCACTTCCTTCATGGCTGGGTTTAGCCGCCTTTGTGGTTGAACCACTGGCTTGGCGTCACCCTCCAGTAAGATCTTGTGCATGCATCTAGCTGGGCTAATGCCCTTAAGATCACTGATGGACCACCCAAGAGCTGTCTTGTGTGTCCTTAGCACTTGAATTAGTGCTTCCTCTTCCTGTGGCTCTAAGGTAGAGCTTATGATTACAGGAAGGGTATCACCTTCTCCCAAGAATGCATATTTTAGGGAAGGTGGTAATGGTTTGAGCTCGGGTTTAGGAGGTTTCTCCTCTTCCTGAGGGATTTTCAGAGGTTCTACTATTTTCTCTGACTCCTCCAGATTAGGCTGGATGTCTTTAAGGATGTCCTCTAGTTCTGATTCGGGACTCTCAGCCATATTGACCTCTCTTACCAGAGAGTCAATAATATCAACACTCATGCAGTCATTTGGGGTGTCTGGATGTTGCATGGCTTTGACAACATTCAACTTGAACTCCTCCTCATTGACTCTCAAGGTTACTTCCCCTTTTTGGACATCAATGAGGGTTCGGCCAGTTGCTAGGAAAGGTCTTCCTAGAATGAGGGTTGCACTCTTGTGCTCCTCCATTTCCAGCACCACAAAGTCAGTAGGAAAGGCAAATGGCCCAACATTGACAATCATGTCTTCAATCACGCCTGATGGGTATTTAATGGAGCCATCAGCAAGTTGAAGACATATCCTAGTTGGTTTGATTTCTTCAGTTAAACCAAGCTTTCTGATAGTAGATGCAGGTATTAGGTTGATACTTGCCCCAAGATCACATAAAGCTTGCTTGGTGCAAGTGCCTTCTAATGTGCATGGTATCATAAAGCTCCCAGGATCTTTAAGCTTCTCAGGTAAGCTTTTCAGAATGACTGCACTGCATTCTTCAGTGAGGTAAACTTTTTCAGTTTCCCTCCAATCCTTCTTATGACTTAAGATCTCTTTCATGAACTTAGCATAAGAGGGTATTTGCTCAAGTGCTTCTGCAAACGGAATCTTTATTTCAAGAGTCCTGAGATAGTCTGCAAAGCGGGCAAATTGCTTATCCTGTTCCGCTTGGCGGAGTTTTTGAGGATAAGGCATTTTGGTTTTGTATTCCTCAACCTTAGTTGCTGCAGGTTTATTAGCTACAGAAGTGGGTTGGGAAGCCTTCTTAGAAGGGTTGTTATCAGCACTTATATGTGACTGATTCCCTACTGGCATTTGAATGCCAGTGGTGGAAGCTGGAGTGGCGTTAGACGCCACTTCCTTGTTTGTTACTGGCGTTTGAACGCCAGAACCATGCTCCCTTTGGGCGTTCAACGCCGGATTCATGCTTGTTTCTGGCGTTGAACGCCAGGAATGAGCATGGTCTGGGCGTTCAGCGCCAGCTTTATTCCTCTCTGGGCTCTGATTGTCCTCAGAGGGATTTTGAGTATCCATCTGTTCATTTCTTGGTTTCCTGCTGCTTTGAAGTGAGGTATTTAGTGTTTTCCCACTTCTTGATTGAACTGCTTGGCATTCTTCTGTTATTTGTTTTGACAGTTGCTTTTCTGTTTGCTTTAATTGTGCTTCCATGTTCCTGTTGGCCATTCTTGTTTCCTGTAATATTTCCTTGAATTCGGCTAGCTGCTGAGTTAGAAAGTCTAATTACTGATTGAATTCATTAGCCTGATCCACTGGACTGAGTTCTGCAGTTACTGTTTTAACTTCTTCTTTCATGGAAGATTCACTGCTTAGGTACAGATGCTGATTTCTAGCAACTGTATCAATAAGCTCTTGAGCCTCTTCAATTGTTTTTCTCATATGTATAGATCCACCAGCTGAGTGGTCTAGAGAAATCTGAGCTTTTTCTGTAAGCCCATAGTAGAAGATGTCTAATTGCACCCATTCTGAAAACATTTCAGAGGGGCATTTTCTTAGCATCTCTCTGTATCTTTCCCAGGCATCATAAAGAGATTCATTATCTCCTTGTTTGAAGCCTTGGATGCTTAGCCTTAGCTGTGTCATCCATTTTGGAGGGAAATAGTGATTCAGGAATTTTTCTGACAGCTGCTTCCATGTTTTTATGCTGTTCTTAGGCTGGTTATTTAACCACCTCTTAGCTTGGTCTTTTACAGCAAATGGAAACAGTAATAATCTGTAGACATCCTGATCCACTTCCTTATCATGTACTGTGTCAGCAATTTGTAAAAATTGTGCCAGAAATTCTGTATGTTCTTCATGTGGAAGACCAGAATACTGGCAGTTTTGCTGCACCATGATAATGAGCTGAGGATTCAGCTCAAAGCTACTAACTCCAATGGAGGGTATACAGATACTACTCCCATATGAAGCAGTAGTGGGGTTAGCATATGACCCCAGAGTCCTCTTGTCTTGTCCATTCATACTTACTTCCATAATGGAATACAAGAGTGATGATATGTATGTTGATATTATTTATTTTATAATAGTGGAATAACTAAAAATGGAATATATGAAAAATATTTTGAAAATACTTTGTGAAAATTTTTCGAAAAATTTGAAATTGAAATTTGGATTTTATATTAAAAATTTCGAAAATGTAGTTTTAAAATTGGTTAGAAAATAAAATTTTTTTTTTTGAATTTTGAATTTTATGATGAAAGAGAAAAACACACAAAAGACACAAGATTTAAAATTTTTAGATCCAATGCTCCTTATTTTCGAAAATTTTTGGAGGGAAAACACCAAGGAACACCAAACTTAAAAATTTTAAGATCAAGACACAAGAAAAAACTCAAGAACACCTTGAAGATTCACAAGAACACCAAGAACAAAAGGAAGAACACCAAACTTAAAATTTTTAGAAAACTTTAATAAAATTTTCGAAAATTATGAAAGATTAACAAGAAAACATCAAACTTAAAGTTTGGCACAGGATTAAATCAAGAAAAATTATTTTTGAAAAAGGTTCCAAAGCGTATACCCAATTATCAAGAATATAAACCAATACTCTAGCCAATTGGGAATAAATGTAACACTTGTTCTAGATATTCCAATTAATGCTTTAAAAAGAACACAAGTGAAACAAGAAAAGACACAAAGCAAGAAAAACTCAAGATCAAACAAGAAAAATAAGCAAGAACAACTTGAAGATCAATGAAGAACAAAGAACACAAGTCGAAAATTTTAAAGAAAAATATGAGATATGCAATTGACACCAAACTTAGAACAAGACACTAAACTCACGAAAATTAGCAATTAATTAAAAGAAAAATAATAAATTTTGAAAAGAAATTTTTGAAAAGAAACTATCCTATCAAAATTTGATGACTCTATAACAACAATAAATTATTCCTAATCTAAGAAATAAAATATGCCTTCAATTGTTCAAACTCAATAATCCCCGGCAACGGCGCCAAAAACTTGGTGCACGAATTTGTGATTCGCACAACTAACCAGCAAGTGCACTGGGTCGTCCAAGTAATACCTTACGTGAGTAAGGGTCGATCCCACAGAGATTATTGGCTTGAAGCAATCAATGTTTATTTTATTAATCTTAGTCAGGAGGCCAATAGGATTAAAAGTAAAATTACCAGATTTGATTATAAAAATAAAAGAGAATAACAGTGTTACTTGTTGTGCAGTAATGAGAAACATGTTGGAGTTTTGGAGATGCTTTGTCCTTTGAATTTCTACTTTTCCTTGAAATCCTCTTCCCACACGCAAGGTTCCTTCCATGGCAAGCTCTATGTAGGGTGTCACCGTTGTCAATGGCTACCTCCCATCCTCTCAGTGAAAATGTTCCTATGCTCTGTCACAGCACGGCTAATCATCTGTCGGTTCTCAATCAGGTTGGAATAGAATCCATTGATTCTTTTGCGTCTGTCACTAACGCCCAGCCTTCAGGAGTTTGAAGCTCGTCACAGTCATTCAATCTCAGAATCCTACTCGGAATACCACAGACAAGGTTTAGACCTTCCGGATTCTCATGAATGCCGCCATCAATCCGGCTTATACCACGAAGATTCTGATTAAGGAATCTAAGAGATACTCATTCAATCTGATGTAGAACGGAGGTGGTTGTCAGGCACACGTCCATGGATTGAGAAAGGTGATGAGTGTCACGGATCATCACCTTCTCCATAATTAAGCGCGAATGAACATCTTAGATAAGAACAAGCGTGTTTGAATGGAAAACAAAGGAATTGTATTAAATCATCGAGACGCCGCAGAGCTCCTCACCCCCAACAATGGAGTTTAGAGACTCATGCCGTCAAAAAGTATGTAATTCAGATCTGAAAATGTCATGAGGTACAAAATAACTCTCTAAAAGTTGTTTAAATAGTAAACTAGTAACCTAGGTTTACAGAAAATGAGTAAGCTAAGATAATTGGTGCAGAAATCCACTTCTGGGGCCCACTTGGTGTGTGCTGGGGCTGAGACTAAAGCTATCCACGAGTAGAGGCCTTTCTTGGCGTTAAACTCCAGGTTATGACGTGTTTTGGGCGTTCAACTCCGGATCATGACGTTTTTCTGGCGTTTAACTCCAGACAGCAACATGTACTTGGCGTTCAACGCCAAGTTACGTCGTCTATTCTCGTGCAAAGTATGGACTATTATATATTGCTGGAAAGCCCTGGATGTCTATTTTCCAACGCCGTTGAGAGCGCGCCAATTGGACGCCTGTAGCTCCAGAAAATCTATTTCGAGTGCAGGGAGGTCAGGATCCAACAGCATCAGTAGTCCTTTTTCAGCCTATCTCAGATTTTTGCTCAGCTCCCTCAATTTCAGCCAGAAAATACCTGAAATCACAGAAAAATACACACACTCATAGTAAAGTCCAGAAATATGATTTTTGCTTAAAAACTAATAAAATTCTATTAAAAACTAATTAAAATATACTAGAATCTACATGAAATTACCCCCAAAAAGCGTATAAAATATCCGCTCATCACTCACTCTCCTCCAGTCCTCCAAATCACCAGTGGAATAACTCCCAGCATCACCTTAGCCAGCAAGAGGGATCTCTCAGTTGCATAGACATATAATACGGACAAGGAAAACACAGATAGAATGCAGTTACAGCAAATATATCAGATAGCGGTTAGTCAAAGGCAAGTATTTAGGTAATGCAAAACAAATATATACACAAACAAGTCATACAAATAAATATGATGCATGTTTGTTCTATGGCTAATAAGCTCATTTGTCAGTTATATAGCCAAATCGGACACTGTCTCTCTGTTGCACATAATACCATTAGAGAAAATACGTGCCCTGTCACCATCAGAGGGATTATGTGCCCTATCACCATTAGAGGGAATATGTGTCTTGTCACCATTGGAGGGAATATGTGAATTGTCACCCTTACAAAAAGAGAGATAACACAGACATTCTCATCATAAATCAACCACAATCATGCCTCGTTTATCATAATCATTCAATTTCATAATTCAAACTTAGTTTTCATCATTCTTCTTCCCCATCTCTTTTTCGGAGCAAGTGGACAACAATACTGCCTCTTACCCGGGGTCACATATCTCATTCATTTACATATTCCTTGGGTTAACTTCAAAACCGTTTTTAAATTTAAACTCTTTTCAAAAGACAAAGGAAAACTATTTATTAGTTAAACCCTTTGACAAGGCCTCTAAACTTTAGAGGAGCGACAACCAATCTCATTTCAAAACCAAATCTTTTAAATTCAAACATAATTCATTCTTTTCTTAAATAAATCAAAATCAAATAAAATAATTCTTTCAATCTAAATACCAAAATAAAACTTTTCAGAATTTTTCTAAAAATTTCAACAACACCTCCCCTAAAACTCAAATTTTTTCCACCCTTCAAAAGTCCCAACCATCAAACCAAACACCTCTCAGTCTTTCAAATTATTCCTAGTATCAAAACATTTCAAAATCAAACCAATTCCAATATTAAATATTTTTCCAAAACTAACAAACTCAAATAACAAGTCGTTTATAAAATTGAAACATACATCTCTCAACCAATTCATTCAATTCAATTTCGCAAACTCACCATCAATTCTCAACACGTCAACAATTATGTTTATTTTATACTCATCAAAGTCACAATCCAACACATACAAATTCATTTATCCTTTATACATATATCGTATACCATATACATAATCCATCAATAACTCATTCAGTTCATTGCTATCTTATGGTTTTCTAGCCTAAGTTTTCACGTTACATTATATTTTATCAACGAGAAACCAAAACCATACCTTGGCCGATTCTCCCTAAACTCGAAACACCTCAAAAATCTCTTTTTTCTCAAGCTCCAGGCTTTTAAATTAAACTATAAAACTTAATTTTTTAATTTCATTGATTAATAATTAATTTATAAGTTAATTATTTACTAATTACCTGGGGTTTACACAAAACAGCCACCAAACATTGCACCGTCTGTGGGGACCTGGCACGAGGATGGAGCTCTTCCCCCACGTGGAAGAAGTACGAGAGGAGGGAGACCCCGCTTGAGAAACAGGGTAGGCTCTGCAGTCTCCTCTGAAGAACACTCGAGACCAAGGTTTCTTCAGAGTGACCCCCTCCAAATCTTCCGAGAGACGCCCATTTGGTGGTACGAGCAATGGCAACTCAAAGATCATGCAGAAACTCTGACACCAAATGCAAAATCTAGAAAGGGAGCTAGTGGCGAGGGACCGTTACCATCCCGAGCACAGTAAAGACTCTCACCCTAGCCTGTCCCACACTCGATCTCTCGCAAAGAGATCGGAAGACCAGGGGAGAAGCTCCAGGAGGGACAACGGACGAGAACAAATTGATGCTCGATCTCATTCCACCCATGATAGGTCGGAAGGTTGTGGGGAGACAAGGAGAGAGAGAGAGAGAGGAAGGAAGTAACAAAACCCCATCATTATGGGTGCAACCCCTTTCCACCCTTCGATCCTTAAGGTCTGGCTACCGAAAAGCTTCGACAAGTCCACGGACATGAGGTACGACAGGACGAAGGACCCCTAAGAACATCTAACGGCTTTCGAAGCCAGGATGAACCTGGAGGGTGTTGGCGATGACGTCAGGTGCTGAGCTTTCCCAGTAACTCTGGCAGTCCCCGCGATACGATTGATTAATACGCTTTCGCAAGAGTTCATTACGACCTTTGCAGAAATTTCCCACAGTTTCTTGGCACAGTTCACCACGCATATAGCCAAAGCTAAGCACCCGATTGTCCTATTGGAGGTCACCCAACTTGCTATCAAGTCGACAAGGAAATTTGTCCACCGATTCAATGATGAATGGTTAGAGATCAATGACCTGACGGACTCCGTAGTGAGTCTATGCCTGACAAATGGCCTGTTGAACGAAAACTTTAGAAAGCACCTTATCACCATGCCCGTGTGGACCACGCAAGAAATCCAAAATGTGGCAAGGGAGTATATCAATGATGAGAAGGTCAGTCAAATGGTCGCGGCCAATAAATGGCAGCCACCCAACCTGCCAGCTCATCACCCTGGGTATACGAAAAAATCAAAGGAGACGCCAAAGGAAGGAACGGCGGGCAAGCCGTACAAGCAGTTTTTTCGAGTAGGCAAGTTCACTTATTATACCCCTCTCACAGCACCTATCGTGGAAGTTTACCAGCAAATTGCAGACAAGGTCATCCTGTCGAAACCTTGGTAGTTGAATGATAGGACAAGAGGAAACAAAAGCCTATACTGCGACTATCATAAGGGTTTTGGCCATAAAACACAAGACTGCTTCAATCTGAAGGATGCTCTCAAGCCATTCGGGAGGGCAAGCTGACCGAGTCTCACAGTTTATACGAGAACCAAGAAAGAGAGAGCACGAACGGTCTAAGGAGGATCACAGTCGAGCTGTAAAGCCAAGGCAAAGGCCCTCTGAGAACACTGATAACACCCCAACCGTAGTCATTAATGTGGTGGTGGGGAGAGACGCACCACCCAAATCGAAGTCAGCAACAAGAAAGGATGCTAAAGTTCTAGCCGTCTCCTCGGGAAATCCAAAGGCCAAAACCATGGAGCTTCCCGAGATATCTTTTGGCCTGGAAGATCGATGGTGCCACGAACTCCCCGAGAACCCACCCATGGTGATCACGACAATGAATGGAACCGGCCTGGTCAAATGAATCCTAGTAGACATCGGTGCTTACTCGAACATTATGTTTAGGAATGTGTTTGATGCCATGGGGCTCAAAGAAACCGACCTTAGAACCCACCAACACGGGGTCGTTAGCTTGGGTGATAACTACAGAAGGTCCGATGGGTTAATTGCACTTTATATCTGGGTTCGAATCAGGGAGAGCAAAAGGTCAGTAATGGCGGAAACGGCGTTCGCTTGTGACAACGCCAGTCTCTCATTGAGGAAGATATCAAAAGAGGCATCCAGGGTGTTCCTGGCGGATTTTGACGCAAGGATTGACGATAACCTAAGGCCAGAGCCTCAAGGAGACTTGGAAAAGTTTCGAGTGGGAGACATGGAGGACAAGTTTACTTTCTTGAACCAAAACATCCCCCACGAATTAAAGGAACCTCTCATCGAGGCAGTCAGAGCAAATGGCCACTTGTTCACATGGACCACTGGTGGACGAAATTGTGATCCTTAAATGATGATTCTTTGGCATGTGCCAAAAAGAAATCTAACTCAGCACTTTCTTTTCACAACTCCGTTCAACTAACCAGCAAGTGCACTGGGTCGTCCAAGTAATACCTTACGTGAGTAAGGGTCGATCCCACGGAGATTATTGGTTTGAAGCAAGCGATGTTTATTTTATTATTCTTAGTCAGGATGTTAATCAAAATTATCAGTTGGAATTATTAGATTGGAAAAATAAAAGAGAATCAATTCGTTACTTGTTGTGCAGTAATGAGAAATACGTTGGAGTTTTGGAGATGCTTTGTCCTCTGAACTTCAACTCTTCCTTGAAATCCTTCAACACACGCAAGGTCCTTCCATGGCAAGCTCTATGTAGGGTGTCACCGTTGTCAATGGCTACCTCCCATCCTCTCAGTGAAAACGTTCCTATGCTCTGTCACAGCATGGCTAATCATCTGTCGGTTCTCAATCAGGTTGGAATAGAATCTATTGATTCTTTTGCGTCTGTCATTAACGCCCAGCCTTCAGGAGTTTGAAGCTCGTCACAGTCATTCAATCCCAGAATCCTACTCGGAATACCACAGACAAGGTTTAGACTTTCCGGATTCTCATGAATGCCGCCATCAATCCGGCTTAGACCACGAAGATTCTGATTAAGGAATCTAAGAGATACTCATTCAATCTGATGTAGAATGGAGGTGTTTGTCAGGCACACGTTCATGGATTGAGGAAGGTGATGAGTGTCACGGATCATCACCTTCTCCATAATTAAGCGCGAATGAACATCTTAGATAAGAACAAGCGTGTTTGAATGGAAAACAAGGTAATTGTATTAATTCATCGAGACGTTGCAGAGCTCCTCACCCCCAACAATGGAGTTTAGAGACTCATGCCGTCAAAAAGTATGTAATTCAGATCTGAAAATGTCATGAGGTACAAGATAAGTTTCTAAAAGTTGTTTAAATAGTAAACTAGTAACCTAAGTTTACAGAATATAAATAAACTAAGATAATTGGTGCATAAATCCACTTTTGGGGCCCACTTGGTGTGTGCTGGGGCTGAGACTAAAGCTATCCACGAGTAGAGGCTTTTCTTGAAGTTAAACTCCAAGTTATGACGTGTTTTGGGCGTTCAACTCCGGATCATGACGTTTTTCTGGCGTTTAACTCCAGACAGCAGCATGTACTTGGCGTTCAACGCCAAGTTACGTCGTCTATCTTCGCGCAAAGTATGGACTATTATATATTGCTGGAAAGCCTTGGATGTCTACCTTCCAACGCCGTTGAGAGCGCGCCAATTGGACTCCTGTAGCTCCAGAAAATCCATTTCGAGTGCAGGGAGGTCAGGATCCAACAGCATCAGTAGTCCTTTTTCAGCCTAAGTCAGATTTTTGCTCAGCTTCCTCAATTTCAGCCAGAAAATACCTGAAATCACAGAAAAATACACACACTCATAGTAAAGTCCAGAAATATGATTTTTGCTTAAAAACTAATAAAATTCTATTAAAAACTAATTAAAACATACTAAAATCTACATGAAATTACCCCCAAAAAGCGTATAAAATATCCGCTCATCACAACACCAAACTTAAACTGTTGCTTGTTCTCAAGCAACTAGATAAATAAAATAGGATGAAAAGAAATTAAGAAACAATAATATCTCAGAGTTTCAAGTGAAGCTCAGATTCTAATTAGATGAGCGGGACTAGTAGCTTTTTGCTTCTGAACAGTTTTGGCATCTCACTTTATCCTTTGAAATTCAGAATGGTTGGCATCCATAGGAACTCAGAATTCAGATAGTATTATTGATTCTCCTAGTTTAGTATGTTGATTCTTGAACACAGCTACTTTATGAGTCTTGGCCGTGGCCCTAAGCACTTTGTTTTCCAGTATTACCACCGGATACATAAATGCCACAGACACATAATTGGGTGAACCTTTTCAGATTGTGACTCAGCTTTGCTAGAGTCCCCAATTAGAGGTGTCCAGAGTTCTTAAGCACACTCTTTTGCTTTGGATCACGACTTTAACCACTCAGTCTCAAGCTTTTCACTTGGACCTGCATGCCACAAGCACATGGTTAGGGACAGCTTGATTTAGCCGCTTAGGCCTAGATTTATTTCCTTGGGCCCTCCTATCCATTAATGCTCAAAGCCTTGGATCCTTTTTATCCTTGCCTTTTGGTTTTAAGGGCTATTGGCTTTTTCTACTGCTCCTTCTTTTTTTTTTTGACTGCTTTTTCTTGCTTCAAGAATCAATTTCATGATTTTTCAGATCATCAATAATATTTTTCGTGTTCCTCATTCTTTCAAGAGCCAATAATTTTAACATTCATAAAATTCAATATCAAAAATATGCACTGTTCAAGCATTCATTCAGAAGACAAAAAGTATTGCCACCACATATAAATAATTAGAATTTTCCTTATTAAGAACTCGAAAAAATTAAATTGCCTCTTTATTCTACAAATCTACTATTTTATTCATGTTTGATGATGATGAGAAAAATAAGTTATAACTTAATTGGAAATAAAGCCAAAATAGATATGCTAATTACTACTACTCCTATATAACTTCTAAGGTAAAATCCTATAATAATACTATCACAGAGTTAAAGCTAGAATTAGAACTTAACAACCTGTATTTTGGGAAGTGGATGTTCCTCTAGTCTGTGGGGTGTCTTCAAGAATTAATTTCTGACGCTTCAGCTCCCTTAAGTTCACATCCTTGCTCTTCCTGTTCCCTTAGGTGCCATGATCTTAATGAGTTTTAGCTTAGTGATCATGGCAAATCACACCAAACTTAGAGGTTTGCTTGTCCTCAAGCAAAAGAAAGGAAAAGAGAGGAGTAGAAGGAGAGGCAGTTTCGAAAAAAAAGATAAGATGAGTTGAAAAAGATATGAGAAGAAATTAAAAAGAATTGGATTGGAAAAAGAATTGTGTTTATGAATTAAGATACATTTGATATTTTTGAAAAAGGGATTTTAGAAATTAGGGTTTTTAGAAAACTAATTTGATTTTGAAGGATGACATTTTGAAGCATGTTTATGCAAGAAATCATGAATTGAAACATAAAAATTTAGAAAAATTGTAAAGAAAACGAATTTTACCTCCTCCCCACCATCCTGGGGTTAAACGCCCAAACGCTGCATGTTTTGGGCGTTTAACGCCCAAATGTTGCTTCTCCTGGGCGTTCAACGCCCAGCTGATGCTTCTTTCTGGCGTTGAACGCCAGGAAGTCCTTTGTCACTGGGCGTTTTTCTGAACGCCCAGGACGCTGTCAATCTGGCGTTAAACGCCCAGAAGGTGCTTCTTTCTGGCGTTCAACGCCCAGAAGATGCTCCTTTCTGGCGTTTAACGCCCAGATGGCTACCCTTACTGGCGTTGAACGCCCAGTGGGTGCTTCTTTTGGGCGTTCAACGCCCAAAATGTTTCTTACTGGCTTTTTCACGCCAGTGAGCTTCCAAATTTCCCTATAACTCTGTGAATTCAATCAATTGCTATTTTTACCCTTTGAAGATACTTGGACACATACCTGTGAAAAAAGAAAATTTATTTAATTAGTAAATAAACTTTGTAAATGGCTGGGTTGCCTCCCAGCAAGCGCTTCTTTATTGTCTTTAGCTGGACTACCATTGAGCTCTAATCAAGTCTCAGTTTTGAGCATTCTTGCTCGAAGTTACTTTCAAGATAATGTTTAATTCTCTGTCCATTAACAATGAACTTTTTGTTAGAGTCATTATCCTGAAGCTCTACGTATCCATATGGTGATACACTTGTAATTACATATGGACCTCTCCACCGGGATTTTAATTTCCCGGGGAATAATTTGAGCCTAGAATTAAATAGCAGAACTTTCTGCCCCGGCTCAAAGACTCTGGATGACAATTTCTTATCATGCCATCTTTTCGCTTTCTCTTTGTAAATCTTTGCATTCTCGAAAGCATTGAGTCTAAATTCCTCTAGCTCATTTAACTGGAGCAATCGTTTTTCTCCAGCTAACTTGGCATCAAGGTTTAGGAATCTGGTTGCCCAGTAGGCCTTGTGTTCCAGTTCCACTGGCAAGTGACATGCCTTTCCATACACAAGCTGGTATGGAGAGGTCCCTATATGGGTCTTGAATGCTGTTCTGTATGCCCACAAAGCATCATCCAAGCTTCTTGCCCGATCCCTTCTACGGTTAATTACAGTCCGTTCCAAGATTCTTTTGAGTTCTCTATTTGAGACTTCAGCTTGCCCATTAGTTTGTGGGTGATATGGAGTAGCTACCCTGTGGCTAACTCCATAACAAACCAGAGCAGAGTAAAGCTGTTTATTACAGAAATGAGTGCCCCCATCACTGATTAACACTCTAGGGATACCAAATCTGCTGAAGATGTGTTTCTGGAGGAATTTTAACACTGTTTTAGTGTCATTGGTGGGTGTTGCAATAGCCTCCACCCATTTGGATACATAATCCACTGCCACCAGAATATAAGTGTTTGAGTATGATGGTGGGAAGGGTCCCATGAAGTCAATGCCTCATACATCAAACAACTCAATCTCCAAGATCCCTTGTTGAGGCATGGCGTAACTGTGAGGTAGATTGCCAGATCTTTGGCAACTGTCACAATTAAGTACATACACTCGGGAGTCTTTATAGAGAGTAGGCCAGTAGAAGCCACATTGGAAGACTCTTGTGGCTGTTCGCTCACTTCCAAAATGTCCTCCATACTGTGATCCATGGCAGTGCCATAGGATCTTCTGTGCTTCTTCCTTAGGCACACATCTACGGATTACTCCGTCTGCACATCTCTTAAAGAGATACGGCTCATCCCAAAGATAATACTTTGCATCCGTGATCAGCTTCTTTATTTGCTGTCTACTGTACTCTTTGGGTATAAATCTCACTGCCTTGTAGTTTGCAATGTCTGCAAACCATGGCACTTCCTGGATGGCAAAGAGTTGCTCATCCGGAAAGGTTTCAGAGATCTCAGTGAGAGGGAGGGACGCCCCTTCTACTGGTTCTATTCGGGACAGGTGATCTGCTACTTGATTCTCTGTTCCTTTTCTGTCTCTTATTTCTATATCAAACTCTTGCAGAAGCAACACCCATCTTATAAGTCTGGGTTTTGAATCCTGCTTTGTGAGTAGATATTTAAGAGCAGCATGATCTGTATACACAATCACTTTTGATCCTACTAAATAGGATCTGAATTTGTCAATGGCGTAAACCACTGCAAGTAGCTCTTTTCTGTGGTTGTGTAATTCTTCTGTGCGTCATTTAAAACACGGCTGGCATAGTAAATGACGTGCAGAAGCTTGTCATGCCTTTGTCCCAACACTGCACCAATGGCATGGTCACTGGCATCACACATTAATTCAAATGGTAATGTCCAGTCTGGTGCAGAGATGATTGGTGTTGTAACCAATCTAGCTTTCAGAGTCTCAAATGCCTGCAGACACTCTTTATCAAAGATAAATGGCGTGTCAGCAGCTAGCAGGTTGCTCAGAGGTTTGGCAATTTTTGAAAAATCTTTTATAAACCTCCTATAGAATCCTGCATGCCCCAGAAAGCTTATGATTGCCTTAACATTGGCAGGTGGTGGTAATTTTTCAATTACCTCTACCTTAGCTTGATCCACCTCTATCCCCTTGTTCGAGATTTTGTGCCCAAGGACAATTCCTTCAGTCACCATAAAGTGACACTTCTCCCAGTTTAAAACCAGGTTAGTCTCTTGGCATCTCTTTAGAACAAGTGCTAAATGGTTAAGGCAGGAGCTGAATGAGTCTCCAAATACTGAAAAGTCATCCATGAAGACATCCAGGAATTTTTCCACCATATCAGAGAAAATTGAGAGCATGCACCTCTGAAAGGTTGCAGGTGCATTGCACAGGCCAAATGGCATCCTTCTGTATGCAAATACTCCAGATGGGCAGGTGAATGCCGTTTTCTCCTGATCCTGTGGATCTACTGCAATTTGATTATAACCTGAATATCCATCCAGGAAGCAGTAATATTCATGACCTGCTAGTCTTTCTAGCATTTGGTCTATGAATGGTAAAGGAAAATGATCCTTTCTGGTGGCTGTATTGAGCCTTCTATAATCAATACACATACGCCACCCTGTAACTGTTCTTGTAGGAACCAGTTCATTTTTTTCATTATGAACCACTGTCATGCCACCTTTCTTAGGGACGACTTGGACAGGGCTCACCCAGGGGCTGTCAGAAATAGGATAAATAATCCCAGCCTCTAGTAACTTAGTGACCTATTTCTGCACTACTTCCTTCATGGCTGGGTTCAGCCGCCTTTGTGGTTGAACCACTGGCTTGGCGTCACCTTCCAGTAAGATCTTGTGCATGCATCTAGCTGAGCTAATGCCCTTAAGATCACTGATGGACCACCCAAGAGCTGTCTTGTGTGTCCTTAGCACTTGAATTAGTGCTTCCTCTTCCTGTGGCTCTAAGGTAGAGCTTATGATTACAGGAAAGGTATCACCTTCTCCCAGGAATGCATATTTTAGGGAAGGTGGTAATGGTTTGAGCTCGGGTTTAGGAGGTTTCTCCTCTTCCTGAGGGATTTTCAGAGGTTCTACTATTCTCTCTGACTCCTCCAGATCAGGCTGAACGTCTTTAAAGATGTCCTCTAGCTCTGATTCGAGACTCTCAGCCATATTGACCTCTCTTACCAGAGAGTCAATAATATCAACACTCATGCAGTCATTTGGGGTGTCTGGATGTTGCATGGCTTTGACAACATTCAACTTGAACTCCTCCTCATTGACTCTCAAGGTTACTTCCCCTTTTTGGACGTCAATGAGGGTTCGGCCAGTTGCTAGGAAAGGTCTTCCTAGAATGAGAGTTGCACTCTTGTGCTCCTCCATTTCTAGCACCACAAAGTCAGTAGGAAAGGCAAATGGCCCAACCTTGACAATCATGTCCTCAATCACGCCTGATGGGTATTTAATGGAGCCATCAGCAAGTTGAAGACATATCCTGGTTGGTTTGATTTCTTCAGTTAAACCAAGCTTTCTGATAGTAGATGCAGGTATTAGGTTGATACTTGCCCCAAGATCACATAAAGCTTGCTTGGTGCAAGTGCCCTCTAATGTGCATGGTATCATAAAGCTCCCAGGATCTTTAAGCTTCTCAGGTAATTTTTTCAGAATGACTGCACTGCATTCTTCAGTGAGGTAAACTTTTTCAGTTTCCCTCCAGTCCTTCTTATGACTTAAGATCTCTTTCATGAACTTAGCATAAGATGGTATTTGCTCAAGTGCTTCTGCAAACGGAATCTTTATTTCAAGAGTCCTGAGATAGTCTGCAAAGCGGGCAAATTGCTTATCCTGTTCCGCTTGGCGGAGTTTTTGAGGATAAGGCATTTTGGCTTTGTATTCCTCAACCTTAGTTGCTGCAGGTTTATTACCTACAGAAGTGGGTTGGGAAGCCTTTTTAGAAGGGTTGTCATCAGCACTTGTATGTGACTGATCCCCTACTAGCTTTTGAATGCCAGGGGTGGAAGCTGGAGTGGCGTTAGACGCCACTTCCTTGTTTGTTACTGGCGTTTGAACGCCAGAACCATGCTCCCTTTGGGCGTTCAATGCCGGATTCATGCTTGTTTCTGGCGTTGAACGCCAGGAATGAGCATGGTCTGGGCGTTCAGCGCCAGCTTTATTCCTCTCTGGGCTCTGACTGTCCTCAGAGGGATTTTGATTAGCCATTTGTTCATTTCTTGGTTTCCTGCTGCTTTGAAGTGAGGTATTTAATGTTTTCCCACTTCTTAATTGAACTGCTTGACATTCTTCTGCTATTTGTTTAGACAGTTGCTTTTCTGTCTGCTTTAATTGTTTTTCCATATTCCTGTTAGCCATTCTTGTTTCCTGTAATATTTCCTTGAATTCGGCTAGCTGCTGAGTTAGAAAGTCTAATTGCTGATTGAATTCATTAGCCTGATCCACTGGACTGAGTTTTGCAGTTATTGTTTTAGCTTCTTCTTTCATGGAAGATTCACTGCTTAGGTACAGATGTTGATTTCTGGCAACTGTATCAATAAGCTCTTGAGCTTCTTCAATTGTCTTTCTCATATGTATAGATCCACCAGCTGAGTGGTCTAGAGAAATCTGAGCTTTTTCTGTAAGCCCATAGTAGAAGATGTCTAATTGCACCCATTCTGAAAACATTTCAGAGTGGCATTTTCTTAGCATCTCTCTGTATCTCTCCCAGGCATCATAAAGAGATTCATTATCTCCTTGTTTGAAGCCTTGGATGCTTAGCCTTAGCTGTGTCATCCGTTTTGGAGGGAAATAGTGATTCAGGAATTTTTCTGACAGCTGCTTCCATGTTTTTATGCTGTTCTTAGGCTGGTTATTTAACAACCTCTTAGCTTGATCTTTTACAGCAAATGGAAATAGTAATAATCTGTAGACATCCTGATCCACTTCCTTATCATGTACTGTGTCAGTAATTTGTAAAAATTGTGCCAGAAACTCTGTAGGTTCTTCCTGTGGAAGACCGGAATACTGGCAGTTTTGCTGCACCATGATAATGAGCTGAGGATTCAACTCAAAGCTACTAACTCCAATGGAGGGTATACAGATACTACTCCCATATGAAGCAGTAGTGGGGCTAGCATATGACCCCAAAGTCCTCTTGGACTGTGCATTTCCGCTTATGTCCATGTTGGAGTAAAGGGGTAATGTGGATTTAAATTTTTTTAGTTAAAAAAAAATTCGAAATAAAATAAAAACCAAAATAAAAATAAGATAAAATAAGAAAATTAAAATAAAAAAAAGTAATAAGAATTTGAAAATATTTTATGAAGATTTTTGAAAAAGTGAGGAGAGAGAAAGTGGTTAGGATATTTTTGAAAAAGATAAAAAATTAATTTTTTTTTTTAAAAAAGACTTAAAAAGATAAGAATTGAAAAATTTTAAAATTGAAATCTGAATTTTTATATAAAAAAATTTCGAAAAAAATAGTTCAAAATTAGTTAGAAAAGATATTTTTTGAATTTTGAATTTTATGATGAAAGAGAAAAACACACAGAAGGCACAAGACTTAAAATTTTTAGATCTAATGCTCCTTATTTTCGAAAATTTTGGAGGGAAAACACCAAGGAACACCAAACTTAAAAATTTTAAGATCAAGACACAAGAAAAACTCAAGAACACCTTGAAGATTCACAAGAACACCAAGAACAAAAGGAAGAACACCAAACTTAAAATTTTTAGAAAACTTTAATAAAATTTTCGAAAATCATGAAAAGATTAACAAGAAAACACCAAACTTAAAGTTTGGCACAAGATTAAATCAAGAAAAATTATTTTTGAGAAAGGATTTAAAAAGAAGGTGCCCAATTGCCAAGAACATAAGCCAACGCTATAACCAACTAAGTTAAAAATGTAATGTATTTTAAAGATGTATTATTTTTTTATGGATAAAATAAATTTTTGAAAACTAATGTTTTGAAAAAGCACAAGAAAAACAAGAAAAGACACAGAACAAGAAAAACTAAAGATCAAACAAGAAAAATTGACAAGAACAATTTGAAGATCAAGAGAAAACAAGAACATGCAACTCGAAAATTTAAAGAAAATATAAAATATGCAATTAACACCAAATTTTGAACAAGATACTAAACTCACAAAAAAAAATTAAAAATTGATAAAGAAAAATAATATTTTTGAAAAAAAAAAATTTTGAAAAGAAACTATCCTATCAAGATTTAATGACTCTATAACAATAAAAATAAATTATTCCTAATCTAATAAATAAAATAAGCCTTCAATTGTTCAAACTCAACAATCCCCGGCAACGGCGCCAAAAACTTGGTGAACGAAATTGTGATCCTTAAATGATGATTCTTTGGCATGTGCCAAAAAGAAATCTAACTCAGCACTTTCTTTTCACAACTCCGTTCAACTAACCAGCAAGTGCACTGGGTCGTCCAAGTAATACCTTACGTGAGTAAGGGTCGATCCCACGGAGATTATTGGCTTGAAGCAAGCGATGTTTATTTTATTATTCTTAGTCAGGATGTTAATCAAAATTATCAGTTGGAATTATTAGATTGGAAAAATAAAAGAGAATCAATTCGTTACTTGTTGTGCAGTAATGAGAAATACGTTGGAGTTTTGGAGATGCTTTGTCCTCTGAACTTCAACTCTTTCTTGAAATCCTTCAACACACGCAAGGTCCTTCCATGGCAAGCTCTATGTAGGGTGTCACCGTTGTCAATGGCTACCTCCCATCCTCTCAGTGAAAACGTTCCTATGCTCTGTCACAGCATGGCTAATCATCTGTCGGTTCTCAATCAGGTTGGAATAGAATCCATTGATTCTTTTGCGTCTGTCACTAACGCCCAGCCTTCAGGAGTTTGAAGCTCGTCACAGTCATTCAATCCCAGAATCCTACTCGGAATACCACAGACAAGGTTTAGACTTTCCGGATTCTCATGAATGCCGCCATCAATCCGGCTTAGACCACGAAGATTCTGATTAAGGAATCTAAGAGATACTCATTCAATCTGATGTAGAACGGAGGTGTTTGTCAGGCACACGTTCATGGATTGAGGAAGGTGATGAGTGTCACGGATCATCACCTTCTCCATAATTAAGCGCGAATGAACATCTTAGATAAGAACAAGCGTGTTTGAATGGAAAACAAGGTAATTGTATTAATTCATCGAGACGCTGCAGAGCTCCTCACCCCCAACAATGGAGTTTAGAGACTCATGCCGTCAAAAATTATGTAATTCAGATCTGAAAATGTCATGAGGTACAAGATAAGTTTCTAAAAGTTGTTTAAATAGTAAACTAGTAACCTAGGTTTACAGAATATGAATAAACTAAGATAATTGGTGCATAAATCCACTTCTGGGGCCCACTTGGTGTGTGCTGGGGCTGAGACTAAAGCTATCCACGAGTAGAGGCTTTTCTTGGAGTTAAACTCCAAGTTATGACGTGTTTTGGGCGTTCAACTCCGGATCATGACGTTTTTCTGGCGTTTAACTCCAGACAGCAGCATGTACTTGGCGTTCAACGCCAAGTTACGTCGTCTATCTTCGCGCAAAGTATGGACTATTATATATTGCTGGAAAGCCCTGGATGTCTACTTTCCAACGCCGTTGAGAGCGCGCCAATTGGACTCCTGTAGCTCCAGAAAATCCATTTCGAGTGCAGGGAGGTCAGGATCCAACAACATCAGTAGTCCTTTTTCAGCCTAAGTCAGATTTTTGCTCAGCTTCCTCAATTTCAGCCAGAAAATACCTGAAATCACAGAAAAATACACACACTCATAGTAAAGTCCAGAAATATGATTTTTGCTTAAAAACTAATAAAATTCTATTAAAAACTAATTAAAACATACTAAAATCTACATGAAATTACCCCCAAAAAGCGTATAAAATATCCGCTCATCAACCACAGCCGACATGCCAGGGGTGGACCCCAATTTCATGTCGCACCGCGTGGCCGTGAAACCAGACGCCAAGCCAGTAGTACAACGGCAAATGAAAATATTGCCCGAGAGAGATAACGTGGTGACGAAACAAATGGGCAACCTATTTAAAGTCGGCTTCATAAGGGAATTAGAATACTCGACCTGGCTCTCCAATGTGGCCTAATGAGCGGATAATTTATATGCTTTTTGGCATTGTTTTTAGGTAGTTTTTAGTATGATCTAGTTACTTTTAGGGATGTTTTCATTAGTTTTTATGCTAAATTCACATTTCTAGACTTTACTATGAGTTTGTGTTTTTCTATAATTTCAAGTATTTTCTGGCCGAAATTGAGGGACCTGAGCAAAACTCTGATAGGAGGCTGACAAAAGGACTGCTGATGCTGTTGGAATCTAATCTTCCTGCACTCGAAATGGATTTTCTGGAGCTACAGAACTCCAAATGTCACGCTCTCAATGGCGTTGAAAAGTAGACATCCAGAGATTTCCAGAAATATATAATAGTTCATACTTTATTCGTGATTAGACGACGTAAACTGGCGCTCAACGCCAGTTCCATGTTGCTGTCTGGAGTCAAACGCCAGAAACACGTCACAAACCGGAGTTGAATGCCCAAAACACGTTACAACTTGGCATTCAACTCCAAGAGAAGCCTCAGCTCGTGGATAGATCAATCTCAGCCCAAACATACACCAAGTGGGCCCTGGAAGTGGATTTATGCATCAATTACTTACTCCTGTAAACCCTAGTAGCTAGTCTAGTATAAATAGGATAGTTTACTATTGTATTAGACATCTTTGGACGTTTAGTTCTTAGATCATGGGGACTGGCCATTCGGCCATGCCTGGACCTTTCACTTATGTATTTTCAACGGTGGAGTTTCTACACACCATAGATTAAGGGTGTGGAGCTCTGCTGTACCTCAAGTTTCAATGCAATTACTATTATTTTCTATCCAATTCGATTTATTCCTGTTCTAAGATATTCGTTGCACTTCAACTTGATGAATGTGATGATCCGTGACACTCATCATCATTCTCACCTATGAACGCGCGTGACTGATAACCACTTCCATTCTACCTTAGACCGGGCAAATATCTCTTGGATTCCTTAATCAGAATCTTCGTGGTATAAGCTAGAATTGATGGTGGCATTCATGGGAATCCGAAAAGTCTAACCTTGTCTGTGGTATTCCGAGTAGGATTCTGGGATTGAATGACTGTGACGAGCTTCAAACTCCTGAAGGCTGGGCGTTAGTGACAGACACAAAAGAATCACTGGATTCTACTCCAGCCTGATTGAGAACCGACAGATGATTAGCCGTGCTGTGACAGAGCATTTGGACCATTTTCACTAAGAGGATGGGATGTAGCCATTGACAACGATGATGCCCTACATACAGCTTGCCATGGAAATGAGTAAGAAGGATTTGATGAAAGCAGTAGGAAAGCAGAGATTCAACAGGGATAAGCATCTCCATACGCTTATCTGAAATTCCTACCATTAATTTACATAAGTATTTCTATCCTTTATTATTTAAGCAAGTATCTCTTTATATTTCCCATAATTAATTATTATCCGCCTGACTGAGATTTACAAGATGACTATAGCTTGCTTCATACCACAATCTCCGTGGGATCGACCCTTACTCACGTAAGGTATTACTTGGACGACCCAGTGTACTTGTTGGTTAGTTGTGCGAAGTTGTGAATTAAATTTTAGACACCATGATATTGAGCACCAAGTTTTTGGAGCCATTATTGGGGAATTAATTCCATACAACAATAAAGAGTACGAATCACAATTTCGTCCACCATGGCCCTAGTCAAGAAGCCTAACGGGAAGTGGAGAATGTGTGTGGATTACTTAGATCTTAATAAAGCATGCCCAGAAGACTCTTTCGCTCTCCTAAACATTGATGCCCTAGTAGACATGCATACTCGGGATACATCTACTAGAGGATGATGAGTAGGGTCTTCAAGGATCTTATCGGTAAAACGATCGAAGTGTACGTGACGATGTCCTGGTTAAGATAGTTGAGCTAGGCAACCTAGTTGCCGACCTCAGAGCCGTCTTCGAGTCACTCCGAAAGTACAACATGAGGTAGAACCATTTGAAATACGTGTTCGCTATGGAGGCAGAAAATTTTCTGGGCTTTATGATCATATAGAGGTATTTGAAGCCAACGCAGACAAATGCGAAGCAATCCTTCAAATGACAAGCCCAGGCTTTGTTCCATTTCCTCGGAGCATCAGCAGTAAAGGCCCTCCCTTTCTTCAATCTAATGAAAAAGGGAATAGCCTTTGACTGGACCCTAGCCTGCGAGGAAGCATTCAACCATTTCAAGAAGATTTTGTCAGAACCACCAGTTCTCGAGAAGCCGAAAGTAGGAGAGACCCTATACCTTTACCTAGCCGTAATGAAGAAGGCCATGGCGGTTGTCCTGATTCGAGAAGAAGACAAATTCCAGCAACTTGTGTGCTTCATTAGTAAGGTGCTCCAAGGGGCAGAGCTTAGGTACACCAAGTTGGAAAAGCTAGCCTATGCATTGTTAATCACCTCCCAAAGGTTAAGACATTACTTCCAAGATCACCCGATCAAGCTAAAAACTGACCAAGCCATCCATCAGATCTTGCAGAAACCCGACCTAATGGACCGTATTATGGCATAGGCGATAGAGTTATCTCAGTACAACATCCAATACAAGCCTTGACATGCAATCAAGGCTCAGGTGATGGTAGATTTCTTGGTACAAATAACTAGGGATTCTTCTGGAAACTCGGGTATATGGTGGAAGCTCCACGTCGGCAGAGCATCCAACCAGGCATCCGGAGGAGCCGGGATCATTCTGGAAAGCTCAGAAGGTGTGACCTATGAGCAGTCAATTAAATTTGAGTTCCGAGTCTCTGATAATCAAGCTGAGTACGAGGCTCTGATAGGGGGCTTAACCATAGTTAAAGAGGTCGGAGCAACAAGGGTTGAAGTCAACAGCGACTCGCTGGTCGTAACTTCTCAAAGAGACCCTTTGCTGCAAAAGTACTCGGAGATAGTGAAAAAGTTATATGAGCATTTTGAAGAAGTGGCAGTCAGCATGTGCCCAGGGAGAGGAACGCCAGAGCTGACCTCCTGTCTAAGCTAACGAGCACGAAACCTGGCACAGGAAACCGATCCCTAATCCAAGGATTAGTAAAGGAGCCATCGATGGCCCTTTGCGTGACCCAAGTGCCAAACCCTCCCTTATGGATGGACCCAATTCACTATTTCCTAGAAGATGGGTGCTTCCTGAAGACGAAAAAGAAGCCAAAGTCATAAGGAGAGAAGCTTCCAAATATGCAGTACTACACGGGCAATTGTACAAACGGGGACTCAACCAACCCTTGCTGAAGTGCCTACTCCCCGACCAGACAGACTATGTTCTAAGCGAAGTCTATGAAGGGTGCTGTCGCCATCACATCGGTAGGAAGGCACTATCAAGGAAGCTCGTGAGAGCCGGATATTATTGGCCTTCCATGATGGCGGATGCCCAAGAACTTGTAAAGAAATGCAAGAAGTGTCAAGAGAATGAGAATTTTCACAAGGCTTCAACAGAGGAGTTGAGTTCCATGTTGGCCTCCTAACACTTTTGGGAGTGGGAAGTTGATGTGCGGATATTTTATACACTTTTTAGGGTCATTTTCTTAGTGTTTTCAGTACTTTTTATCAAGTTTTATTATGTTTTAGTAGGTTTTAGTGCAAAATTCACTTTTTGGATGCTACTTTAAGTTTTTGTATTTTTCTTATGACTTTAGGTGATTTTTGGGGGAATTTGACAAGTTTTGGCAAAGTTTGATTCAAAGGCAAAGAAAGGGTGGCAGATGCTATCAAATCCTAACCTCCATGCATTTGAATGAGCATTTAAAGAGCTACAAAGGTCCAATTGATGCGCTCCTAACGGTGTTGAAAATGTAACTTCTAGAGCTTTCCAGTAATATATAATGGTTTATACTTTTATTTGGAGAGAATTGCCCAAAATGGGCGTTGAACGCCCAAACTATCCCCTTTCTAGCGTTCAACGCCACCAAGGGAGCACATGGCAGTGTGGACACCCCCTAATGGGCGTTCAACACCCATTCCCCAAGTTGGATGCCAAGCTCAGCCCAAAACACTCATTAAAGTGGGCCCAAAAGTGGATTTTTGCACCTTTAGCATAGTTTATCTCAATTTTGTAATTTTTAATTATTAGATTAGTATATATAGGCGAAGATCACCCATGTTAAGAATCTTCTGCCTCTCAAAATTGATTTTCTATTTTCTCTGTAAATTATGAGCGGCTAAGCTCCTAGGTTAAGGATAGGAGCTCTACTCATTCCTATGGATTAATATTATTACTTTTCTACTTTAATACATGTTTGATTCCTTTCTATGATGTATTGTGGTTCTTCATCTTTATGAATCTGGGGTGGAACAAAAGTACGATCCCTTATTCTATGAGTTCTTTACGAGTCTTGACCCGGATAGCATTGAGCTACAGCTTGACAGAACATCACAGGTTCCAACAAGTTATTTGGGCTAACTGATATACGTGACATGAAATCTCGTTAGTGATGGGTAATTGAGGTCCTTGTGGTGCTAAGGCTAGAATCATAGAGCTGTATTCTCCGATCCAGAAGATCCGACATTGTCTATGGCATTTTGTGTAGGATCAATAGAGATTGATTTGTGTGAGCTTCACCCTTGTCTAGATTGAATGATCAGCATCCTGGTATTTGGTTTGGACCATGGAGATTAATGACCACGACCCATGGCTTAATCACTTACAGCCTTGCCATTGAATGAATCACTCATTGTTAAAGTAGTCAGTAAGAAGTATTAATCCAAAAGAACAAGCATCTCCGAGACCTTAACTGATTCTTTAACATTGTTTTCACGTTAATTCATTATTTCTTTCTTTATTATTTTATTTTATGCACCTACAATAACCATTATCTTTTCGATTCGCTTTACTAAGATCTGCAGGATAACCACAGCTTGCTCAGTCCTGCAATCCTCATGGGATTCGACCCTCACTCACCTGAGGTATTACTTGGACAACTCGGTGCACTTGTCGGTTCAGTTGTGCGAGTTTCATTTTCGCACACCAGGAGTCGACCTCTTGGGGTCATTCTCGGTGGCCGCAGGGCAAGTAACGTATCTCATAGTGGCCATTGATTACTACACCAAGTGGGTGGAAACGGAGTCGTTAGCCAGCATATCATTGGTAAATTGTCGTAAGTTCTTGTGGAAACAAGTAATATCCAGGTTTGGAATCCCAGAGACCGTGATCTCAGATAATGGGACACAGTTCGCTGATAGGAAGTTTGGAGAGTTCTTATATGTGTTGGGAATCAAACAGAAGTTTTCCTCAGTGGAGCATCCCTAGAGCAACAGTCAAGTCGAGGCAGAGAACAAGATCATTCTCAATCTATTGAAAAAGCGTCTGGATCAGAGAAAGGGCTCTTAGGCAGACGAGTTAGCGTCAGTTCTATGGTCTTATAGGATAACACCACAGTCTTCCACCGGGGTGATGCCTTTTCCGCTTACATATGGGGTCGATGTGGTCATCCCTATGTGGCTACTCCTCGGCGGGGGAACAAAAGCAATCGAAAAAGATTTAATCGATGAAACAAGAGAGATGACCTACTTATCGGAATCTACACTAAAATAGAGGATAGCCTTGCGCTACAACAGCAAAGTGCTGAACAGAAACTTTGAGGAAGGGGGTTTGGTGTTATGGCGTAATAACATCGACCCGCGGACCCTGGGGGAAGGTAAGCTAGCAACAAATTATAAAGGCTCGTAAAGAGTAAAGGAAGTCCTCGGGAAGGGAGCTTACAAGCTAGAACACTTGGATGGGAGCGACATCCCAAGGAAGTGGAATGTGGCGAACTTGAAGAGATTTTACTCCTGATAGGTGAGTTCTCGGTTTGAAGATTTTATTTCCTTTGCCTTTTATTTCAATTTTTATTTTCTTTTACTTTACCATTCTTGTGATTGAATACTTTCTCTTTTAAACATGTATGTACTTCTGTTATCTATCAAAAAATATTTTAAGTTTTTAATGCGAGAGGTACCTTTCCCCCTATACTCTACACGAGGTTACGGTAAGCGGGTGTGACAAGGCCTACTGTTGAGAAACAAAATAACGCCATTTTTCTTTAAATTGTTCCAAGTTTATCGTTATTTTAGCGGCAACCAGGGACTGATCACCATGGGAGCCAACATGGTTACAATTAATGGATATCTAATGAATAATGACTTATAGCCTGATGGCCAAGCACTAAAGCAATAGATAAACACAACGAAAGAAAACATTCCACAAATGAAAACGATAGCTAAAAAAGGCGTCATGTTAGCCTATTAATAATCTAGAGTTAAGTCGCGGCAACAATTTAAAGACAAGATTGTTCGAAATTACAAGTCAAGGCACCATATCGGCCCGATAAGTTAAAACACAAGCAAAGAGCAAAATACAAGACACAAGACCTCACGGCTTTGGCATGTCCATGATATTCCCATCTTAAACCATCCTGAAGGTCAGTGAAGTGTTGAAGTCAGGAGCAAGGACCAAGATCTGGGCCTTAATCCCTTCCTCGGTAGCCTTGACATCCTTCCGAGCATCCCTAATAACTTCTTTGTTCTTCTTATTCAAAGCTTGAGCCTCTTGCTGAGCAACCTCAGCTGACCTTGTGGCGTCGGCAGCTTTCCCCTCCAGCTCCTTAACTTTTTTTCTCCAGATCTTTCGCCTTCACCTCGGCAGTCATGGCCTCACCTCGGGCACTATTAAGCTGGCCTTAAAGAGAGAGGTCGCGCTCTGCTAGATGATTAATTTCAGTGGCACTCTCCTTGGCTGTTCTCTCTGCTTCGGCAACGCGAGCCTTCAGTGGACTCCTCTTCAGCCTTCAGCCGGGCAATATCTTTCTCGGCAGCCCTAAGTTTGCCTTCCGCGACTTGGCTTTGAGCCAGCACCGGTTCCACTTTTCTCGCGATAGCAGATGCCCAGAGAAGACTGCAGTAGGTCCACCTCGGTTGGGCAGCACGGTCCTCTTCCCGGAAGAATTCTTCCGTGCTTGGAAGAAGTTGGGAGTCGATCAAATGTCCAACATTGAAATTTTTCTCCATGACTGTCAGAGTCTTGCCAGAGCCATAACTGGTTTTCTTTTTCTTCGGGTTAGTCACAATGATCAAGTCGCGGTCATCATCTCCATATCCTTCCTCATGACCTTGGTTCGGCTCATCAACAACAAGGTTTTCCGGCAGGTTCTCGGGTGGTGCGTCGCCAGAAGGATGAAGTTGTTCCTGATGGCGTTCGATCACGACCTGACCACTTCCCTCGCTGGTGACTAAACCTACGGCGACATCAGGCCCGAGACCCATCGAAGGGGTTACCGAGGAGTCGTCGTCACTATCTTCCACAAGAAGAAAATGGGACATCAGCTCAGCCATTGTGGTTTTCCCAGCAGCCATGGAAACTGCGAAAGATAAAACACAAGTTATGAAGTTGGGAAACCAAAGAAATTTGAACCACAACATTCAAACCAATTAAGAAATTTGAACCACAACTCACCTACATAGTTTCGACTGATTTTCCGGTCGTCCATCAGCAATTGGGGTTTAAGATTCTTGGTGCCAAAGATCGCCAACAAGATGTTTGTGATTTGGCGATTCTTTTGACCTAATCTCTCGTAGGTCACCTTTATTAAGTAATCGGAGCCGGCACCAAAGCAAAAATATGTCGGAATGCGTCTCTCGTCCTTGAGGGAAGCCAAAAAGGGGATAGCCAGGGGCCGGCCTCACCTTGAAGTAGGTGCTCTTGAAGATGTGAAAAGAATATTCAAAAAGACAAAAAATACGACGATTCTGTACAGCCCGGAAAGACATGTAGCCTTTTTTGTGCTTGCCTTCCCGGGAGGGGTTGGTAAGTAAGAAAAAGTAGAGAAAGACATTAACAGAGGCCAGGAGCTCCAAATACTCACAGACCATCTCAAAAGTACGGATGGCAACCAGTTGTTTGGGTGGAGCCGTGACGGGGCGATATCACAACGATTCAATAGAGAGATGACGAAAGGGGAGAAGGGGTGATGAACGCCAAATGTGGTGAAGATGGGCTTATATACCCGCATCCAGTCGACCACCCGAGGAGACACCATGTTTATATAGCAGATGCATTCCTGTTCACTCGGGACAAAAACCTGGTAATTTGCCTCCTCCGGACCCCCTCCACACAAGGCCCTGCTGTCCTGAAGCTTTTGCAATTCCTCTCGAATTGCCTGGGAAGCCATGTCTTTCACATCAGATGTGACCCAATAGCGATCCACAACAATGCGTGCCACAGGTTGTTGAGCTATACCTATAGTGGGGGCACCACATAAGTCAACTCGAGAAGTCAAAAATTTAGAAGATAACGAAAAGACAAAACTACATCCTACTGCATTACTACACTACACTACCTGCACTGATTCAAGGCCTAAATCCAAGAAAGAACCTAAATTCAAGAAACAGACACCTAATGGTACCCCTCCCCTAAGAACCATCTAACAAAGGCAAGGCTAATCTAAGTAGGCACAAATCAAACAGGGGACACCATATAATGATCAACAAAGAAAGCAGGAGCAGTAAGTGTAAAAAATAATAGATACGTACCAGAAGAAGATGCAGCAAAAACAAAAGGGAGAGGCAAATGGGATGAGTGCAGAAAATTTCACAGAAAACCAAGAGCAGAAGGAAAATTGGACAATGACAAAAATAAAAGGTAAAGAGTGTAGAATGGTAAAATGAAATGAGGAATGAGAAATTTTGAAAATAAAAAGCAAGAAACGCAGATGGTAACCGTCAGAATGGAGCGCAAAAAGATAGGGTCATAATGGCATTTCCCCCTGACTTTCAAATCAGCTATAAAGAGCATTAAATGCTCTCAGCACAGAAACCCAAGCGACGTCCCAAGCCACGACAGGGGAACTTACGTGCATAAAAGACATATACTCCATTGGCGGATTCTGATGCCAGGGCATCTAGGCCAGTTTCACTGACCTTTTCTTTACTGTTTTAGAGTAGTTTCATGCATTTTCTTAGTGAATAAAGCAAGTTTTGGATGAAATTACACTTACACCTTGATTCAAGCAACTTTTGTGAACTTTGCATAATTTCATGAGTATTTTGCTAGAATTGCATGATAAATTGATGATGCATAATCTCATGACTTTGGCTAGAGCTTTGATGCACTTTAATTGCTTGATTTCATGGCAAAGGAAGCAAGGAAGAACCACGTTAGTATTCACGTTAACCTAGTTAATGTGAACACTAACGTGGAATGGTGAAAAGCTTGCAACGTTAATGAGAAAAGTGATCACCAATAACGCCTGTGAAGCCATCCAAAGCTCACGTTACTTGCCACGTTAACTAAGTTAACGTGGTAGTTAATGTAGAAGAAAAAGGGAACTCCAACGTTAAGAGAAAACGTTAACACCAATAACGTTTTCCTCCAACGTTAGTGGTAAAAGTGAACACCACAAACGTTGGAGAACTTGGCAATGATCCACGTTAAGAGTCACGTTAACTTAGTTAACGTGAACTCTAACGTGGAAGAGGAAAACAAAAGCCAACGTTAGTGACACTCACTTTTGTCACTAACGTTGGACCAACTAACATTGCCTACGTTAACTTTTACGTTAAGACCATTAACGTGAAAGTTAACGTGGAGTTGAGATCAAAGAGCCAACGTTAGTGACACTCACTTTTGCCACTAACGTTGGAAGATGGCATCACTACTACGTTAAGAGCCACGTTAACTTAGTTAACGTGAGTTCCAACGTAGAAAATTTGGGCATTTGGAGCGTTAGTGACAAAGGTGAGTGTCACTAAAGCTCTCGAAGGTGAAACACACCTACGTTAAGAGTCACGTTAGCTACACTAACGTGAACTCTAATGTAGGAACAAAAGGCATCAAGCAACGTTAATGGAAAAAGTGATTCCTACTAACGTTCGCGAAGGGGTACAAGCAAACGTTATTGGGAAAAGTGAGTCCCAATAACGTTGGCCAAAAATTGAAAAGGCAACGTTAGTGGTCACGTTAAGACCACTAACGTTGGAGTTAACGTGGGCACATAAGAGTGGAACGTTAGTGGAAAAAGTGAATGCTACTAACGTTCTCGAACCCACAATGGCACTCAACGTTAATCTCACTAAATATCCAAGCCTAATTCATATTTCTCTGCAAGTTGGGCCCACTAAAGATGAGAACTGCTTTAACTCAAGATCCAGAGCCCACATCCAAGACTTGAAGAACTCACTAGAAGATCAAGAGGAGTAGTATATATAGGAGTAGTTTTGAACTATAGGGAAGCTGGGCACTTTTGAGAACTACTCTCTATAGATTTACTTTTCTGCACTTTTAGCATAGATTCTTCTTTTCTGCTATTTTTCATTTCTAGAGCTATGAACAACTAAACCCCTTTCATTGGGTTAGGGAGCTCTGTTGTAATTTGATGGATCAATTATAGTTTTCATTCTTCTTCTTCTTTCTTTTCTCTTGATCTTACTAGAAAGCTTTCGATCTTAATTCAATTGGTTAGTTGTCTTGGAAAAGAAACTCTCCATAATTGGATCTCCTTTGAGCCTTGGAAAAGGGATGAGGAGATTATGCTAGAAATGCTTTCTCATGTTGGACCAAATTGGGGTTTGGGTGGATATAGTGACATGTAATCCTCCCAACACTTTGATTTGGAAATACATGTGGTATAATCAGTGACCACACTTCATCTCTTCCCATGAGCAATTAAATCAAGGAATTGGGCAATTATTCAAGCTTAGAGAGATTGGATTACCAAGGAATTGGGATCCAATCACTTAAGATTGCCAAGGAGATTAATGAATGCATTGATTGAGGAAGAGATGAGAATGAACTTGATCCAGAGAATGCAACATCTCCTGAACCCAATGATTACCCCATTTCTGATCTTACCCATTCTCTTTACTTTCTGCCATATATTTTCATGCTCATTACCCCAAATCCCCATTTAAGATTCTGCACTTTAATTTCTGTTATTTACTTTCGAGTCATTTAAATTTCTGCAAGTTCCCAATCTAAATTCTGTTTAGCTCAACTAGCATATTCTTCTAACTAAAGTTGCTTGACCAATCAATCCTTGTGGGATTCGACCTCACTCTATTGTGAGTTTTACTTGACGATAATTCGGTATACTTGCCGAGGGGAAATTTGTCGAGAGACAAGTTTTCATGCATCAAGTTTATGGCGCCGTTGCTGGGGATTGATTTTGAATCAACAATGATTAAGTTTGAAGATCACTAGATTGAGCATATTTCTTTTTTGTTTATTTGATTCAGTCAATTTCTTTTAGTTTGTTTTAATTTCTTCCTCACCCCCTTCACCCTCTTTGTCTTTCGTTCTTTCTTTCTTTGTTGATTACAATTCTGCTCTCTAACCCACTAACTGTTTGACAATTTGCATCACTCACACTAACAATTACTCTAACAAGAATAGCTTCTTCATTTTATCTCCTGTTGTGCAATCTGTCTGTTGTATGACAGGGAGAAGAGAAGGAGTTTCAACATCCTTCGATTCAGAACCTGAAAGGACCCTTTGGAGACTAAGAAGGGAAGCAAGAGGGAAAAGAATTATTGGTGCTGAGGAAGAAGAGGAAGAGTATTTTGAACCCAACATGGAAGAGAATTTGGGGAACAATCATGAAGAAGAAGCTCATAATCATGTCAGAGAAGGCCATGCAAACCGTGCTGGGCAAGAAATGAGAGTTCTAGGCTCCTATATCAATCCAAATCTAGGAAACTGTGGAAGTAGCATTCAGAAGCCCACCATACATGCCAACAATTTCGAACTAAAACCCCAGCTCATCACTCTTGTTCAGAACAATTGATCATTTGGAGGAAGTGCTCAAGAAGACCCCAATCAACATCTAACCACCTTCCTGAGGATTTGTGACACTGTGAAGTCCAATGGAGTCCATCCAGATGTCTATAGGTTGCTCTTGTTCCCTTTTTCACTCAGGGACAAGGCATCTAAATGGCTTGAATCCTTCCCAAAGGAGAGCTTAACAAATTGGGAAGAAGTGGTGAACAAGTTTTTGGCAAGATTTTACCCTCCTCAAAGGATCAACAGGCTGAGAGCTGAGGTGCAAACTTTCAGGCAACAAGATGGTGAGACTCTTTATGAAGCATGGGAGAGATTCAAAGACCTAACAAGAAGATGCTCACCAGAGATGTTCAATGAATGGGTTCAACTTCACATCTTCTATGAAGGTCTTTCATATGAGTCAAAGAAGGCTGTGGATCATTCATCAGGAGGCTCTCTAAACAAGAAGAAAACCATTGAAGAAGCCATAGATGTCATTGAAACAGTTGCTGAAAATGATTACTTCTATGCCTCCGAAAGAAGTAACACCAGAGGAGTAATGGAGCTAAATCACATGGATGCATTGTTAGCTCAAAACAAGATGATCACCAAGCAGCTAGCAGATCTTACCAAGAAGGTGGAGGAGAACCAAGTTGCAGCAGCCATCACCTCATCATCATCTCAAGAAGGAGTAAATATAGGAGAAGAAGGTGATTGGGAGCAAGCCAACTATGTTGGAAACTCACCTAGACAAGTCCATGATCCATACTCCAAAACTTACAACTTTGGATGGAAAAATCACCCCAACTTTGGATGGGGAAACCAACAAGACCAAGGGCAAGATCAGAGATGCCACAACCTCAACTCCAACAACAATGCAACTCATCAAAACACCTCACAGAGATATTACCAACATCCATCTAACCAACCTTCTCAACCACCTAATCTCAACCCACCATCATTAACAGATGATAGGCTCTCAAAGATTGAGGCTCTAATTGAAAACTTATGCAGAGAAGTTCAAGACAACAAAGTGTTTAAGGAAGAATTGCGAGCCAATATCAAGAACCAAGGAGAAAATATCAAGAGATTGGAGTCCCAAGTAGGGTATCTATCTCAATAAATTCCCAAACCCACTGATGGATTCCGTAGTGATACAGAGAAGAATCCAAGAGGAGAAACAAAGAAAGTGAGATGGGAAGAATGCAAAATGATAACCACAAGTGATGAGGGGAGTATGAATGGAGTAGAACGCTTCCAAAATAACCAAAAGGAAAGCCAGGAGGAAAGAAGCTATACATCCCAACCTACATCCAAGGAAGAGCTGAAGAAGAAGGAGGTATTGAACCCATATGCACCTTTTCCCCACAGGCTTAAAGGTGGTGTAGCAGGGAGAATGTATTCAAGATTCCTTGATATGTTTGCATCTCTTGATGTAAATATACCATTCATTAAAGCCCTCCAGCAAATGCCTTTCTACATCAAGTATATAAAGGAGTTACTAGCCAGAAAAAGTCCATTAAAGGGTGGACAAATAATAAAGATGAACAGGGATTGCAGTGCTCTCATTCAACCAGGGCCACCCACAAAGAAGGAGGATCCAGGGAGTTTCCACATTCCTTGTGCCATAGGAGAAACAATGATTGATAAAGGGCTTTGTGACTTGGGAGCAAGCATCAACTTAATGCCTCTCTCCCTCATGAAGAAGCTCCAAATCAATGAACTAACTCCTACTGATGTAATTATCAGATTGGCTGACAAAACTCAAAAACAAGCAATAGGAGTGGTTGAAAATGTGCTTGTGAAGGTTGGGAGCTACTATCTTCCCACAGATTTTGTTGTTCTGGAAATGGATGAGAATCCTATTTACCCCATCATTCTGGGAAGATGGTGCACGAAATTGTGATCATCAATGGCGCCATTAACATGGTATGCTCAATTGCAATCTCAACTATTTATCACAACTTCTCACAACTAACCAGCAAGTGCACCGGGTCGTCCAAGTAATAAACCTTACGCGAGTAAGGGTCGATCCCACGGAGATTGTTGGTATGAAGCAAGCTATGGTCACCTTGTAAATCTCAGTCAGGAAAACTCAAATGGTTATGGAGGATATATGAATAAAACATAAAACAATGATAGAGATACTTATGCAATTCATTGGTGAGAATTTCAAACAAGCGTATGGAGATGCTTTGTCCCTTCCGTCTCTCTGCTTTCCTACTGTCTTCATCCAATCTTTCTTACTCCTTTTCATGGCAAGCTGTATGTTGGGCATCACCATTGTCAGTGGCTACAGTCCCGTCCTCTCAGTGAAAATGTTCAACGCACTCTGTCACAGCACGGCTATTTAGCTGTCGGTTCTCGATCATGTCGGAATAGAATCCAGTGATTCTTTTGCGTCTGTCACTAACGCCCCACAATCGCGAGTTTGAAGCTCGTCACAGTCATTCAATCATTGAATCCTACTCAGAATACCACAGACAAGGTTTAGACCTTCTGGATTCTCTTGAATGCCTCCATCAATTCTAGCTTATACCACGAAGATTCTGATTAAGGAATCCAAGAGATAAACATTCAAGCCTTGTTTGCTTGTAGAACGGGAGTGGTTGTCAGGCACGCGTTCATAAGTGAGAATGATGATGAGCGTCACATAATCATCACATTCATCATGTTCTTGGGTGCGAATGAATATCTTAGAACAAGAATAAGCTGAATTGAATAGAAGAACAATAGTAATTGCATTAATACTCGAGGTACAGCAGAGCTCCACACCTTAATCTATGGTGTGTAGAGACTCCACCGTTGAAAATACATAAGAACAAGGTCTAGGCATGGCCAAATGGCCAGCCTCCCATGATCTAATAACTAGACGCCCAAAGATGATCCTAAGATCTAAAGTGATCAAAAGATGAAAATACAATAGCAAAAGGTCCTATTTGTAGAGAACTAGTAGCTTAGGGTTTACAAAGATGAGTAAATGACATAAAAATCCACTTTCGGGCCCACTTGGTGTGTGCTTGGGCTGAGCATTGAAGCTTTCATGTGTAGAGACTTTTCTTGGAATTAAACGCCAGCTTTTGTGCCAGTTTGGGCGTTTAACTCCCATTCTTGTGCCAGTTCCGGCGTTTAACGCCGGGCAGTTTTGAGCTGATTTGGAACGCCGGTTTGGGCCATCAAATCTTGGGCAAAGTATAGACTATCATATATTGTTGGAAAGCCCAGGATGTCTACTTTCCAACGCAGTTGAGAGCGCGCCAATTGGCTTCTGTAGCTCCAGAAAATCCACTTCGAGTGCAGGAAGGTCAGAATCCAACAGCATATACAGTCCTTTTCAGCCTCTGAATCAGATTTTTGCTCAGGTCCCTCAATTTCAGCCAGAAAATACCTGAAATCACAGAAAAACATTCAAACTCATAGTAAAGTCTAGAAAAGCAAATTTTAACTAAAAACTAATAAAAATATAATAAAAACTAACTAAAACATACTAAAAACATACTAAAAATAATGCCAAAAAGCGTATAAATTATCCGCTCATCACAACACCAAACTTAAATTGTTGCTTGTCTCCAAGCAACTAAAAATCAAATAAGATAAAAAAGAAGAGAATATGCAATGAATTCCAAAAACATCTATGAAGATCAGTATCAATTAGATGAGCGGGGCTTTTAGCTTTTTTGCCTCTGAATAGTTTTGGCATCTCACTTTATCCTTTGAAATTCAGAATGAATGGCTTCTATAGGAACTCAGAATCCAGATAGTGTTATTGATTCTCCTAGTTAAGTATGATGATTCTTGAACACAGCTACTTTATGAGTCTTGGCCATGGCCCAAAGCACTCTGTCTTCCAGTATTACCACCGGATACATACATGCCACAGACACATAACTGGGTGAACCTTTTCAGATTGTGACTCAGCTTTGCTAGAGTCCCCAATTAGAGGTGTCCAGGGTTCTTAAGCACACTCTTTTTGCCTTGGATCATGACTTTATTTTTTTTTTTTCGTTTTTCTCCTCTTTTTTTTTCTTTTTTTTTGTATTCACTGCTTTTTCTTGCTTCAAGAATCATTTTTATGATTTTTCAGATCCTCAGTAACATGTCTCCTTTTTCATCATTCTTTCAAGAGCCAACATTCATGAACAACAAATTCAAAAGACATATGCACTGTTCAAGCATACATTCAGAAGTCAAAGTATTGCCACCACATCAAAATAATTAATCTGTTATAAAATTTGAAATTCATGCAATTCTTTTCTTTTTCAATTAAGAACATTTTTCATTTAAGAAAGGTGATGGATTCATAGGACATTCATAACTTTAAGGCATAGACACTAAGACACTAATGATCATAAGACACAAATATAGACAAACATAAGCATAAATTTTTGAAAAACAGTAAAATGAAGGACAAGGAGATTAAAGAACGGGTCCACCTTAGTGATGGCGGCTTGTTCTTCCTTTTGAAGATCTTATGGAGTGCTTGAGCTCCTCAATGTCTCTTCCTTGCCTTTGTTGCTCCTCTCTCATGATTCTTTGATCTTCTCTAATTTCATGGAGGAGGATGGAATGTTCTTGGTACTCCACCCTTAGTTGTCCCATATTGGAACTTAATTCTCCTAGGGAGGTGTTGATTTGCTCCCAATAGTTTTGTGGAGGAAAGTGCATCCCTTGAGGCATCTCAGGGATTTCATGATGAGTGGGATCTCTTGTTTGCTCCATCCTTTTCTTAGTGACGAGCTTGTCCTTATCAATGAGGATGTCTCCCTCTATGTCAACTCCAACTGAATAACAGAGGTGACAAATGAGATGAGGAAAGGCTAACCTTGCCAAGGTAGAGGACTTGTCCGCCACCTTATAAAGTTCTTGGGCTATAACCTCATGAACTTCTACTTCTTCTCCAATCATGATGCTATGAATCATGATGGCCCGGTCTATAGTAACTTCATACCGGTTGCTAGTGGGAATGATTGAGCGTTGGATAAACTCCAACCATCCCCTAGCCACGGGCTAGAGATCATGCCTTCTCAGTTGAACCGGCTTCCCTCTTGAATCTCTCTTCCATTGAGCGCCCTCTTCACAAATGTCTATGAGGACTTGGTCCAACCTTTGATCAAAGTTGACCCTTCTAGTGTAAGGGTGTTCATCTCCTTGCATCATGGGCAAGTTGAATGCCAACCTTACATTTTCCGGACTAAAATCTAAGCATTTCCCCCGAACCATTGTAAGCCAATTCTTTGGGTCTGGGTTCACACTTTGATCATGGTTCTTGGTGATCCATGCATTGGCATAGAACTCTTGAACCATTAAGATTCCGACTTGTTGAATGGGGTTGGTGAGAACTTCCCAACCTCTTCTTCGGATCTCATGTCGGATCTCCAGATATTCACTCTTTTTGAGTTTGAAAGGGACCTCGGGGATCACCTTCTTCATGGCAACAATTTCATAGAAGTGGTCTTGATGCACCCTTGAGATGAATCTCTCCATCTCCCATGACTCAGAGGTGGAAGCTTTTGCTTTCCCTTTCCTCTTTCTAGAGGTTTCTCCGGCCTTAGGTGCCATAAATGGTTATGGAAAAACAAAAAGCAATGCTTTTACCACACCAAACTTAGAAGGTTTGCTCGTCCTCGAGCAAAAGAAGAAAGAAGAGAGTAGAAGAAGAAGAAATAGAGGAGATGGGGGTGGCTTTGTGGTTCGGCCAAGGGGGAGAAGTAGTGTTTAGGTTGTGTGAAAATGAAGGAGTGAATATGGGTTTATATAGGAGTGGAGAGGGGGTGTATGGTTCGGTCATGTATGGGTGGGTTTGGGAGGGAAAGTGGTTTGAATTTGAATGGTAAGGTAGGTGGGGTTTTATGAAGGATGGATGTGAGTGGTGAAGAGAATAGTGGGATTTGATAGGAGAGGGTTTTTTGGGGAAGAGGCATTGAGGTGATTGGTGAATGGGTGAAGAAGAGAGAGGGTGGTAGGGTAGGTGGGGAATCTTGTGGGGTCCACAGATCCTGAGGTGTCAAGGAAAATTCATCCCTGCACCAAGTGGCGAGCAGAAATGCTCTTTATGCCAATTCTGGCGTTAAACGCCGGGCTGGTGCCCATTTCTGGCGTTTAACGCCAGCTTCTTGCCCTTTCCTGGCATTTAACGCCAATCTGGTGCCCCTTTCTGGCGTTAAACGCCCAGAATGGTGCCAGACTGGGCGTTAAACGCCCATTTGCTACCCTTACTGGCGTTTAAACGCCAGCAAGATCTTCCTCCCGGGTGTGCTGTTTTTCTTTCTGTTTTTCATTCTGTTTTTGCTTTTTCAATTGATTTTGTGACATCCCATGATCATCAATCTATAGAAAACATAAAATAACAAAGGAAAATAGATAAATATAACATTGGGTTGCCTCCCAACAAGCGCTTCTTTAATGTCAGTAGCTTGACAGTTGGCTCTCATGGAGCCTCACAGATATTCAGAGCAATGTTGGAACCTCCCAACACCAAACTTAGAGTTTGAATGTGGGGGTTCAACACCAAACTTAGAATTTGGTTGTGGCCTCCCAACACCAAACTTAGAGTTTGACTGTGGGGGCTCTGTTTGACTCTGTTTTGAGAGAAGCTCTTCATGCTTCCTCTCCATGGTTACAGAGGGATATCCATGAGCCTTAAACACAAAGGATTCTTCATTCACTTGAATTATCAATTCTCCTCAGTCCACATCAATCACAGCCTTTGCTGTGGCTAGGAAAGGTCTGCCAAGGATGATGGATTCATCCATGCACTTCCCAGTCTCTAGGACAATGAAATCAGCAGGGATGTAATGGTCTTCAACTTTTACCAGAACATCCTCTACAAGTCCATAAGCTTGTTTTCTTGAGTTGTCTGCCATCTCTAGTGAGATTCTTTCAGCTTGCACCTCAAAGATCCCTAGCTTCTCCATTACAGAGAGAGGCATGAGGTTTATACTTGACCCTAAGTCACACAAAGCCTTCTTAAAGGTCATGGTGCCTATGGTTCAAGGTATTGAAAACTTCCCAGGATCCTGTCTCATTTGAGGTAATCTCTACCTAGTCAAGTCATCCAGTTCTTTGGTGAGTGATGAGCGGATAATTTATACGCTTTTTGGCATTGTTTTTAGGTAGTTTTTAGTAAGTTTAAGCTACTTTTAGGGATGTTTTCATTAGTTTTTATGTTAAATTCACATTTCTAGACTTTACTATGAGTTTGTGTGTTTTTCTATGATTTCAGGTAATTTCTGGCAGAAATTGAGGGACTTGAGCAAAACTCTGAAAAAAGCTGACAAAAGGACTGCTGATGCTGTTGGAATCTGACCTCCCTGCCCTCGAAATGGATTTTCTGGAGCTACAGAACTCCAATTGGCGCGCTCTCAACGGCGTTGGAAAGTAGACATTCAGAGCTTTCCAGCAATATATAATAGTCCATACTTTATTCGGAAATTGACGACGTAACTTGGCGTTGAACGCCAAGTACATGCTGTTGTCTGGAGTTAAACGCCAGAAAAACGTCATGATCCGGAGTTGAACGCCCAAAACACGTCATAACTTGGAGTTCAACTCCAAGAAAAGCCTCAGCTCGTGGATAGATCAAGCTCAGCCCAAGCATACACCAAGTGGGCCCCGGAAGTGGATTTATACATCAATTACTTACTCATGTAAACCCTAGGAGCTAGTTTATTATAAATAGAACATTTAACTATTGTATTAGATGTCTTTTGACCACGTTTCATCTTTGGTCTCAGTTTTGTTTTATTCTTCATCTTAGGAGGCCATTGAGCACGTTTTAGGGGGCTGGCCATTCGGCCATGCCTGAACCTTTCACTTATGTATTTTCAACGGTGGAGTTTCTGCACACCATAGATTAAGGGTGTGGAGCTATGCTGTACCTCAAGTTTCAATACAATTACTATTACTTTTCATTCAATTCTCTCTTATTCTTATTCCAAGATATACGTTGCACAACACTTTGATGAATGTGATGATCCGTGATACTCATCATCATTCTCACCTATGAACGCGCGTGATTGACAACCACTTCTGTTCTACTTTAGGCCGGGCGCATATCTCTTAGATTCCCCAACAGAATCTTCGTGGTATAAGCTAGATAGATGGCGGCATTCATGAGGATCCGGAAAGGCTAACCTTGTCTGTGGTATTCCGAGTAGGATCCTGGGAATCCGGAAAGTCTAACCCTGTCTGTGGTATTCCGAGTAGGATTCCGGTATTGAATGACTGTGACGAGCTTCAAACTCCTGAAGGCTGGGCGTTAGTGACAAACGCAAAAGAATCAATGGATTCTATTCCAACCTGATTGAGAACCGACAGATGATTAGCCGCGCTGTGACAGAGCATTTGGACCATTTTCACTGAGAGGATGGGATGTAGCTATCAACCAAGGGTGATGCCTCCAGACGATTAGCCGTGCAGTGACAGCGCATAGGACCATTTTCCCGAGAGGACTAAAAGTAGCCATTGATGATAGTGATGCCCTACATACAGCTTGCCATGGAAAGGAGTAAGAAGGATTGAAGGAAGAGTGAGTAGTGAAGTAGAGTTTCAAGAGGAACACAACATCTCCATACATCTATCTGAAATTCCCACTATTGATTTACATAAGTATTTCTATCCCTTTTTATTTTCTATTTACTATTAATTTTCGAAACCATAAACCAGTTTAATCTGCCTAACTGAGATTTACAAGGTGACCATAGCTTGCTTCATACCAACAATCTTTGTGGGATCGACCCTTACTCACGTAAGGTATTACTTGGATGACCCAGTACACTTGCTGGTTAAGTTGAATGGAGTTGTGAACCATGGTATTGGCATCATGTTTTTGGCGCCATTACCAGGGAAAGAAAAAGCAATGAATTTTACAAAATACAATAACAAAGGAATCACAATTTCGTCCACCATGTTTTTTGCGCCGTTGCCGGGGATTGTTCGAGTATGGACAATTGACGGTTCATCTTGTTGCTCAGATTAGGTAATTTTCTTTTCAAAAACTTTTTCAAAATTTTTCTTTTCTTTTTCGTTTTTCCAAAAATATTTTCGAAAACAAAAATTAATAAAAATACAAAAAAATTAGAAAATCATAAAAACTAAAAATATTTTGTTTGAGTCTTGAGTCAATTTTTAAGTTTGGTGTCAATTGCATGCTTTTAAAAATTTTTCTTGCATTTTTCGAAAATCCCATGCATTCATAGTGTTCTTCATGATCTTCAAGTTGTTCTTGATAAGTCCTCTTGTTTGATCTTGATATTTTCTTGTTTTGTGTCTTTTCTTGTTTTTCATGTGCATCTTGGCATTCATATTTTCCATGCATTAAAGATTTCTAAGTTTGGTGTCTTACATGTTTTCTTTGCATAAAAAATTTTTTAAAATTTTGTTCTTGATGTTCATCATGATCTTCAAAGTGTTCTTGGTGTTCATCTTGACATTCATAGCATTTTTGCATGCATTCATTATTTTGATCTAAAAAATTTCATGCATTGAGTATTTTTGTTGTTTTTCTCTCTCATAATTAAAAATTCAAAAATCAAAAAATATCTTTTCCTTATTTCCCTCCAAAATTTCGAAATTTTGGGATTGACTTGGTCAAAAATTTTCAAAATTTGTTGTTTCTTACAAGTCAAGTCAAAATTTCAATTTTAAAAATCTTATCTTTTCAAAATCTTTTTCAAAAATCATATCTTTTCCATTTTTTTTATTTTAAAAATTATTTTTCAAAATCTTTTTCTTATCTTTTATTCCATATTTTCGAAAATATGCTAACAATTAATGTGATTGATTCAAAAATTTGAAGTTTGTTACTTTCTTATTAAGAAAGGTTCAATCTTTAAATTCTAGAATCTTATCTTGTAGTTTCTTGTTAGTTAAGTCATTTTAAAAATTAAATCTTTTTTTTTCAAAATATCTTTTTATTAAAATTTTTATCTTATCTTTTTATCTTATCCTTCTCAAAATTTTATCTTTTTCAAAATTTGATTTCAAAATATCTTATCTAACTTCTTATCTTATCTTTTTAAATTTTGATTTCAAATCTTTTTCAATCAACTAACTAACTTTTTGTTTGTTTCTTATCTTTTTCAAAACCACCTAACTACTTCTCCCTCTCTAATTTTCGAAAATACCTCTTTCTTTTTTCAAAAATTCTTTTTAATTAATTAATAATTTTAATTTTTAATTACAATTTATCTCTAATTTTCGAAAATCACTAACCCCTTTTTAAAATTATTTTCGAAATTCTCTTTCTCTTTTCTTCTTCTATTTAATTATTTAATTACTAACACTTCTCTTCACCTCTCTCCATCTAGATATCCGAATTCCCCCTTCTATTTCTTCTACCCCTTTCTTCTTCTACTAACATAAAGGAATCTCTATACTGTGACATAGATGATTCCTCTTTCTTTTCTTGTTTTCTTCTCTTTCATATGAGCAGGAACAAGGATAAAGGCACTCTTGTTGAAATTAATCCAGAACCTGAAAGGACTCTGAAGAGAAAATTAAGAGAAACTAAATTACAACAATCCAGAAACAACCTTTCAGAAATTTTTGAACAAGAGAAGGAAATGGCAGCCAAAAATAATAATAATGCAAGGAGAATGCTTGGTGACTTCACAAAGCCAACGTCCAAGTTTGATGGAAGAAGCATCTCCATTCTTGCCATTGGAGCCAATAACTTTGAGCTGAAACCTCAGCTAGTTGCTTTAATGCAACAAAACTGCAAGTTTTATGGACTTCCATCTGAAGATCCTTATCAGTTCTTAACTGAGTTCTTGCAGATCTGTGAGACTGTAAAGACGAATGGAGTTGATCCTGAAGTCTACAGACTCATGCTTTTCCCTTTTGCTGTAAGAGACAGAGCTAGAATATGGTTGGATTCACAACCTAAGGATAGCCTGGACTCCTGGGATAAGCTGGTCACTGCCTTCTTGGATAAATTCTTTCTTCCTCAAAAGCTGAGCAAGATGAGAGTGGATGTTCAAACCTTCAAACAAAAAGATGGTGAATCCCTCTATGAAGCTTGGGAAAGATACAAGCAGCTGACCAAAAGATGTCCATCTGACATGTTTTCAGAATGGACCATATTAGATATATTCTATTATGGTCTCTCTGAATTTTCGAAAATGTCATTAGACCATTCTGCAGGTGGATCCATTCACCTAAAGAAAACGTCTGAAGAGGCTCAAGAACTCATTGATATGGTTGCAAACAACCAATTCATGTACACTTCTGAGAGGAATTCCGTGAATAATGGGATACTTCAGAAGAAAGGAGTTCTTGAAATTGATGCTCTGAATGCCATATTGGCTCAGAACAAAGTGTTGACTCAACAGGTCAACATGATCTCTCAAAATCTGAATGGATGGCAACATGCATCCAACAGTACTAGAGAGGCAGCTTCTGAAGAAGCTTATGATCTTGAGAACCCTGCCATGGCAGAGGTTAATTACATGGGTGAACCTTATGGAAACACCTATAACTCATCATGGAAAAATCATCCAAATTTCTCATGGAAGGATCAACAAAAGCCTCAACAAGGCTTTAACAATGGTGGACGCAATAGGCTGAGCAATAGCAAGCCATATCCATCATCTTCTCAGCAACAGACAGAGAATTCTGAACAAAACACTTCTAATTTAGCCAATCTAGTCTCTGATCTATCAAAGGCCACTTTCAGTTTCATGAGTGAAACAAGATCTTCCATTAGAAATCTGGAGGCACAAGTGGGCCAGCTGAGTAAGAAAGTCATTGAAACTCCTCCCAGTATTCTCCCAAGCAATACAGAAGAGAATCCAAAAGGAGAGTGCAAAGCCATTGACATAGTCAATATGGCCGAATGCACAAGGGAGGAAGAGGACAAAAATCCTAGTGAGGAAGACCTCCTGGGACGTCCCTCAGTCAAGAAGGAGTTTCCTATTAAGGATCCTAAGGAATCAGAGGCTCATACAGAGACCATAGAGATTCCATTAAATCTCCTTCTGCCATTCATGAGCTCTGAAGACTATTCATCCTCTGAAGAGGATGAAGATGTGACTGGAGAGCAAGTTGCTCAATATTTAGGAGCTATCATGAAGCTGAATGCCAAGTTATTTGGTAATGAGACTTGGGAAAGTGAACCTCCCTTGCTCATTAATGAACTGGATACTTGGATTCAGAAAATTCTTCCTCAAAAGAAACAAGATCCTGACAAGTTTTTGATACCTTGTACCATAGGCACCATGACCTTTGAAAAAGCTCTGTGTGATCTAGGGTCAGGGATAAATCTTATGCCACTCTCTGTAATGGAGAAGCTGGGGATCATTGAGGTACAACCTGCCTTGTTCTCATTACAATTGGCAGACAAGTCATTGAGACAAGCTTATGGAATAGTAGAGGACGTGTTAGTAAAGGTTGAAGGCCTTTACATCCCTGCTGATTTCATAATCTTAGACACTAGGAAGGAAGAGGATGAATGCATCATCCTTGGAAGACCTTTCCTAGCCACAGCAGGAGCTGTGATAGATGTGAACAGAGGTGAATTAGTCCTTCAATTGAATGGGGACTACCTTGTGTTTAAGGCACATGGCCATCCCTCTGTGACAAAAGAGAGTAAGCATGAAGAGCTTCTCTCAGTTCAGAGTCAACAAGAGCCCACACAGTCAAACTCTAAGTTTGGTGTTGTGAGGCCACAACCAAACTCTAAGTTTGGTGTTAAGATCCCATATCCAAACTCTAAGTTTGGTGTTGGGACTACACAACATTGACCTGATCACCTTGTGGCTCCATGAGAGCCACTGTCAAGCTACTGACATTAAAGAAGCGCTTGTTGGGAGGCAACCCAATTTTATTTATCTAATTTTTATTTTATTCTATATTATTGTTATTTTGTGTTTTATTAGGTACATGATCATGAGGAGTCACGAAAAAAATCATAAAAATTAAAAACAGAGTCAAAACAGCAGAAAAAAATTCGCACCCTGGAGGAAGCACAGGCTGGCGTTCAACGCCAGTAAGATGCATCTGGCCGGCGTTCAACACCAGAACAGAGAATCATTCTGGCGCTGAATGCCAGAAACAAGCAACATTCTGGCGCTGAACGCCAGGAATGTGCCCAGAGAAGAAAAGCTGGCGCCGAACGCCAGTAACAAGCATGAAACTGGCGTTCAACGCCAGAAACATGCTTTACATGGGCGTTGAACGCCCAGAATGTGCACCACACGGTGTTTAAACGCCAGAATGGTGTGCAAAGGCAATTTACATGCCTATTTGGTGCAGGGATGGAATTCTTTGACACCTCAGGACCTGTGGACCCCACAGGATCACCTCAGGATCTGTGGACCCCACAGAATCCCCACCTACCATATTCCCACCTTACCTCCTAATCCTAGTTTTTGTGATTACTCTTCCCCATGTCACACTTCCCAACACTCTTCACCAATCACCTCAATTCCTCTTCCCAATTACCCCCTTCACCACTCACATCCATCCACTCTTCCCCATAAACCCCACTTACCTTCAAAAATTCAAAACCAATTTCCCACCCATTCCCACCCTACATGGCCGAATACACACTACCCCCTCTCCCTATAAATACCCTTCCATTCTACTTCTTTTTCACACAACACAAACCCCCCTTCTCCCACTTAGCCGAACCTATATCTCTCCCTCTCTACTATATTTCTCCTTCTTCTTCTTCTCTTCTTTCTTCTCTTGCTCGAGGGCGAGCAATATTTTAAGTTTGGTGTGGTAAAAGCATAAGCTTTTTATTTTTCCATTACCATCAATGGCACCTAAGGCCAGAGTATCCTCTAGAAAAGGAAAAGGGAAGACAAAAGCTTCCACCTCCGAGTCATGGGAGATGGAAAGATTCATCTCCAAGAGCCATCAAGACCACTTCTATGATGTTGTGGCAAAGAAGAAGGTGATCCCTGAGGTCCCTTTCAAGCTCAAGAAAAATGAGTATCCGGAGATCCGACATGAAATCCGAAGAAGAGGTTGGGAAGTCTTAACCAACCCCATGCAACAAGTCAAAATCTTAATGGTTCAAGAGTTCTATGCCAATGCATGGATCACTAGGAACCATGATCAAAGTATGAACCCGAGTCCAAAGAATTATCTCACAATGGTTCGGGGGAAATACTTAGATTTTAATCCGGAAAATGTGAGGTTGGCATTCCACTTGCCTATGATGCAAGGAGATGAACGCCCCTACACTAGAAGGGTCAACTTTAATCAAAGGTTGGACCAAGTCCTTATGGACATATGTGTGGAAGGAGCTCAATGGAAGAGAGACTCCAAAGGCAAGCCAGTCCAACTAAGAAGACTGGACCTCAAGCCTGTGGCTAGAGGATGGTTGGAGTTCATTCAACGCTCCATCATTCCCACTAGCAACCGATCTGAAGTTACTGTGGATCGGGCCATCATGATTCATGGCATCACGATTGGAGAGGAAGTAGAAGTTCATGAGGTCATCTCCAATGAAATCTACAAAATAGCCGACAAGCCCTCACCCATGGCAAGGCTAGCTTTTCCTCACCTTATTTGCCATCTATGTTACTCAGCTGGAGTTATCATAGAAGGAGACATCTCCATTGAAGAGGATAAGCCCATCACCAAGAAGAGGATGGAGCAAGCAAGAGAGACCCTTCACGGTTCTCAAGAGATGCATGAGGAAGCTCATCATCAAGAAATCCCTGAGATGCCTCAAGGGATGCACTTTCCTCCCAACAACTATTGGGAATAACTCAACACTTCCTTAGAAGATTTGAGCCACAATGTTGAACAACTAAGGGTGGAACATCATGAGCACTCCATCATTCTCCATGAAATAAGAGAAGACCAAAGAGCAATGAGGGAGGAGCAACAAAGGCAAGGAAGGGATATAGAAGAGCTTAAGAACATCATTGGTCCTTCAAGAAGAAGACGCCACTAAGGTGGATTCATTCCTTGTTCTTTATTTCTTTCTGTTTTCGGTTTTTAATATTGTGTTTATCTATATTTTGTGTCTTTACTTCATGATCACTAGTATGTAACCATGCCTTGAAGCTAAGAATAAAATCCATTACTCCTTCACCTCTCTTAAATGAAAAATGTTTTAATTCAAAAGAACAAGAAGTACATGAATTTCGAATTTATCCTTGAATTTAGTTTAATTTTATTGATGTGGTGACAACACTTTTTGTTTTCTAAATGAATGCTTGAACAGTGCATATATCTTTTGATCTTGTTGTTTATGAATGTTAAAATTGTTGGCTCTTGAAAGAATGATGAACAAGGAAAAATGTTATTGATGATCTGAAAAATCATGAAATTGATTCTTGAAGCAAGAAAAAGCAGTGAAAAAGAAGAAGCTTGCGAAAAAAAAGAAAGAAAAAGAAAAAGCAAACAGAAAAAGCCAATAGCCCTTAAAACCAAAAGGCAAGGGAAAAAGGATCCAAGGCTTTGAGCATCAATGGATAGGAGGGCCCAAGGAAATTAAATCCAGGCCTAAGCGGCTAAATCAAGCTGTCCCTAACCATGTGCTTGTGTCATGAAGGTCCAAGTGAAAAGCTTGAGACTGAGTGGTTAAAGTCGTGATCCAAAGCAAAAAAGAGTGTGTTTAAGAGCTCTGGACACCTCTAACTGGGGACTCTAGCAAAGCTGAGTCACAATCTGAAAAGGTTCACCCAGTATTGTGTCCGTGGCATTTATGTATCCGGTGGTAATACTGGAAAACAAAATGCTTAGGGCCACGGCCAAGACTCATAAGTAGCTGTGTTCAAAAATCAACATGCTTAACTAGGAAAGTCAATAACACTATCCAAAATTCTAAGTTCCTAGAGAAGCCAATCATTCTAAACTTCAAAAGAAAAAGTGAGATGCCAAAACTGTTCAGAAGCAAAAAGCTACAAGTCCCGCTCATCTAATTATAATTAATATTCGTTGATATTCTGGAATTTACAGTATATTCTCTTCTTTTTATCCTATTTGATTTTCAGTTGCTTGGGGACAAGCAACAATTTAAGTTTGGTGTTGTGATGAGCGGATAATTTATACGCTTTTTGGCATTGTTTTTAGGTAGTTTTTAGTAAGTTTAAGCTACTTTTAGGGATGTTTTCATTAGTTTTTATGTTAAATTCACATTTCTGGACTTTACTATGAGTTTGTGTATTTTTCTGTGATTTCAGGTAATTTCTGGCTGAAATTGAGGGACTTGAGAAAAACTCTGAAAAAGGCTGACAAAAGGACTGCTGATGCTGTTGGAATCTGACCTCCCTGCATTCGAAATAGATTTTCTGGAGCTACAGAACTCCAATTGGTGCGTTCTCAACGGCGTTGGAAAGTAGACATCCAGAGCTTTCCAGAACTATATAATAGTCCATACTTTATTCGGAAATTGACGACGTAACTTGGCGTTGAACGCCAAGTACATGCTGCTGTCTGGAGTTAAACGCCAGAAAAACGTAATGATCCGGAGTTGAACGCCCAAAACACGTCATAACTTGGAGTTCAACTCCAAGAAAAGCCTCAGCTCATGGATAGATCATGCTCAGCCCAAGCATACACCAAGTGGGCCCCGGAAGTGGATTTATGCATCAATTACTTACTCATGTAAACCCTAGGAGCTAGTTTATTATAAATAGAACATTTAACTATATTATTAGATGTCTTTTGACCACGTTTCATCTTTGGTCTCAGTTTTGTTTTATTCTTCATCTTAGGAGGCCATTGAGCACGTTTTAGGGGGCTGGCCATTCGGCCATGCCTGAACCTTTCACTTATGTATTTTCAACGGTGGAGTTTCTGCACACCATAGATTAAGGGTGTGGAGCTCTGCTGTACCTCAAGTTTCAATACAATTACTATTACTTTTCATTCAATTCTCTCTTATTCTTATTCCAAGATATATGTTTCACAACACTTTGATGAATGTGATGATCTGTGACACTCATCATCATTCTCACCTATGAACGCGCGTGATTGACAACCACTTCCGTTCTACTTTAGGCCGGGCGCATATCTCTTAGATTCCCCAACAGAATCTTCGTGGTATAAGCTAGATAGATGGTGGCATTCATGAGGATCCAGAAAGTTTAACCTTGTCTGTGGTATTCCGAGTAGGATCCTGGGAATCCGGAAAGTCTAACCTTGTCTGTGGTATTCCGAGTAGGATTCCGGTATTGAATGACTGTGACGAGCTTCAAACTCCTAAAGGCTGGGCGTTAGTGACAAACACAAAAGAATCAATGGATTCTATTCCAACCTGATTGAGAACCAACAGATGATTAGCCGTGCTGTGACAGAGCATTTGGACCATTTTCACTGAGAGGATGGGATGTAGCTATCAACCAAGGGTGATGCCTCCAGACGATTAGTCGTGCAGTGACAGCGCATAGGACCATTTTCCCGAGAGGACTAAAAGTAGCCATTGATGATAGTGATGCCCTACATACAGCTTGCCATGGAAAGGAGTAAGAAGGATTGAAGGAAGAGTGAGTAGTGAAGTAGAGTTTCAAGAGGAACACAGCATCTCCAAACACCTATCTGAAATTCCCACTATTGATTTACATAAGTATTTCTATCCCTTTTTATTTTCTATTTACTATTAATATTCGAAACCATAAACCAGTTTAATCTGCCTAACTGAGATTTACAAGGTGACCATAGCTTGCTTCATACCAACAATCTCTGTGGGATCGACCCTTACTCGCGTAAGGTATTACTTGGATGACACAGTACACTTGCTGGTTAAGTTGAACGGAGTTGTGAACCATGGTATTGGCATCATGTTTTTGGCGCCATTACCAGGGAAAGAAAAAGCAATGAATTTTACAAAATACAATAACAAAGGAATCACAATTTCGTTCACTAGTGAGCAAAGGGGGTTCATCCTCCCAAGTCTCATTACCAAATAACTTGTCATTTAGCTTCATGATTGCTCCAAGGTATTTAGCAACTTGCTCTTCAGTGACATATTCATCCTCTTCAAAGGAAGAATACTCATCAGAGCTCATGAATGGCAGAAGTAAATCTAATGGAATCTCTATGGTCTCAGTGTGAGCCTCGAATTCCCATGGTTCCTCATTAGGGAACTCATTGGAGGCCAGTGGACGTCCATTGAGGTCTTTCTCAGTGGCGTTCATTGCCCCTTCTTCCTCTCCAATTTTGGCCATGTTGATGGCCTTGCACTCTCCTTTTGGATTCTCTTCTGTATTGCTTGAAAGAGTGCTAGGAGGGAGTTCAGTAATTTTCTTACTCAGCTGACCCACTTGTGCCTCCAAGTTTCTAATGGAGGACCTTGTTTCAGTCATGAAACTTTGAGTGGCTTTGATTAGATCAGAGACCATGGTTGCTAAGTCAGAGTGGCTCTGCTTAGAATTCTCTGTCTGCTGCTGAGAAGATGATGGAAAAGGCTTGACATTGCTAAACCTGTTTCTTCCACCATTATTGTTGTTGAAACCTTGTTGAGGTCTCTGTTGATCCTTCCATGAGAGATTTGGATGATTTCTCCATGAAGGATTATAGGTGTTTCCATAGGGTTCTCCCATGTAATTCACCTCTTCCATTGAAGGGTTCTCAGGATTATAAGCTTCTTCCTCAGATGAAGCATCCTTAGTACTACCTGGTGTAGCTTGCATTCCAGACAGACTTTGAGAAATTAAATTGACTTGCTGAGTCAATATTTTATTCTGAGCCAATATGGCATTCAGAGTATCAATCTCAAGAACTCCTTTCTTCTGATTCGTCCCATTGTTCACAGGATTCCTTTCAGAAGTGTACATGAATTGGTTATTTGCAACTATTTCAATGAGTTCTTGAGCTTCTGCAGGCGTCTTCTTCAGATGAAGAGATCCTCCAGCAGAGCTATCCAAAGACATCTTGGACAGTTCAAACAGACCATCATAGAAGATACCTATGATGCTCCATTCAGAAAGCATGTCAGAGGGACATTTTATGATCAATTGTTTGTATCTTTCCCAAGCTTCATAGAGGGATTCACCTTCCTTCTGTCTGAAGGTTTGGACTTCCACTCTAAGCTTACTCAATTTTTGAGGTGGAAAGAACTTTGCCAAGAAGGCATTGACTAGCTTTTCCTAAGAGTTCAGACTTTCTTTAGGTTGTGAGTCTAACCATATCCTAGCTCTGTCTCTTACAGCAAAAGGGAATAGCATAAGTCTGTAGACCTCAGGGTCAACCCCATTAGTCTTGACAGTGTCACAGATTTGCAAGAATTCAGCTAAAAACTGATGAGGATCTTCCAATGGAAGTCCATGGAACTTGCAATTCTGTTGCATTAGAGAAACTAATTGAGGCTTAAGCTCAAAGTTGTTTGCTCCAATGGCGGGGATAGAGATGCTTCTCCCATAGAAGTCGGGAGTAGGTGCAGTAAAGTCACCTAGCACTTTCCTTGCATTGTTGGCATTGTTGTTGTTTTCGGCTGCCATGGGTTCTTCTTCTTTGAAGATTTCTGTTAGGTCCTCTACAGAGAGTTGTGCCTTAGCTTCTCTTAGCTTTCGCTTCAAGGTCCTTTCAGGTTCAGGGTTAGCCTCAACAAGAATGCTTTTGTCTTTGCTCCTGCTCATATGAAAGAGAAGAGAACAAGAAAATATAGAATCCTCTATGTCACAGTATAGAGATTCCTTGAGGTGTCAGAGGAAAAGAAAATTAGAAGGAAGGGGTAGAAAATTCGAACTTATCAAGAAAGATGGAGTTCGAATTGTGCATTAAGGAGGAGTGTTAGTCCATAAATAGAAGGATGTGATAAGAGGGGAAGAAATTTTCGAAAATAAATTAAAAAGATTTTAAAAACATTTTGAAAAACACTAATTGATTTTCGAAAACGAAGAGTGGAAAAGAAATCAAGTGATTTTTGAAAAAAAAATTGAAATCAGAAATTAAAAAATATGATTGAAAACTATTTTGAAAAAGATGTGATTAAGAAGATATGATTGAGAAGTTATGGTTTTAAAAAGATGTGATTGAGAAGATATGATTTGAAAAACAATTTAAAAATATTTGATTTTGAAAACTAATGACTTGGCTAATAAGAAAGATATGATTCAGACATTAAACCTTTCTCAACAGAAAAGGCAACATACTTGAATTGTTGAATCAAATCATTAATTGTTAGCAAGTATCTTTGAAAATGGAAAGAAATTGATTTTGAAAACATATGATTGAAAAGATATGATTTGAAAAAGATTTGATTTTGAAAAATTTTGAAAACTTGAAAAAAATTTGCATTAAAAACAAAATCTTCCCTCTAGTGCCATCCTGGCATTAAACGCCCAGAATGGTGTACATTCTGGCGTTTAACGCCCAAAACACTACCCTTTTGGGCGTTAAACGCCCAGCCAGGCACCCTGGCTGGCGTTTAAACGCCAGTTTTCCTTCCTCACTGGGTGTTTTGAACGCCCAGCTTTTTCTGTGTAATTCCTCTGCTGTATGTTCTGAATCTTACATTCTCTGTATTATTGACTTGAAAAGACACAAAGAAAAATTTTTTTTGGATTTTTAATAATGAGGAATAATCAAAATGCAACTAAAATCAAATAAACAATGCATGCAAGACAAAATGAGTATGAGAAACAACAAAACACTCAAGACAAGAGAATTTAAAGATCAGAACAAGGAAATCATCAAGAACGACTTGAAGATCAATGAAGACACATGCATGAATTTGGAAAAAAAATGCAAGAAAAACAGAAACATGCAATTGACACCAAACTTAAAATGAGACACTAGACTCAAACAAGAAATATTTTTGGTTTTTATGATTTTGTAATTTTTTTTTTGGTTTTTTTTTTCGAAAATTGAGTGAAAAAAGAAAATAAAGATATCAAAATTCTTAATGAGAATTCCAGGAATCATGCAATGTTAGTCTAAAGCTTTAGTCTAAAGAAATTAGACATGGCTAGCCAAGCTTCAGCAGGACATTACATTCAAGAGCTAAATTGATGAGAATCAATCAGCTTTGGCGATGATAAGAACATCACCTTGAAACACTAGAATTCATTCTTAAGAACTCTGAAGAAAAATACCTAATCTAAGCAACAAGATGAACCGTCAGTTGTCCAAACTCAACAATCCCCGGCAACGGCGCCAAAAACTTGGTGCACAAAATTGTGATCATCAATGGCGTCATTAACAAGGTACGCTCAATTGCAATCTCAACTATTTATCACAACTTTGCACAATTAACCAGCAAGTGCACTGGGTCGTCCAAGTAATAAACCTTACGCGAGTAAGGGTCGATCCCACGGAGATTGTTGGTATGAAGCAAGCTATGGTCACCTTGTAAATCTCAGTCAGGCAAACTCAAATGGTTATGGAGGATATATGAATAAAACATAAAACAAAGATAGAGATACTTATGCAATTCATTGGTGAGAATTTCAGACAAGCGTATGGAGATGCTTTGTCCCTTCTGTCTCTCTGCTTTCCTACTGTCTTCATTCAATCCTTCTTACTCCTTTCCATGGCAAGCTGTATGTTGGGCATCACCGTTGTCAGTGGCTACAGTCCCATCCTCTCAGTGAAAATGTTCAACGCACTCTGTCACAGCATAGCTATTCAGCTGTTGGTTCTCGATCATGTCAGAATAGAATCCAGTGATTCTTTTGCGTCTGTCACTAACGCCCCACAATCGCGAGTTTGAAGCTCGTCACAGTCATTCAATCATTGAATCCTACTCAGAATACCACAGACAAGGTTTAGACCTTCCGAATTCTCTTGAATGCCGCCATCAATTCTAGTTTATACCACGAAGATTCTGATTAAGGAATCCAAGAGATAAACATTCAAGCCTTGTTTGCTTGTAGAACGGGAGTGGTTGTCAGGCACGCGTTCATAAGTGAGAATGATGATGAGCGTCACATAATCATCACATTCATCATGTTCTTGGGTGCGAATGAATATCTTAGAACAAGAATAAGCTGAATTGAATAGAAGAACAATAGTAATTGCATTAATACTCGAGGTACAGCAGAGCTCCACACCTTAATCTATGGTGTGTAGAGACTCCACCGTTGAAAATACATAAGAACAAGGTCTAGGCATGGCCGAATGGCCAGCCTCCCATGATCTAAGAACTAGACGTCCAAAGATGATCCTAAGATCTAAAGTGATCGAAAGATGAAAATACAATAGCAAAAGGTCCTATTTGTAGAGAACTAGTAGCTTAGGGTTTACAAAGATGAGTAAATGACATAAAAATCCACTTTCGGGCCCACTTGGTGTGTGCTTGGGCTGAGCATTGAAGCTTTCATGTGTAGAGACTTTTCTTGGAGTTAAACGTTAGCTTTTGTGCCAGTTTGGGCATTTAACTCCCATTCTTGTGCCAGTTCCGGCGTTTAACGCCGGGCAGTTTTGAGCTGATTTAGAACGCCGGTTTGGGCCATCAAATCTTGGGCAAAGTATGGACTATCATATATTGCTGGAAAGCCCAGGATGTCTACTTTCCAACGAAGTTAAGAGCGCGCCAATTGGGCTTCTATTTCTCCAGAAAATCCACTTCGAGTGCAGAGAGGTCAGAATCCAACAGCATCTGCAGTCCTTTTCAGCCTCTGAATCAGATTTTTGCTCAGGTCCCTCAATTTCAGCCAGAAAATACCTGAAATCACAGAAAAACACACAGACTCTTAGTAAATTCCAGAAAAGTAAATTTTAACTAAAAACTAATAAAAATATAATAAAAACTAACTAAAACATACTAAAAACATACTAAAAATAATGCCAAAAAGCGTATAAATTATCCGCTCATCAGAAGACCATTCCTAGCCATAGCCAGAGCACTCATAGATGTAGAGCGAGGAGAGCTAGTGCTGAGAATACATGATGAGCAGCTCACTTTCAATGTTTTCAACCTCTCACAAGAATCAAGTCAAGAGACCAAAGAATCGAGAGAAGAGCAGAATGAAGCACTGATGCAAGAAACAAGCAGTGAAGCACAAACAACACAACTAGAAATCCCACTGGTTGGCAAGCCATGTATTCAGGAAGAACCTCATTTCAAGGTAACTCAAGGGGAGTTAAGCCCACCAGAATCATGCAAAGCTAGCAACAAAGAGTCCTTAGAGAAAGAATTTGTAGAAAGCAAGGGAGTATCAAGAGGTACAAAGAAGAAAGTTCCAAGGGGATGTAGAAATAAGAAAATTCCTATAGAAAATTTCTCGCCATGTGATGAAGTGATCTCTACATACTTTCCATCTATACCACCTCACCTCCCCACTATTCCATCTCAGCTGCCTCCTGTGTACACTATCAACAAAATCTTGTCCTTAGAGCATATGGAGCTTATCAACAAAGCCAATGAACATAGGTTCACTCCAAGAGGAGAAGACTTCAAGCACTATCAGCCACCTTGACAAGGATCAAACGTCAAGCTAATGACGCTAAAGAAGCGCTTCATGGGAGGCAACCCATGTTCTATACCTCCTCTCTTAATTCTCTAATAATAGTAATAAGGCAAATTCCATGGAATTTCAAATCAATTTTGACAATTAATATAAACCTCCTCTACATGCAACGTATAGTACATGATAAGTTTGGTGTTCAAAGCACACCAAGTGAGGTTTGAACACACCCTATGAGGAAGATTTATTCCCCAAACTTGTTGCACCATGTAATCACAAACAAGTTTGGTGTACCAACGTGCATGCATGGAAAGCTTAATGGTTGATTGATTTGCATTCATGGAAAGCATTTAGTCATGTAAAAACAAAAGAAAAAGAATTTTTTTTACTAGTTCACACTTTAAGGTTTCCCACCAAAAATTTCAAATAACCGATTACACTTTTTCTTCGTATATAGGGAATCAAAAAGGACATTGATGGTACTTGATAGGACAATTGAGGAAGGGAGATTCGGCTACTACACTAAAAGAATTTCACACTTGTCTTCATGGGGAATGTCCTCGGAAGTGTTGCCATGCAACATTGGGAGTGGACAATTTTGAAGACCGAACCAAGACCCCCATAAAGGAGGTGATCCTAGTGCTCATTCAATCCCAAAACCCCAACCGTCCACTATCAAACAACACTATCAATCCACACCCTTCAATCAATTGCCATCTTCCTATATAAACCCCTTCACACAACCTCTCCGTACACACTTCAAATTCTCACCCTTTCCACTCCCTTCTTTCGAGCATACACACATCATCTTCCACCAAAGGCTTCACATACACCCTCCTAGCCATCTTGAGAATAGCCAACACATCAACAATCTTGCATGGCATCATCAAGCTCCAAGAGACAAAAGGGGAAGGAACCCATAGAGCATCCTCCTTTTGATGAAGGGCGATTTAGAACCTTTCATCATGCACTCCAGTATGGGTGGATGACTAAAAAAGAAATCATTTATGAACTAGGCTTTCAAGTCACAAAAGCCGAGTGTCCAGAAATCACGAAGAAGGTGGAACAACGCCGATGGGAGCTCCTCACCGATCCAATCACAAGGGTGAATGCAACTCTAGTAAGAGAGTTCTATGCAAATGCAGTTAGGCAAGACAAGGCGGATAACTCATACACAAGTTTTGTGACAAGAGTCATGGTAGATTTTAGTCCTATGACTATCATGAGAGTGTTAAAATTGAGAAGCATACCCTTTGAAGAGGAGAGCTATCACTCGAGAATGGACAAAAACCCCAATTATGACCAGATTATACAGGATATATGTGTTCAAGGAGCAGATTGGGAAAGAGGCCCCAAGAGGAAGCCCAAATTTATAAAAAGAGGAGATCTCCTCCCTGAAGCTAAAGGTTGGTTCGAAATTGTAAGGAGATCCATCCTCCCAGCCAAAAATAACTCAGAGGGAGACCTCAAGAGAGCAACAATGGTGCAATGTCTAATGAAGGGAGGAGAGATCAAGGCTCATGAACTCATAGCCCAAGGCATTCAGAAGCTTACTGAGAAGAGCGATTCTGGAGGAAAGTTGGGTTATCCCAGCACTATCTTTCGCCTTTGCAAACTGGCCAGGGTGATATTTGAGGATGAAAACCCCGAGTGGATAAAGGTTGGTCTTCCAATCACTTATCTTCGGATGCATGCTGCTGCAGCTCCACTACCTCCACGAAGGGTACGAAAGAGGCCAGCCCATCAAGCTGAAGAAGAACAACATCCACAGGAGCAAACCCCAACCACCTTAAGCTTGCACCAATTGTAAGAGGCTATTGATACCTTATCTAGGCAATGCATGGAAAATCAAGGGGCACAAAGAGAGTTTCAAATACAATTAATAGACCGCCAAGAAGGATCACTCTCTAGATGGATGAATCAGCAAGAGGAATGGCAAAAACAATTGATGGACCAGCAAATAGAACAAGGGAGACAATGGAGTGAATCCTTCCATAACCTGAATTAGAAGCAAGATCAACAACAAGAAGCCATCCAAAGGCTAACCAATATCCAAGCACATCAAGGTGCACATATCCCTGAGATGCATCGAAAATAGAGAGAACAAGCAGATCTTTTCGATGAATACAGAGCATTTTTGGAAGGTGTCTACATGAGTGAGACTGGGTATCATGTGAATACCCAAGCCAGGCTTGGGTACTTAGTCGGACAACTACCTGTTTTGCATCCTGGGATAACAAAATATGAAGATGTAAAGGATGAGTTAGCACGAGTGGAGCGTGAAAGGGTAGAACAAAGTCATGAATTAGTAAGGAAGGCACTGGAGGACTGGAAGGTAGCCAGAATGAATCAGATGAGAGGAAGCACAAGCGGACAAAGTAAACTTAAAGAGGGCAAGGAAGCAGAAGAACATGAGCAGGCCAACAAGTGAAAGGTGGTGAAGTTCCTTCTTAGTTTACCTTTTTCAAAGCTTTAAATAAGGAAAATCATGTATGAAATAGAACATGCTTCCATGAGTAGTTTAGGACTTTTAATTCTGTATTTAAATTTCATTGCTTAGGTTAAATGTGCTAGCTTAATATCTTGAATGTTTACTTTCATCTTTCTTACTTGTATGCTTGTCTCCTTAAGTTAATCAAAAAGAAAATGGTATGAAAAGAACAAGAGTGGAGTTATTTTATGAAGTGCATTCTGAATGTTTGTGGTAGGATGATTAGTAAGCTAAGTTAGTTCACCAAGTAAGAAAAGAAAGCAACTATGTATCCTGAGTCCTATGTTTGAGACACACCCTTTGAGACTAACTAAACAATAAGATCCCAATAAGAAAAGAGAAAGAGCAATAAAAGAGAAAAAGAAAGAAACACAATAAGAAATAATGCTAGGCACCAAGGGTTTCAAAATTGAGGCATGTGTCTGTGGTGTTTATGTACAAGGGATATACTTGGATGAATAAGCTCTTAGGGGTGCCTTATCACTTGGTAACTTGGATTAACTAATCCGGGATTATCAGCTGAAAGTCCACTATCAAGAGTAACCGTTGCTACAGAACACTTAGTAACCCAAAAAGGTGCTGGACACCAAGGTCTCAAGAAAGGAAAATAACAAACCATGTGCCTGTGGTGTGTATGTATGAGGGAAAGAGACTTGAAGAAGTAAGTCCTTAGGGGTGTCTTAACACCTAGCACCTTAAACCAACTGGTTTGGGAGTGTTGGCTGAAAGCTTATCATAAAGAGCCGCCCTCTTACAAAGCATTTAGCAAAAAGAAAAATAAACTTTGAAAAAGAAGGAAGGATCAATAAGAAAGAAGTCTCAAAGGATGCAATCAAGAAAGTGACTAAGGAGTTGATAAAGGCTTGAAACCTAAAAGGAAGGAACCTAAGTTGCTATGCATAAAACCCCATAAACCAGGAAGTTTACTTCTATTTTATCTTCTTGTTCTTTCATTTCATTCTTCTTATGCTTCAGTACTTGCTTAGGGACAAGCAAGCTTTAAGTTTGGTGTTGTGATGCCAGGGCATCTAGGCCAGTTTTACTGACCTTTTCTTTACTGTTTTAGGGTAGTTTCATGCATTTTCTTAGTGAATAAGGCAAGTTTTGGATGAAATTACACTTACACCTTGATTCAAGCAACTTTTGTGAACTTTGCATAATTTCATGAGTATTTTGCTAGAATTGCATGATAAATTGATGATGCATAATCTCATGACTTTGGCTAGAGCTTTGATGCACTTTAATTGCTTGATTTCAGGGCAAAGGAAGCAAGGAAGAACCACGTTAGTATTCACGTTAACTTAGTTAACTAACGTGGAATGGTGAAAAGCTTGCAATGTTAATGAGAAAAGTGATCACCAATAACGCCTGCGAAGCCATCCAAAGCTCACGTTACTTGTCACGTTAACTAAGTTAACATGGTAGTTAACGTAGAAGAAAAAGGGAACTCCAACGTTAAGAGAAAACGTGAACACCAATAACGTTTTCCTCCAACGTTAGTGGTAAAAGTGAACACCACTAATGTTGGAGAACTTGGCAATGATCCACGTTAAGAGTCACGCTAACTTAGTTAACGTGAACTCTAACGTGGAAGAGGAAAACAAAAGCCAACGTTAGTGACACTCACTTTTGTCACTAACGTTGGACCAACTAGCATTGCCTACGTTAACTTTCACGTTAAGACCATTAACGTGAAAGTTAACGTGGAGTTGAGATCAAAGAGCCAACGTTAGTGACACTCGCTTTTGTCACTAACGTTGGAAGATGGCATCACCACTACGTTAAGAGCCACGTTAACTTAGTTAACGTGAGTTCCAACGTAGAAAATTTGGGCATTTGGAGTGTTAGTGACAAAGGTGAGTGTCACTAACGCTCTCGAAGGTGAAACACACCTACGTTAAGAGTCACGTTAGCTACACTAACGTGAACTCTAACGTAGGAACAAAAGGCATCAAGCAATGTTAATGGGAAAAGTGATTCCCACTAACGTTCGCGAAGGGGTACAAGCCAACGTTATTGGGAAAAATGAGTCCCAATAATGTTGGCCAAAAATTGAAAAGGCAACGTTAGTGGTCACGTTAAGACCACTAATGTTGGAGTTAACGTGGGCACATAAGGGTGGAACGTTAGTGGAAAAAGTGAATGCCACTAACGTTCTCGAACCCACAATGGCACTCAACGTTAATCTCACTAAATACCCAAGCCTAATTCATATTTCTCTGCAAGCTGGGCCCACTAAAGATGAGAACTGTTTCAACTCAAGATCCAGAGCCCACATCCAAGACTTGAAGAACTCACTAGAAGATCAAGAGAAGTAGTATATATAGGAGTAGTTTTGAACTATAGGGAAGCTGGGCACTTTTGGGAACTACCCTCTATAGATTTACTTTTCTGCACTTTTAGCATAGATTCTTCTTTTCTGCCATTTTTCATTTCTAGAGCTATGAACAACTAAACCCCTTTCATTGGGTTAGGGAGCTCTGTTGTAATTTGATGGATCAATTATAGTTTTCATTCTTCTTCTTCTTTCTTTTCTCTTGATCTTACTAGAAAGCTTTCGATCTTAATTCAATTGGTTAGTTGTCTTGGAAAAGAAACTCTCCATAATTGGATCTCCTTTGAGCCTTGGAAAAGGGATGAGGAGATCATGCTAGAAATGCTTTCTCATGTTGGACCAAATTGGGGTTTGGGCGGATATAGTGACATGTAATCCTCCCAACACTTTGATTTGGAAATACATGTGGTATAATCAGTGATCACACTTCATCTCTTCCCATGAGCAATTAAATCAAGGAATTGGAAAATTGTTCAAGCTTAGAGAGATTGGATTACCAAGGAATTGGGATCCAATCACTTAAGATTGCCAAGGAGATTAATGAATGTATTGATTGAGGAAGAGATGAGAATGAACTTGATCCGGAGAATTCAACATCTCCTGAACCCAATGATTACCCCATTTCTGATCTTACCCATTCTCTTTACTTTCTGCCATTTATTTTCATGCTCACTACCCCAAATCCCCATTTAAGATTCTACACTTTAATTTCTGGTATTTACTTTCCAGTCATTTAAATTTCTGCAAGTTCCCAATCTAAATTCTGTTTAGCTCAACTAGCATATTCTTCTAACTAAAGTTGCTTGACCAATCAATCTTTGTGGGATTGAACCTCACTCTATTGTGAGTTTTACTTGACAACAATTCGGTATACTTGCCGAGGGGAAATTTGTTGAGAGACAAGTATTCATGCATCAGATTTCCGAGCTCAAGAGGACTCGGTTGAAACGGGCGCAAGTAACTCGAACGCGCCAACTGCGAGTAACTCAAAAGTCATCGACCGGCCAGGTCAATAGACCCAAACTACGAAGTGACCCACGCATCACCTCCCATTTCATAAAGGAAACATGGACAACTAGCAGAAGCTTCCATATAGGTGGGCCTAATTGTAGAGGGCCCACCCGAGTACAACGTATAAATGGGGAAGGACCTACCCCTCCCCATAGGTACGTCACCCTTCTTACCTGGTGCACGAAATTGCAATCACACTTTTGCAATCCCGCACAACTAACCAGCAAGTGCACTGGGTCGTCCAAGTAATACCTTATGTGAGTAAGGGTCGATCCCACGGAGATTGTCGGCTTGAAGCAAGCTATGGTTATCTTGTAACTCTTAGTCAGAATATCAAAAATTATCAGGATTGATTGTGAAAAGCAAAAGAACATGAAATAAGTACTTGTTTTGCAGTAATGGAGAATAGGTTGAGGTTTTGGAGATGCTCTGTCTTCTGAACCTCTGCTTTCCTACTGTCTTCTTCTTCAAACACGCAAGGATCCTTCCATGGCAAGCTGTATGTAGGGTTTCACCGTTGTCAATGGCTACCTCCCATCCTCTCAGTGAAAATGTTCAACGCGCTCTGTCACAGCACGGTTAATCATCTATCGGTTCTCAATCAGGTTGGAATAGAATCCAGTGATTCTTTTGCGTCTGTCACTAACGCCCAGCCTTCAGGAGTTTGAAGCTCGTCACAGTCATTCAATCCTTGAATCCTACTCAGAATACCACAGACAAGGTTTAGACCTTCCGGATTCTCTTGAATACCGCCATCAATTCTAGCTTATACCACGAAGATTCTGATTAAAGAATCCAAGAGATATCTACTCAATCTAAGGTAGAACGGAGGTGGTTATCAGGCACACGTTCATAGTTGAGAATGATGATGAGTGTCACGGATCATCACATTCATCAGGTTTAGGAACAAGTGATATCTTAGAATGGAAGCAAGCATGATTGAATGAAAAACAGTAGTAATTGCATTAATCCATCAAGACACAGCAGAGCTCCTCACCCCCAACCATGGGGTTTAGAGACTCATGCCATAGAAGATACAATGAGAAACGTGTAAAGTGTCATGAGGTCCAGATACAATGTCAAAAGATCCTATTAATAGTGAACTAGTAATTTAGGGTTTACAGAAATGAGTAAATGACAGAAAAATCCACTTCCGGGCCCACTTGGTGTGTGCTTGGGCTGAGCATTGAAGCATTTTCATGTAGAGACTCTTTCTGGAGTTAAACGCCAGCTTTTATACCAGTTTGGGCGTTTAACTCTAATTTTTATGCTAGTTCCAGCGTTAAACGCTGGGAATTCTGAAGCTGATTTGCAATGCCGGTTTGGGCCATCAAATCTCGGGCAAAGTATAGACTATTATACATTGCTGGAAAGCCCAGGATGTCTACTTTCCAACGCCGTTGAGAGCGCGCTAATTGGGCTTCTGTAGCTCCAGAAAATCCACTTCGAGTGCAGGAAGGTTAGAATCCAACAGCATCTGCAGTCCTTTTCAGTCTCTGAATCAGATTTTTGCTCAGGTCCCTCAATTTTAGCCAGAAAATACCTGAAATCACAGAAAAATACACAAACTCATAGTAAAGTCCAGAAAAGTGAATTTTAACTAAAAACTAATAAAAATGTAATAAAAACTAACTAAAATATACTAAAAACATACTGAAAATAATGCCAAAAAGCGTATAAATTATCCGCTCATCACAACAAGCTTGTCCCCAATCAACTGAAAATCAAAAATAGAATAAAAAGAAGAGAATATACTATAGACTCCAAAATATCAAAGAAACTTAGCTCAAATTAGATGAGCAGGACTAGTAGCTTTTTGCTTCCGAACAGTTTTGGCATCTCGCTTTATCCTTTGAGGTTCAGAATGATTGGCATCCATAGGAACTCAGAACTCAGATAGTGTTATTGATTCTCCTAGTTAAGTATGATAATTCTTGAACATAGCTATTTTATGAGTCTTGGCTGTGGCACAAAGCACTCTGTCTTCCAGTATTACCACCGGATACATACATGCCACATACACATACTTGGGTGAACCTTTTCAGATTGTGACTCAGCTTTGCTAGAGTCCCCAATTAGAGGTGTCCAGGGTTCTTAAGCACACTCTTTTTGCCTTGGATCACAACTTTATTTCTTTCTTTTTCTTCTTTTTCTTCTTTTTTTTCCTTTTTTTTTGCTTTTTCTTGCTTCAAGAATCAATTTGATGATTTTTCAGATCCTCAATAACAGTTCTCCCTTTCCATTATTCTTTCAAGAGCCAACAATTTTAACATTCTTAAAACAACAAATTCAAAAGACATATGCACTGTTCAAGCATTCATTCAGAAAACAAAAAGTATTGTCACCACATCAACCTAATTCAACTAGTTTCAGAGATGAATTCGAAATCATGTACTTCTTGTTCTTTTGTGATTAAAGCATTTTTCATTTAAGAGAGGTGATGGATTCATAGGACATTCATAGCTTTAAGACATGAACTTTAAATTTTATTAATCATGAATTAAGAACAAGACTCAAAAATAGATATAAGATAAGACTAATAGTAAAAGAAAACAAAAAAATTTAAATAGGCTCCTAATGATAGAGGTTATCACAGAGTTAGGACTCAACAACTTTGATTTTGAGAAGTGGATGCTCCCTCCACTTGAGGGGAGAGCTTTTGGCGTTTCATCTCTTGAAGTTCACGCCCCTGCTTCTCTTGTTCCTTCAGCAATTTGCAGAGCATGCAGTTCTGATTCTACTGTTCTTCCTTAAGTTGCTCCATAGTTTCTTGCAACTTGGTGATAGATGCTTCTAGGCTGGCCCAGTAGTCAATTTCAGGAAATTCAGGGAGGAACTCCTGCGCCCTGTTTTTGATAGAGTTGTCTTGCATTTGTCCTTCCATTGACTTCTTGGTGATTGGATGTTCAATGGGTATGAATTCATCTACTCCCATTTTTACTCCAGCCTCTTTACAGAGCAAGGAGATCAAGCTTGGTTAAGCCAGTTTGGCTTCAGTGGAATTCTTATTTGCAATTGTGTAGATCTCACAAGCAATCAGATGATGAACCTCCACTTCTTTTCCAAGCATAATGCAATGAATCATCACTGCTCTCTTGATAATAACCTCAGAACGGTTGCTAGTGGGCAATATGGAACGCCCAATAAAATCTAGCCAACCTCTTGCAATTGGTTTGAGGTCTCCCCTCTTGAGTTGGTTTGGGACACCTTTTGAATTGGTTATCCATTTAGTTCCAGGGAGGCATATGTCCTCTAGAACTTGATCCAACCCTTTATCTGCTCTCACCATCCTCCTATTAAAGGATTCAGGATCATATTGCAGTTGAGGCAATTTGAAGACCTCTCTTATTTTGTCCAGATGGAAGTAAATAATTCTCCCTCTGACCATGGTTCTGTAGGTATGAAAAGAAGTTCCAGTCATTCTCTGTTTATCTGTCAGCCACAGATTTGAGTAGAATTCCTGAACCATGTTCCTTCCAACCTTTGTCTCAGGGTTGGTTAGAACTTCCCATCCTCTGTTTCGAATTTGCTCTTGGATCTCCAGATATTCATCTTCTTTCAGATTGAATTTGACTTCCGGGATCACTGACCTCAGACCCATTATTTTGTGGTAATGGTCTGCATGTTCTTTGGTTAAGAACTTCTCTTGACTCCAAACATCCTTTGGATTATTCTCTTTCTTGCCTCTTGAATTGGTTTGTTTTCCTCTAGGAGCCATGATCTTGATAAATCTTGGCCTAGTGATCACGAAAAGCACACCAAACTTAGAGGTTTGCTTGTCCTCAAGCAAAAGAAGGCAAAGAAGGGAGAAAGGAGGAGAGCAAATTTGAATGATGTGGGGAAAGAGGGTGGCCGAACGTGTTTAAATAGGAGAGGAGGAGAAATTTTTGAAAATTGGAAGGAGATTTGAGAAGATATGAAAAAAAATTTGAGGAGATAATTGAGTTTTTGAAAGAGTCTAGGAAAGGATTTGAAATAGATTTGAAGAAGATTCTAATTTTTGAAATTGGAAGGTGAATGATGAAAGTTTGTAATGTGTTTATGTAAAAAGATATGGATTAAAACAAGAAAGTTTGAAAAAAAATTTGAAGTGAGAACAAAATCTCCTCCCCCTGCCTTTCTGGCGTTAAACGCCCAGAATGGTATCTGTTCCGAGGGTTACCTGAAACGTGTAGCTCGGTCGTCTGGCAAGACCCGAGGTAGGGGGTTCCGTGACCCGAGCTTGGTGTGCTGAGCGGCGGGGGGTTGTACCTGCAATGACACTCCGATGCTTAAGTTAGCATGGGTCCAAGCAGATATTGAGTAGAATTAGAGTATGAGTTATACCTGGGTGCTCCAGTGTATTTATAATGATGAGATGTGGCCTCCTGTGGATAAGATAAGTTAGTTATCTTATCTTTATCTTTAGGTGAGGTCATCTTATCTTCAAGGGAACCGCCTTTATCTTTCTGGGCTTTAGCCGCCTTTAGATTGGGCTATGTTCCTTCGTTTTGGGCCTGCTTTGGGCTCCTTTGGCTTTATTGTCCGAGGTCCGACCTCAGGCGTGGGCCTTTGGGACGAGGTCGGACCTTCTGCGAACTTCCCGAGTTTGGAGAGCTCGGTCAGGGTATGAACAGTGCCCCTGTCCGAGTTCGTCCTTTTGAGAGGTCGAGCTCGGGCATAGTCGTCTTTTCAAAATTTGAAAATGGCCGTTTCAGCATTTATTGCTTTTTACCGTTTTCTCCTCGATTTCCGTTCGGGCTCTGTGAAGGCATTATTTATTTGCCCCTTTCCTCATTTTCTTTGTTTATTCTGTTCCCTTTCCCTTTTTCTGGGTTTTTCGCCACCTTTCTTTCGAGCATCTTCCTTCTTTCTCTCTGTTCTTCTTGCATCGGAGCTCGTCGTCTTCTTCCTTTCTTCCAGGTTTGTTTCTCGTCTTTACTTTCGCTGTGCACATATGCTTTTGTTTCTTTTTCTTCTATGCTGGGGTTGCCCCGAAGAGAGGCGCCGCCATTGCTTTGGTTGTTTGTATGTGGGGGGGGCTCTTTTCTCTTGGTACTTTGTTTTTGGGTTACTGCATTTTTCTTCTAAAAGAACTTTTGTTTTCTTGCTTCTGCTGAATGGGTTTTTTGCTGTCTGCCTATTATGTGATTTTTGGCTTGCTGTTGTATTCTTCTTTGTAGGCAAGATTTTATGTCTCGAAAGGTGTTTCAAGCAATGTCGACCAAGATTCCGAGTGGTCTTGGTTGGGTAGATCCTGTTCCTCTAAGGGTCCCTTCTGTTGTAGATTCTGAGTATCTAGTTAGGTTCCGTAGGGAGTGTAGTATTTGTGAGAACAGGGAGTCTGAGCGAGATTATGAGCTAGTAGCCCCGGAGTCCGAGGAGAGAGTGTGCTTCCCGCCTTTAGAAAGTTCCGAGAAGCTATTCTTTTATGCTTACGATTGTTTTTTCTCTAAGCTGGGTGTACGACTTCCCTTTACCGACTTGGAGTCCGAGGTCCTTTGGTCTTGTAACCTTGCCCCTACGCAACTCCATCCAAATTCTTGGGCGTTTTTAAAGCTGTTTCAACTTTTGTGTCAGTTTTTGGGCGTCTCCCCTTCTGTTTCTCTTTTTTCCTATCTGTTCGCGTTGACGAAGCCGGGGTCGGGTGCTGGGAAGGTGTCTTGGGTCTCTTTTAGGGCTAACCAGGGAAAGAAGTTTTGTACCTTGTATGATGAGTCGTTTCATGATTTCAAGAACTACTATTTCAAGGTCCGGGCTACTGGAGATGTCCGACCTTTCTTTCTAGATGAGAGTGGGGAGCCTTCTTTTCCTCTTTGTTGGCAGGAGAATGTAGTGTCGGTTAAGTATACTTTTGAGAGTCTAGATGAGGTAGAGCAGGCTTTTGCGGGTGTGTTGAGCAGTTTATGGGGTCGGGCACCTCACTTGGACACGAAGAAAATGTTGGGAGATCCAAGCCTTCTCCGTTCCGAGTTAGGTAGTTCCCGACCTCTCCGAGCTTCATTCTTTTAGTATTTTGCCTGTTTTGGTGGAATTCCTGTTTGTGATAATCCCTTTCTTTTTGTTTCTGCAGAGATGTCTTCTCAGGCGGATTCCATGAAGTTTCTTCGTCGGTCGAAGAAGTCTGCGGCTGCTCGGAATATCGAGGCTGAGGCTTCTGCCCGATCTTCTCCGCAGAAGACTACCGTGGGTGTTCAGACTCGGTCGAAGACCATTCCGACTCCTCAGTTCCGAGCTATAACTCAAGATCCTCCGGCCTCCGGACCCGGTCACCTTTCCCCGTCTTCGACCTCGGGTCCTCCCCCCAAGAAACAGAAGACCTCTCAAGAGCTTGCCGGTTTCAATGATAAGGATTTTGACGCTCTTGGTTGGATTGAGCAGCACATTCTCCCCCAGACCTTTATTTCTACTGATGATGCGTCTATGGAGCATCACTTTCAGTATATGGCACGGAGCTGTGTTCGGATGGCTAGTCTTCATGCCGCTATTGCTCGGGAGTTCAAGAAAGCTCCCCTTGGGGCGACCAGCTCCCGACTTGAGAAGGCACGGTCTGAGCTTGATAAGATTAGTCAACTGAAGGCTGCCAGGATTACTGAGCTGGAGGCCTCTTTGGAGGAGGAGAAAACTAGGGCCACCGCGGCTGTGGCGGCGGCGAAGACATCTGAGGAGATGGCGAGGGTGGCGACGGAGAACTATACTAAGCTGTATGCCGAGCTTGTGGAGACGAAGGAGAAGCTGCAGTCTGCTCGGGATGATTTTTACGAGCTGGAAGATAATGTGGCCAAGGGTATGGATGCTATGTTTGTGAATTTGAGGGATCAGGTCCGGGTTCTTGCTCCCGACCTGGATCTGAGCTTATTCAGTACGGAAAACATTGTTGTGGAGGGAAAGATTGTTCCTGCTCCTGCCGAGGATGAGGTTCCGGTATCCGATCACAAGGCTCCGGTGTCCGACCCCGAGGTTCCGGTTGTGAACCCGACTTCACCTTTGGCTGAGGATAGGTCTGGTGTGGAGGTTTCAAACCGGGATGACGTTGCCGTCGATGCAGTCCCGATATCTATGTTTCAGCCTGCTGTCGATGTGGAGTCCGGAAAGGGTCTCGATCCTCTGTAATCTTGTACTTCTTGGTGTTTTGCCCGATCTGTGGGCTCTTTTGTTTTTGGATGGTTTCTGTTGAACGCTTTGGACACCTTTTGTTTTATTTAGCTACTTGTAGTAACTTTATTATGTGGTGTTTTTTTGTTCGCGCTTGACTTTTTGTTTCCGCTTTTGCGCTTTTTAGTCGTTTTCGGATAACAACTTTTTAGCTAGCGTTTTGACTTCTTGTTTTCGCTTTTGTGCTTTTTAGTTGTTTTCGATTAACAACTTTTTAGCTAGCGTTTTGACTTCTTGTTTTCGCTTTTGTGCTTTTTAGTTGTTTTCGATTAACAACTTTTTAGCTAGCGTTTTGACTTCTTGTTTCCGCTTTCGTGCTTTTTAGTTGTTTTTCGGATAACAACTTTTTAGCTAGCGTTTTGACTTCTTTCGATTTCGTTCTTTTCGCTTGTACTTTTTAGTTGCTTTTTGTAAAGCAACTTTTTAGTAAGCGTTTTTCGAAATCCTGGTTCTTGCAGTTTTGAGGCCTCTTTCTTGGGCCGAGCTTTTTCTCGGACATCGGGTGCTCGAGTACCTCCTTTTTGTTAGGTCCGACTTTGTCGTTGGTCGGTTCTTCTGAGTTATTTCTGTAATCTCTTTTTATTTGGCTTTTTGAGCCATTTTAGAGTTACTTTATAACTTTTCCCTTTGCTGGGTCCGACTTCGTCGTTTGGTCGGCCTTTTTAAGTTATTTTTGTAACCTCTTTTTATTTGGCTTTTCGAGCCATTTCAGAGTTACTTTATAACTTCTCACATTAATTTGAACCTCGTCGCTTTATCTTTGCCGACCTTGTATGGTCTCTTGGCAAATGATTTTTTGCGTTTTGCCGAGCATAAATTAATGCGCCTTGGTGGGGTACTTTCTAGGATTTGCTTCATCATGAGGAAGAGAAAACAGAGAAATTTGATTAGTGAAAAAAGAAAGAATATTTACAAAGTGTTTACCCTTTAGGTCGGGTATCCTACTTAACCGGGTGTCTCATTAAAAAACCCTTGTAGGGAAAAAGAGTACACCTCGGGTTAAGTTTTTCTAGCTGTAGTACCGTCTTAGATTACAGGCGTGCCAGGTCCTGGGCAGCTCATTGCCTTCTAGGTCGGATATTTTGTAGTAGCCTGTCCCAAGACTTCTGTTACCTTGTAGGGCCCTTTCCAATTTGCGGCTAGCTTTCCTTCTCCTGACTTTTGTGTTCCGATGTCATTTCGGATTAGAATCAGGTCGTGAATGGAGAAGCTTCGCTTTATTACCTTTTGATTGTATCTGAGGGCCGTTCGCCGTTTTAAGGCTTCTTCTTGGATTCGGGCTCTTTCTCGGACCTCGGGGAGGAGGTCGAGTTCTTCCCTTTGTGCCTGTGGGTTGCCTTCTTCGTTGTAGAAGATGACTCTGGGCGACCCTTCATCTATTTCGATAGGAATCATTGCCTCCATCCCGTAAGCTAGCCGGAATGGGGATTCTCCCGTTGTAGAGTGCGGGGTTGTCCGATATGCCCATAGTACCTGGGGGAGTTCGTCGGCCCACGCCCCTTTGGCCTCTTGGAGTCTTCGTTTTAACCCGGCCAAGATGACTTTATTTGCAGCCTCTGCTTGTCCATTGGCTTGTGGGTGCTCGACCGATGTGAATTGCTGTTTGATTTTTAATTCGGCCACCAAGTTCTGAAAACTTGTGTCCGTGAACTGTGTTCCATTGTCTGTTGTGATGGAGTAGGGGACTCCGAACCTCGTGACGATGTTTTTGTATAGGAATTTACGGCTTTTCTGAGCCGTAATAGTGGCTAAGGGTTCGGCTTCGATCCACTTTGTGAAGTAGTCGACCCCTACTATGAGGTATTTGACTTGCCCCGGTCCTTGTGGAAACGGGCCGAGTAGGTCGAGTCCCCATTTTGCGAAGGGCCATGGCGCAGTGATGCTGATAAGGTCTTTGAGTTCCTCAATGAGGAACAATGGAAATCTGAGGCTCAAAATGAGACCATAGAGATTCCATTGGACTTACTTCTGCCATTCATGAGCTCTGATGAGTATTCTTCCTCTGAAGAGGATGAGTATGTCACTGAAGAGCAAGTTGCTAAATACCTTGGAGCAATCATGAAGCTAAATGACAAGTTATTTGGAAATGAGACTTGGGAAGATGAACCCCCCTTGCTCACCAAAGAACTGGATGACTTGTCTAGGCAGAAATTACCTCAAAAGAGACAAGATCCTGGGAAGTGCATGGATGAATCCATCATCCTTGGCAGACCCTTCCTGGCCACAGCAAAGGCTGTGATTGATGTTGATAGAGGAGAGTTGATCATTCAAGTGAATGAAGAATCCTTGGTGTTTAAGGCTCAAGGATATCCCTCTATCATCATGGAGAGGAAGCATGAAGAGCTTCTCTCAAACAGAGCCAAGCAGAGCCCCCACAGTCAAACTCTAAGTTTGGTGTTGGGAGGCCACAACCAAACTCTAAGTTTGGTGTTGAACCCCCACATTCAAACTCTAAGTTTGGTGTTGGGAGGTTCCAACACGGTTCTGAGTATTTCTGAGGCTCCATGAGAGTCCTCTGTCAAGCTAATGACATTAAAGAAGCGCTTGTTGGGAGGCAACCCAATGTTTATAGTTAACTATTTTCTTTTGTTATTTTATCTTTTTTGTAGGTTGATGATCATAAGAAGTCACAAAATCCATTGAAAAAGCAAAAACAGAATGAAAAACAGGAAGAAAAACAGCACACCCTGGAGGAAGAACTCACTGGCGTTTAAACGCCAGTGAAGGTAGCAGTTGGGCGTTTAACGCCCAGTCTGGCACCATTCTGGGCGTTTAACGCCAGAAAGGGGCACCAGACTGGCGTTAAACGCCAGGAAAGGGCTAGAACCTGGCGTTAAACGCCAGAAATGGGCACCAGCCCGGCGTTTAACGCCAGAATTGGCTCAAAACGTGTTTTTGAGCCCCATTTGGTGCAAGGATGACTTTTCCTTGACACCTAAGGATCTGTGGACCCCACAGGATCCCCAAACAACCCCACCACTCTCTCTTTTCTTCTTCACCCATTCACCAATCACCTCAACATCTCTTTCTCTTCACCACTCACATCCATCCTTCATAAAACACCACTTCTTCTCCTTATGGCCGAACCACAAGGCCATCTCCCTCTCCTCCATTTCTTTCTTCTACTCTCTTCTTTCTTCTTTTGCTCGAGGACGAGCAAACCTTTTAAGTTTGGTGTGGTAAAAGCATTGCTTTTGCTTTTCCATAACCATTTATGGCATCCAAAGCCGGTTCAACTGAGAAGGCATGACCTCAAGCCCATCACTAAGAAGAAGATGGAGCAAACAAGAGACCCCTCTCATCATGAGATCCCTGAGATACCTCAAGGGATGCACTTTCCTCCACAAGACTATTGGGAGCAACTGAACACCTCCCTAGGAGAATTAAGTTCCAACATGGGACAACTAAGGGTGAAGCACATGCCATCCTCCTCCATGAAATTAGAGAAGATCAAAGAATCATGAGAGAGGAGCAACAAAGACAAGGAAGAGACATTGAGGAGCTCAAGCACTCCATAGGATCTTCAAGAGAAAGAAAGAGCCGCCATCATTAAGGTGGACCCGTTCTTTAATCTCCTTGTTCTTTATTTTTCTGTTTTTCGAATTTCTATGCTTATGTTTATCTATGTTTGTGTCTTATGATCATTAGTGTCTTAGTGTCTATGCCTTAAAGCTATCAATATGAATCCATCACCTTTCTTAAATGAAAACTGTTTTTATCACAAAAGAACAAGAAGTACAGGATTTCAAATTCATCTTTAAAACTAGCTTAATTAGTTTGATGTGGTGACAAATACTTTTGTTTTCTGAATGTATGCTTGAACAGTGCATATGTCTTTTGAATTTGTTGTTCATGAATGTTAAAATTGTTGGCTCTTGAAAGAATGATGAAAAAGGAGACATGTTACTGAGGATCTGAAAAATCATAAAAATGATTCTTGAAGCAAGAAAAAGCAGTGAATACAAAAAAAAAAAAAAAGAGAGAAGCAGAAAAACGAAAAAAAGGGGAGAAAGAAAAAGAAAAGAAAAAGAAAAAATAAAGTTGTGATCCAAGGCAAAAAGAGTGTGCTTAAGAACCCTGGACACCTCTAATTGGGGACTTTAGCAAAGCTGAGTCACAATCTGAAAAGGTTCACCCAATTATGTGTCTGTGGCATGTATGTATCCGGTGGTAATACTGGAAGACAGAGTGCTTTGGGCCACAGCCAAGACTCAATAAGTAGCTGTGTTCAAGAATCATCATACTTAACTAGGAGAATCAATAACACTATCTGGATTCTAAGTTCCTAAAGAAGCCAATCATTCTGAACCTCAGAGGATAAAGTGAGATGCCAAAACTGTTTGGAGGCAAAAGCTACTAGTCCCGCTCATCTAATTTGGAGCTATGTTTCATTGATAATTTGGAGTCTATAGTATATTCTCTTCTTTTTATCTTATTTGATTTTCAGTTGCTTGGGGACAAGCAACAATTTAAGTTTGGTGTTGTGATGAGCGGATAATTTGTATGCTTTTTGGCATTGTTTTTAGTATGTTTTTAGTATCTTTTAGTTAGTTTTTAGTATATTTTTATTAGTTTTTAATTAAAAATCACTTTTCTGGACTTTACTATGAGTTTGTGTGTTTTTCTGTGATTTCAGGTATTTTCTGACTGAAATTGAGGGTCCTGAGCAAAAATCTGATCCAGAGACTGAAAAGGACTGCAGATGCTGTTGGATTCTGACCTCCCTGCACTCGAAGTGGATTTTCTGGAGCTACAGAAGCCCAATTGGCGCGCTCTCAACGGCGTTGGAAAGTAGACATCCTGGGCTTTCCAGCAATATATGATAGTCTATACTTTGCCCAAGATTTGATGGCCCAAACCGGCGTTCAAAGTCACCTCAAGAAATTCCAGCGTTAAACGCCGGAACTGGCACCTAAATGGGAGTTAAACGCCCAAACTGGCATAAAAGCTGGCGTTTAACTCCAAGAAGAGTCTCTACACGAAAATGCTTCAATGCTCAGCCCAAGCACACACCAAGTGGGCCCGGAAGTGGATTTTTATGTCATTTACTCACCTTTGTACACCTTAGGCTACTAGTTTTCTATATATAGAACCTTTTACTATTGTATTTTCATCTTTGGACATCTAGTTCTTAGATCAGATCTTGGTTCTTCTGGTTCCCTCTCTGGGGCCGAAACCAATGATCACTTTTGTTCTTATGTATTTTCAACGGTGGAGTTTCTACACACCATAGATTAAGGTGTGGAGCTCTGCTGTACCTCGAGTATTAATGCAATTACTATTGTTCTTCCATTCAATTCCGCTTGTTCTTTATCCAAGATATCACTTGTTCTTCAACATGATGAAGGTGATGATTGACGCCCATCACCATTCTCACCCATGAACAAGGTGACTGACAACCATTCTTGTTCTATAAGCATCTGAGGCTTAGTGAATATCTCTTGGATTCTTCGGAGTCTTCGTGGTATAGGCAGGACCTGATGGCGGCATTCAAGAGAATCCGGAAGGTCTAAACCTTGTCTGTGGTATTCTGAGTAGGATTCAATGATTGAATGACTGTGACGTGCTTCAAACCTGTAACCTACTGGGCGTTAGTGACAGACGCAAAAGAGTTATTCTATTCCGGTAGGGGAGGGAACCAAACCGGTGATTGGCAGCACTGTGACAGAGTGTGTGCATTAGCTTTCACTGCGCGGATGGGAGGTAGCTGCTGACAACAGTGAAACCTTACACGAGCTTGCCATGGAAAGGAGTAAGAAGGATTGGATGAAGACATTAGGAAAGCAGAGAGACGGAAGGGAAGGCATCTTCATACACTTGTCTGAAGCTCTTACACCAATGATATACATAAGTATCTCTATCTTTACTTTCATGTTATTTTCGTTCATCACTATACCCATTTGAGTTTGCCTGACTAAGATTTACAAGGTGACCATAGCTTGCTTCATACCACCAATCTCCGTGGGATCGACCCTTACTCACGTAAGGTATTACTTGGACGACCCAGTGCACTTGCTGGTTAGTTGTGCGAAGTTGTAGTGATCACAATTTCGTGCACCAAGTTTTTGGAAAATATGGAATCCTCTATGTCACAGTATAGAGATTCCTTGAGGTGTCAGAAGAAAAGAAAAGTAGAAGACAGAAGTAGAAAATTCGAACTTATCAAAGAAGATGGAGTTCGAATTTTGCATTAAGGAATAGTGTTAGTCCATAAATGGAAGGATGTGAGAAGAAGGGAAGTAATTTTCGAAAATTAAGAAAAAGATTTTGAAAACATTTTGAAAAACACTTAATTGATTTTTCGAAAACAAAAGTGGGAAAGAAGTAAAGTGATTTTTGAAAAAGATTTTGAAATTAGAAATTAAAAAGATTTGATTGAAAACTATTTTGAAAAAGATGTGATTAAAAAGATTTGATTGAAAAGTTATGGTTTTAAAAAGATGTGATTGAGAAGATATGATTTGAAAACAATTTTAAAAGATATGATTTGAAAACAATTTGAAAAGATATGATTTTGAAAAACTTTGAAAACTTGAAAAAAATTGATTTTGAAAACAAAATCTTCCCCCTTTGCCATCCTGGCGTTAGACGCCCAGAATGGTGTACATTCTGGCGTTTAACGCCCAAACCTATACCTTTTTGGGCGTTAAACGCCCAACCAGGTACCCTGGCTGGCGTTTAAACGCCAGTCTGTCTTCTTCACTGGGCATTTTTGAATGCTCAGCTTTTTCTGTATAATTCCTCTGCAGTATGTTCTGAATCTTCAATTCTTTGTATCATTGACTTGAAAAGACACAAATTAAAAATATTTTTGGATTTTTAATAATTAAAATGCAACAAGAATCAAATAACAATGCATGCAAGACACCAAACTTAGCAGTTTGTATACTATTGACACTAACTACATGAGAATGCATATGAGAAACACAAAACACTCAAGTCAATAGAATTCAAAGATCAAAACAAGAAAATCATCAAGAACAACTTGAAGATCAATGAGGACACATGCATGAATGCAATAAGAACAGAAACATGCAATTGATACTAAACTTAAGATGAGACTCTATACTCAAACAAGAAATATTTTGGTTTTTATGATTTTGTAATTTTTTTGGCTTTTTCGAAAATTAAGTGAAAAGGAAAATAAAGGTATCAAAATTCTTAGTGAGAATTCCAGGAATCATGCAATGTTAGTCTAAAGCTTTAGTCTAAAGGAATTAGACATAGCTAGCTATGCTTCAGCAAGACATTGCATTCAAGAGCTAAATTGATGATGATCAATCAGCTTTGGTGATGATAAGAACATCACCTTGAAACACTAGAATTCATTCTTAAGAACTCTGAAGAAAAATAAATGCCTAATCTAAGCAACAAGATGAACCGTCAGTTGTCCATACACAAGAACAATCCCCGGCAACGGCGCCAAAAACTTGGTGCACGAAATTGTGATCACTACAACTTCGCACAACTAACCAGCAAGTGCACTGGGTCGTCCAAGTAATACCTTACGTGAGTAAGGGTCGATCCCACGGAGATTGGTGGTATGAAGCAAGCTATGGTCACCTTGTAAATCTTAGTCAGGCAAACTCAAATGGGTATAGTGATGAACGAAAATAACATGAAAGTAAAGATAGAGATACTTATGTATATCATTGGTGTAAGAGCTTCAGACAAGTGTATGAAGATGCCTTCCCTTCCGTCTCTCTGCTTTCCTAATGTCTTCATCCAATCCTTCTTACTCCTTTCCATGGCAAGCTCGTGTAAGGTTTCACTGTTGTCAGCAGCTACCTCCCATCCGCGCAGTGAAAGCTAATGCACACACTCTGTCACAGTGCTGCCAATCACCGGTTTGGTTCCCTCCCCTACCGGAATAGAATAACTCTTTTGCGTCTGTCACTAACGCCCAGTAGGTTACAGGTTTGAAGCACGTCACAGTCATTCAATCATTGAATCCTACTCAGAATACCACAGACAAGGTTTAGACCTTCCGGATTCTCTTGAATGCCGCCATCAGGTCCTGCCTATACCACGAAGACTCCGAAGAATCCAAGAGATATTCACTAAGCCTCAGATGCTTATAGAACAAGAATGGTTGTCAGTCACCTTGTTCATGGGTGAGAATGGTGATGGGCGTCAATCATCACCTTCATCATGTTGAAGAACAAGTGATATCTTGGATAAAGAACAAGCGGAATTGAATGGAAGAACAATAGTAATTGCATTAATACTCGAGGTACAGCAGAGCTCCACACCTTAATCTATGGTGTGTAGAAACTCCACCGTTGAAAATACATAAGAACAAAAGTGATCATTGGTTTCGGCCCCAGAGAGGGAACCAGAAGAACCAAGATCTGATCTAAGAACTAGATGTCCAAAGATGAAAATACAATAGTAAAAGGTTCTATATATAGAAAACTAGTAGCCTAAGGTGTACAAAGGTGAGTAAATGACATAAAAATCCACTTCCGGGCCCACTTGGTGTGTGCTTGGGCTGAGCATTGAAGCATTTTCGTGTAGAGACTCTTCTTGGAGTTAAACGCCAGCTTTTATGCCAGTTTGGGCGTTTAACTCCCATTTAGGTGCCAGTTCCGGCGTTTAACGCTGGAATTTCTTGAGGTGACTTTGAACGCCGGTTTGGGCCATCAAATCTTGGGCAAAGTATAGACTATCATATATTGCTGGAAAGCCCAGGATGTCTACTTTCCAACGCCGTTGAGAGCGCGCCAATTGGGCTTCTGTAGCTCCAGAAAATCCACTTCGAGTGCAGGGAGGTCAGAATCCAACAGCATCTGCAGTCCTTTTCAGTCTCTGGATCAGATTTTTGCTCAGGACCCTCAATTTCAGTCAGAAAATACCTGAAATCACAGAAAAACACACAAACTCATAGTAAAGTCCAGAAAAGTGATTTTTAATTAAAAACTAATAAAAATATACTAAAAACTAACTAAAAGATACTAAAAACATACTAAAAACAATGCCAAAAAGCATACAAATTATCCGCTCATCAGTCTTCGGGCGGTGCCTTGTGAAAATTGGCGTGTTTTTGGCAGGGGGGCATATTTTCACAAACTCTGTTGCGTCTCTTTGCAAGGTCGGCCAGTAGAACCCGGCCCTAACTACTTTCTTGGATAGCGCCCGAGCTCCGAGATGGTTCCCACACATGCCTTCGTGGACTTCTTCGAGGACGCCCTTTGTTTCTGAGGTCGGAACGCACCTAAGGAGGGGGTTTGAGAATCCTCTTCTGTATAATACGTCGTGAATTAGCGTATAATTCTGGGCGTCCTTTGTAAGCCTTTTAGCTTCTTTTCTTTCTATGGGGAGAGTTCCTGACTTCAGGTAGTTGAGTATGGGGGTCATCCATCCTTGCTGTTGGTTGGATATGTTTAACGTTTCTTCCTCTCTTAGCACGGAGGGAGATTGTAGGGTTTCTTGGAGAAGACTTCTGTTGTTGCCTCCGGGCTTGGTGCTAGCAAGCTTTGAGAGGGCGTCTGCCCGGGCATTTTGTTCCCGAGGTATGTGCTGGATTTGTATTTCTGGGAAGTGGCGTAATTGTGCCTGTGCTTGGTCCAGGTATTTTTTCATAGTTGGGTCTTTGGCCTGGTAACTTCCATTTACTTGTGATGTGATGACCTGGGAGTCGCTGAAGATCGTGATTTTCTGGGCTCCGACCTCTTTGGCTAGCTTTAGACCAGCTAGTAGGGCCTCGTATTCAGCTTGGTTGTTTGAAGCCTGGAACTCGAATTTTAGGGATAGTTCTATCCGCGTTCCTTGGTCGCTTTCGAGTATGACCCCGGCTCCGCTTCCCGTTTTGTTTAAGGACCCGTCGACATATAGGTTCCATGAGAGTGGGGTTCCCGGGGTCTCAGTATATTCTGCGATGAAGTCGGCTAGATATTGAGATTTTATGGCAGTCCGGGCTTCATAGTGGAGGTCGAACTCGGACAGTTCCACCGCCCATTGTAGGATTCGTCCTGCCATGTCTGTTTTTTGTAGGATGTGTCTCATGGGTTGGTTCGTCCGGACTTTGATGGTGTGGGCTTGAAAGTAGGGATGGAGCCTCCGAGCCGTGAATACTAGGGCGTAGGCGAATTTCTCTATTTTCTGATAGTTTAATTCGGCCCCTTGTAGTGCCTTGCTTACGAAGTATATGGGGTGTTGTCCTTGGTCATTTTCTCGTATTAATGCTGAAGCAATTGCCTGATGTCCGACCGAGAGGTATAGTACGAGCTTTTCCCCTTTTAGAGGTCGGGTTAGGATTGGTGGCTGCCCGAGGAATTCCTTGAATTCTTGAAAGGCTTTTTCGCACTCCGGGGTCCATGAGAAGGGTTTCCCCTTCTTTAGGAGTGAGTAGAGAGGCAGTGACTTTATTGCTGATCCTGCCAAGAATCTTGATAGGGCGGCTAGCCTTCCATTCAGTTGTTGTACTTCTTTGACACACGTCGGGCTCTTCATTTTGAGTATCGCTTGGCATTTGTCCGGGTTTGCTTCGATGCCTCTTTGAGTCAGCATGAAGCCTAAGAACTTTCCGGCTTCTGCGGCGAAGGTGCACTTGGTCGGGTTAAGTCTCATGTTGTGTTTCCTGAGGGTGCCGAAGACACTTGTGAGGTCGGGAACCAGGTTTCTGTCTTCTTGTGTCTTTACCAGCATATCGTCGACGTACACTTCTAGCTGTAGCCCGATGTGCTCTGAGAATACTTTGTTCATTAGCCTCTGGTAGGTTGCCCCGGCGTTCTTCAGCCCGAAGGGCATTACTACGTAGCAGTAGTTTGCCTTTGGGGTTATGAACGAGGTCTTTTCTTGGTCGGGTCCGTACATCGGGATTTGATTGTATCCCGAGTATGCGTCCATGAAGGAGAGATATCCGTAGCCTGAGGCTGCGTCGACTAAGGCGTCGATGTTTGGTAGTGGATATGGGTCTTTGGGGCAAGCTTTGTTGAGATCCGTGTAATCGACGCACATCCTCCATTTTCCGTTGGGCTTTTTTACCAGGACCACGTTTGCGAGCCATAGGGGATATTTTACTTCCCTAATGAATCCTGCATCTAGCAGTGCTTGTACCTGTTCTTCTATTGCTTGCATGCGCTCGGGTCCGAGCTTCCGGCGTCTCTGTTGGACGGGTCTGGATCCCGGGTATACTGATAGCTTATGGCACATCAGGTCGGGACTTATGCCTGGCATGTCGGAGGCCTTCCAGGCGAAGAGGTCGGAGTTCTCCCTTAAGAGGGTTATGAGTTCCTCCTTTAGGCCTGTTTCGAGGTTTGCTCCAATGTTTGTTACTTTTTCAGGTGTGTTCCCGATTTGGATCCTTTCGGTTTCTCCCTCTGGTTGTGGCCGAAGGTCTTCTTGGGTTTGAACTCGCCCGAGTTCTATTGTGTTGACCTCTTTCCCTTTTAGGCTTAGACTTTCGTTGTAGCATCGCCGTGCTGATTTTTGGTCGCCTTTTAGGGTGGCGATTCCCTTTGCGGTAGGGAACTTCATACAGAGGTGTGGGGTTGAGACCACAGCTGCCAGTCTGTTTAGGGTTGGTCGCCCAATGAGGGCATTGTATGCTGAGGTAACGTCGACTATAATGTAGTCGATGCTTAACGTTTTAGATTGCTCGCCTTTTCCGAAGGTAGTGTGTAGCGAGATGTATCCTAAGGGGTGGATCGGGGTGTCCCCTAGCCCAAATAGGTCGGAGGGATAGGCCTTTAGCTCTTTTTCTTCAAGTCCGAGCTTGTCGAAGGCCGCTTTGAACAGGATATCTGCTGAGCTTCCTTGGTCAATCAGGGTTCGATGTAAGTTGGCGTTTGCTAGGATAATGGTGATCACCATAGGATCGTCGTGGCCGGGTATTATCCCCCGAGCATCTTCTTGGGTAAATGAGATGGTTGGCAGCTCGGGCAGGGGATTGTCTTCTCGGACATGATAGATCTCTTTGAGGTGTCTTTTTCGTGAGGATCTGGATGTTCCTCCGCCTGCAAAACCTCCGTTTATCATGTGTATGTGCCTTTCAGGGGTTCGCAGGGTCTGTTCGGCCCGATCCTCGTTATCTCCCCTCCTTCTTTTTTTGGTCTCTTCTCCTTTTTCCGCTATGTATCTGTCGAGTTTTCCTTCTCTGGCTAGCTTTTCTATAACATTCTTCAGGTCGTGGCAGTCATTAGTAGAATGACCGTAGAGTTTGTGGTATTCACAGTATTCGGACCGTTCTCTCCCCGCTCTCTTGTGTTTTAAAGGTCGGGGCGGTGGGATTTTTTCGGTGTGGTATACTTCTCTGTAGACGTCTACCAGGGAAACTCGGAGGGGAGTGTAGCTATGGTACTTCCGTGGTTTGTCCGAGTTGGACTCTTCTTTCTTTTTCTGTTCCCGATCTCGGTCTCGGAGTGAGTAGGTTGATTCCTTCCTAGAAGAGTCTCTTAGCTGGGAGGTTTCCTCCATGTTGATATATTTTTCTGCCCGCTCTTGCACCTCGTATAAGGAGGTCGGGTATCGTTTGGATAGGGATTGGCTAAATGGTCCTTCTTTCAGGCCGTTTGCTAGTCCCATGATGGCCGCTTCAGTGGGCAAGTGTTGTATGTCCAGGCAGGCTTTGTTGAATCGCTCCATGTATTCTCGGAGAGTTTCTTGGTTACCCTGTTTGATCCCGAGTAGACTGGGGGCATGTTTTTCCTTGTCCTTTTGAATAGAGAACCTTGTTAGGAATTTTTTGGTTAGGTCCTCGAAGCTGGAGATTGATCCTGGTGGCAGGTTGTCGAACCACTTCATGGCCGACTTGGTGAGAGTGGTGGGGAAGGCTTTGCACCGAATCGCGTCGGAGGCGTCGACCAGGTACATTCTGCTTCGGAAGTTGCTGAGGTGGTGACTTGGATCGGTGGTGCCGTCGTAGAGATCCATATCGGGTGGTTTGAAGTTTCGCGGCACCTTCTCCTTCATGATCTCTTGCGTGAAGGGATCATGGTTGCCTTCGGGGGTGGTGTCGTGTCCTGTCCGATCTTTCAGGTTGGCCTCTATTTTCCGCAGTTTTTCTTCTAATTCTCTGCGCTTGCGAGCCTCCCTTCTCAGATCTTGTTCGGTTTCTTTTTGCTTCTTTATGTCCTCTTCGAGTTGTTTCAGTCGGTTTTGTTGTGCCCGGACTGCTTCTAGAATTTCCGAGCTCTTTTCTCTTTCGGGATTTGTGGATCTTTGTTTGGGAGTGATGTACTTGGGCGATTCTGTTTGTTTCCTCCTGGAGTGCGTGGTGATAGAGGGCTGTCCGGTCGTTCTCCGGTGTCAATTTCCTCCTCTTGTTCTGAAGCAGCGTGGTCATTGTTGAGAGGATCGTCCGCCATGGTAAAGGGATGACTTCCAGGTCCCCGGCAACGGCGCCAATGTTCCGAGGGTTACCTGAAACGTGTAGCTCGGTCGTCTGGCAAGACCCGAGGTAGGGGGTTCCGTGACCCGAGCTTGGTGTGCTGAGCGGCGGGGGGTTGTACCTGCAATGACACTCCGATGCTTAAGTTAGCATGGGTCCAAGCAGATATTGAGTAGAATTAGAGTATGAGTTATACCTGGGTGCTCCAGTGTATTTATAATGATAAGATGTGGCCTCCTGTGGATAAGATAAGTTAGTTATCTTATCTTTATCTTTAGGTGAGGTCATCTTATCTTCAAGGGAACCGCCTTTATCTTTCTGGGCTTTAGCCGCCTTTAGATTGGGCTATGTTCCTTCGTTTTGGGCCTGCTTTGGGCTCCTTTGGCTTTATTGTCCGAGGTCCGACCTCAGGCGTGGGCCTTTGGGACGAGGTCGGACCTTCTGCGAACTTCCCGAGTTTGGAGAGCTCGGTCAGGGTATGAACAATATCCATTTTGGCGTTTAACGCCCATTTGTTTGCCTATTTGGGCGTTTAACGCCCAGCCAGGTATCCTGGCTGGCGTTAAACGCCAGAAATCCCTTTATCACTGGGCGTTTTGCTAAACGCCCAGGATGCTGCACACCTGGCGTTAAACGCACGCCCAGAATGGCACATTTACTGGCATTAAACGCCCATAATGATGCCCATTCTGGCGTTTAACGCCCAAAGTACCCCTTACTGGCATTTTTTCGCCAGTAAGCTCTTTTTCTCTGCTTTTCGCACTGAATCCTTCTGTAGCTCTGTGAATTCCTTCAATTTTGATAATTGCCCTTTAAGAATATATATCAAACCTTGATTGAACAGAACAGATACCCTTCTAATCACTGGGTTGCCTCCCAGCAAGCGCTTCTTTATTGTCTTTAGCTGGACCTTCACTGAAAATCACTCAAGTCTCAGTTTTGAGCATTCTTGCTCAAAATTGCTTTCAAGATAATGCTTGATCCTCTGTCCATTAACAATGAACTTCTTCTCAGAATCAGTATCCTGAAGCTCAACATATCCATATGGTGATACTCCTGTAATCACATACGGACCCCTTCAGCGGGATTTAAGTTTTCCTGGGAACAATCTGAGCCTAGAGTTGAAGAGCAGGACTTTTTGTCCTGGCTCAAAGACTCTAGATGACAACTTCTTGTCGTGCCACTTCTTTGCCTTTTCCTTATAAATTTTTGCATTTTCAAAGGCATTGAGTCTGAACTCCTCTAGCTCATTTAGCTGGAGTAATCTTTTTTCACCAGCTAACTTAGCATCCATGTTTAGGAACCTGGTTGCCCAATAGGCTTTATGTTCCAGTTCCACGGGCAGATGACAGGCCTTCCCATACACCAGTTGGTATGGAGAGGTTCCTATAGGAGTCTTGTATGCTGTTCTGTATGCCCACAGAGCATCATCCAAGCTCTTTGCCCAATCCTTTCTACGGGCAATAACAGTCCGTTCCAGGATTCTTTTGAGCTCTCTGTTAGAGACCTCAGCTTGCCCATTTGTCTGTGGGTGATACGGAGTTGCTACTTTGTGGCTAATTCCATATCTAACCATAGCAGAGTACAGTTGTTTATTGCAGAAATGGGTGCCTCCATCACTGATCAGTACTCTGGGCACACCAAACCTGCTGAAGATGTGTTTCTGGAGGAATTTCAGCACAGTTTTGGTATCATTATTGGGTGTGGCAATTGCTTCCACCCATTTAGATACATAGTCTACTGCCACTAGAATATAAGTGTTTGAGTATGATGGTGCGAAGGGACCCATGAAGTCAATTCCCCATACATCAAACAATTCAATCTCTAAGATCCCTTGCTGAGGCATGGCGTAACCATGAGGCAAGTTACCAGCTCTTTGGCAACTGTCACAGTTACGTACAAACTCTCGGGCATCTCTATAGAGAGTAGGCCAGTAGAATCCGCATTGGAGGACCTTGGTTGCTGTTCGCTCACCTCCAAAATGTCCTCCATATTGTGATCCATGGCAATGCCACAGGATTCTTTGTGCTTCCTCTCTGGGTACACATCTGCGGATTATCCCGTCTGCACATCTCTTAAAGAGATATGGCTCATCCCACAGGTAGTACTTGGCATCTGAAATCAATTTCTTTCTTTGCACTCTGTTGTACTCCTGGGGTATGAACCTCACAGCTTTGTAATTTGCAATATCTGCAAACCATGGAGCTTCCTGAATGGCGAAAAGTTGCTCATCTGGAAAGGTCTCAGAGATCTCAGTAGAAGGGAGGGACGCCCCAACTACTGGTTCTATTTGGGACAGATGATCAGCTACTTGATTCTCTGTCCCTTTTCTGTCTCTTATTTCTATATCAAACTCTTGCAGAAGCAACACCCATCTTATGAGCCTGGGTTTTGAATCCTGCTTTGTGAGTAAGTACTTAAGAGCAGCATGGTCAGTGTACACAATCACCTTTAATCCTACCAGATAGGATCTAAACTTGTCAATGGCATAGACCACTGCAAGTAACTCTTTTTCTGTGGTTGTGTAATTCTTCTGTGCATCATTTAGAACACGGTTGGCATAATAAATGACATGTAGAAGCTTGTTATGCCTCTGTCCCAACACTGCACCAATGGCATGGTCACTGGCATCACACATTAATTCGAATGGTAATGTCCAGTCTGGTGCAGAGATGACTGGTGCTGTGACCAGCTTGGCTTTCAGGGTCTCAAATGCCTGCAAACACTATGTGTCAAACATAAATGGTGTGTCAGCAGCCAGCAGGTTACTCAGAGGTTTTACAATTTTTGAAAAATCCTTTATAAACCTTCTGTAGAATCCTGCATGCCCCAGAAAGCTTCTGATTACCTTAACATTGGCAGGTGGTGGTAATTTTTCAATTACCTCTACCTTTGCCTTATCCACCTCTATTCCCCTGCTTGAAATTTTGTGCCCAAGGACAATTCCTTCAGTCACCATAAAGTGACATTTCTCCCAGTTTAAAACCAGGTTAGTCTCTTGGCACCTTTTCAGGACAAGTGCTAGGTGGTTAAGACAGGAGCTGAATGAGTCTCCATATACTAAGAAATCATCCATGAAGACTTCTAAGAATTTATCCACCATATCAGAGAAGATGGATAGCATGCATCTCTGAAAGGTTGCAGGAGCATTACACAGACCAAAAGGCATCCTCCTGTAGGCAAACACGCCAGAAGGGCAAGTAAATGCTGTTTTCTCTTGGTCTTGAGGATCTACTGCAATTTGGTTGTAACCTGAATAGCCATCCAAAAAGCAGTAATAATCATGACCAGCTAGTCTTTCTAGCATTTGGTCTATGAATGGTAAAGGAAAATGATCCTTTCTGGTAGCTGTATTGAGCCTTCTGTAGTCAATACACATACACCACCCTGTGACTGTTCTTGTAGGAACCAGTTCATTTTTTTCATTGTGAACTACTGTCATGCCTCCCTTTTTGGGGACAACTTGGACAGGGCTCACCCAGGGGCTGTCAGAAATAGGATAAATAATCCCAGCCTCTAGTAATTTAGTGACCTCTTTCTGCACCACCTCCTTCATGGCTGGATTTAGCCGCCTTTGTGGTTAGACCACTGGTTTGGCATTATCCTCCAATAGGATCTTGTGCATGCATCTTGCTGGGCTAATGCCCTTAAGATCACTTATGGACCACCCAAGAGCTGTCTTGTGTGTCCTTAGCACTTGAATCAGTGCTTCCTCTTCCTGTGGATTTAAAGCAGAGCTTATAATCACTGGAAAAGTGTCACCTTCTACCAGAAATGCATACTTCATGGATGGTGGTAGTGGTTTGAGTTCAGGTTTGGGAGGCTTATCCTCCTCTTGAGGAATTTTCAAAAATTCTTTTGTTTCCTCTGGCTCTTCCTGATCAGGCTGAGCATCCTTGAAGATGTCCTCAAGCTCTGATTCTAGACTTTCAGTCATATTGACCTCTTCCACTAAAGAGTCAATAATGTCAGCGCCCATGCAGTCATTTGATGTGTCTGGATGCTGCATAGCTTTTACAGCATTCAACTTGAACTCATCCTCATTGACTCTCAGGGTTACTTCCCCTTTTTGTACATCAATGAGAGTTCGTCCAGTTGCTAGGAAAGGTCTTCCTAGAATGAGAGTTGCACTCTTGTGCTCTTCCATTTCCAGCACTACAAAGTCAGTTGGAAAGGCAAATGGCCCAACCTTGACAATCATGTCCTCAATTATGCCTGATGGATATTTAATGGAGCCATCAGCAAGTTGGAGGCATATCCGGGTTGGTTTGACTTCCTCAGTCAACCCAAGCTTCCTGATAGTGGATGCAGGTATTAGATTGATGCTTGCTCCAAGGTCACACAGGGCTGTCTTGGTGCAAGCACCTTCTAATGTGCATGGTATCATAAAGCTTCCTGGATCTTGAAGCTTTTCTGGTAAGCTTTTCAGAATGACTGCACTGCATTCTTCAGTGAGAAATACTTTTTCAGTTTTTCTCCAATCCTTCGTATGGCTTAAGATTTCCTTCATGAATTTAGCATAAGAAGGTATTTGCTCAAGTGCCTCTGCAAACGGAATCTTTATTTCAAGAGTCCTTAGATAGTCTGCAAAGCGGGCAAATTGCTTATCCTGTTCCGCTTGGCGGAGTTTTTGAGGATAAGGCATCTTGGCTTTATATTCTTCAACCTTGGTTGCTGCAGGTTTATTCCTTACAGAAGTGGTTGGAGAAGCCTTTTTAGAGGGGTTACTATCAGCACTCGCAGGTGTCTGGTTCCCCTCTGGCGTTTGAACGCCAGGATTGGGTGGAAAATGGGCGTTTAACGCCAACTTTTCCCCCTTTTCTGGCGTTTGAATGCCAGAACTGGGCAGGGAATGGGCGTTTAACGCCAGCTTTCCCCCCTTTTCTGGCGTTTGAACGCCAATAGTATTCCTCTCTAGGCTCTTACTGTCCTCAGAGGGATTTTGGATAGTAGTTTGGCCATCCTCTGTCAATTGTTCCTTTGTTGACTTTTTGCTACTTTGATCAGTGTTATTCAATGTCTTCCCACTCCTCAGTTGAACTGCTTGGCATTCTTCTGTTATTTGTTTAGATAGCTGCTGTTTTGCCTGATTCAACTGTGATTCTATGTTCTTGTTAGCAATTTTAGTCTCTTGGAGCATCTCTTTAAATTCTGCTAACTGTTTTGTCATCAGGTGTAATTGTTGATTAAGCTCAACCATCTGTTCTTGAGGATTAGGATCAGTGGCTAATGCCATAACTTCTTTTTGTGTGGAGGACTCATTGCTAGAGTACAAATGTTGATTTCTAGCAACAGTATCTATAAGCTCTTGAGCCTCTTCAATCGTCTTCCTCATATGTATAGATCCACCAGCTGAGTAGTCTAGAGACATCTGAGCTTTTTCTGTAAGCCCATAGTAGAAGACGTCTAACTGTACCCACTCTGAAAACATTTCAGAGGGGCATTTTCTTAGCATACCTCTGTACCTCTCCCAGGCATTATAAAGGGATTCATTATCCTCTTGCTTAAAGCCTTGGATGTCCATCCTTAGCTGTGTCATCCTTTTTTGAGGGTAAAATTGATTCAGGAATTTGTCTGATAACTGTTTCCATGTCTTTATGCTTGCTGTAGGTTGGTTATTTAACCACCTCTTAGCTTGATCTTTTACAGCAAATGGAAATAGTAATAATCTGTAGACATCCTGATCTACCTCTTTATCACGTACTGTGTCAGCAAGTTGTAAGAATTGTGCCAGAAACTCAGTAGGTTCTTCCTGTGGAAGACCGGAATACTGGCAATTCTGCTGCACCATGATAATGAGTTGAGGGTTTAGCTCAAAGCTGCTTGCTTTGATGGGAGGTATACAGATGCTACTCCCATATGCAGCTGTAATGGGGTTAGCATATGACCCCAGAGTCCTTTTGGACTGTTCATTCCCACTTATGTCCATGATGGAGAAAAGGGAATTGATGTGAATAGTAATCAAGATATATATGTATATATATTTTTTTGAAAAGAGGAAAGATAAAAACAACAAAGAGACACCAAACTTAAAATTTTTCAGAAAATCAAACATGAATTTTCGAAAACCTAAAGAAAAACACAAAGAAGACACCAAACTTAGAATGTTTAAAAGATCAAAAAGGGACTAAGAACAAGTAATTTCGAAAAATTAAAAGAAAAACAAAAGCATGCAATTGACACCAAATTTAAAATATGAAATTATACTCACATAAAAGACTCTAAACCAACAAAAATAAAACAGTCCTAATCTAAGCAACAAAATAAACCGTTAGTTGTCCAAACTCGAACAATCCCCGGCAACGGTGCCAAAAACTTGGTGCACGAAATTGCAATCACACTTTTGCAATCCCGCACAACTAACCAGCAAGTGCACTGGGTCGTCCAAGTAATACCTTACGTGAGTAAGGGTCCATCCCACGGAGATTCTCGGCTTGAAGCAAGCTATGGTTATCTTGTAACTCTTAGTCAGGATATCAAAAATTATCAGGATTGATTGTGAAAAGCAAAAGAACATGAAATAAGTACTTGTTTTGCAGTAATGGAGAATAGGTTGAGGTTTTGGAGATGCTCTGTCTTCTGAACCTCTGCTTTCCTACTGTCTTCTTCTTTAAACACGCAAGGATCCTTCCATGGCAAGCTGTATGTAGGGTTTCACCGTTGTCAATGGCTACCTCCCATCCTCTCAGTGAAAATGTTCAACGCGCTCTGTCACAGCACGGCTAATCATCTGTCGGTTCTCAATCAGGTTGGAATAGAATCCAGTGATTCTTTTGCGTCTGTCACTAATGCCCAGCCTTCAGGAGTTTGAAGCTCGTCATAGTCATTCAATCCTTGAATCCTACTCAGAATACCACAGACAAGGTTTAGACCTTCCGGATTCTCTTGAATACCGCCATCAATTCTAGCTTATACCACGAAGATTCTGATTAAAGAATCCAAGAGATATCTACTCAATCTAAGGTAGAATGGAGGTGGTTGTCAGGCACACGTTCATAGTTGAGAATGATGATGAGTGTCACGGATCATCACATTCATCAGGTTTAGGAACAAGTGATATCTTGGAATGGAAGCAAGCATGATTGAATGAAAAACAGTAGTAATTGCATTAATCCATCAAGACACAGCAGAGCTCCTCACCCCCAACCATGGGGTTTAGAGACTCATGCCGTATAAGATACAATGAGAAACGTGTAAAGTGTCATGAGGTCCAGATACAATGTCAAAAGATCCTATTAATAGTGAACTAGTAACTTAGGGTTTACAGAAATGAGTAAATGACAGAAAAATCCACTTCCGACCCTACTTGGTGTGTGCTTGGGCTGAGCATTGAAGCATTTTCGTGTAGAGACTCTTTCTGGAGTTAAACGCCAGCTTTTATGCCAGTTTGGGCGTTTAACTCCAATTTTTATGCCAGTTCCAGCGTTAAACGCTGGGAATTCTGAAGCTGATTTGCAACGCCGGTTTGAGCCATCAAATCTCGGGTAAAGTATGGACTATTATACATTGCTGGAAAGCCCAGGATGTCTACTTTCTAACGCCGTTGAGAGCGCGGCAATTGGACTTCTGTAACTCTAGAAAATCCACTTCGAGTGCAGAGAGGTCAGAATCCAACAGCATCTGCAGCCCTTTTCAGTCTCTGAATCAGATTTTTGCTCAGGTCCCTCAATTTCAGCCAGAAAATACTTGAAATCACAGAAAAACACACAAACTCATAGTAAAGTCCAGAAAAGTGAATTTTAACTAAAAACTAATAAAAATGTAATAAAAACTAACTAAAATATACTAAAAACATACTGAAAATAATGCCAAAAAGCATATAAATTATCCGCTCATCATTACCCTAATTGGCCGCCTCTTTACCATTATTTTTTTTCTCTTTTTTATTCTTCGAAATTAATTATTGACTATCCTGATGTTTATACTTCTCTTCACTTCATATTTTATCTAAATGTTGATTCATATAAGATTTTTAGAATTTTTTAATTATTTTTAAAGTGTTATTCACTTTTAAGTGTAAGTGAAATTAAGAATTTAATATGAATTAATAAATTATTTTGCTTTATTCATTATAAAATTATGATGTTATCGTTATTATTTGTCCATTCAACTAACCATAAAAATACGAAAAGTTTTTATTTTTCTAAAACTTTAGAAAATATGGATGTAATGACCTTTGAGTTATATGGCTCAAGATTCAAAGATGATATTTTAAATGAATATCAATCGTAAATAAAAAAAATATTGTAAAATTATTGCATAGATAATAGAAAATAAGTGGATAATATACATGTTAATTTAGATAATCAAAATAAAAGAAAATAAGTAACAAAAGAAGATATAAAATTTCACCTTATGTTTTGTGGTACAAAGATAATATATAATAATATAATAAAACGTAATGTTCTGATATAAAAAATATGAAACTTTTAAGAAAAAATAAAATGATGTGATAATTTATGCATTAGATAATTTAAAAAAAAAATTATTATAGAGGAAGTTAAAAATATTCTGACTTAAATATACTATTCAATAAAATTAAGGGAGAGAGAGTTAAAATTTTTTAACTAATAAAAAAAATCATCACCATCAACCTATTAAATTTGAGTAATATCAAGTGAGAATTAAGAAATAAATCAGAACGATAAATTCAAAAGTTTTCTATCTCTTTTTATACAATGTTTTACTTTAAGTAATTATTTTATATAGATAGTATTTAAATAACAAACAAAATAACAAGAAGATTTGCATTAGTTATGAAAACTAATATCATCTTTATACTATGATCACATTATTTCAAAACATACAATATGAAATAATAAAATATAGTTTAATTAATGTACCCAATAAAGCAAATGTAAAACTTATATAATATAAAAGTAATGACAATTTTCTGTTCTAAGGTATTATATTAAATTATAATTTAAATTTATAATTATTAGTTAAAAGCTTACAATAATATACTATTTTTATTATATTAGTTAAAAATAATATATTTTGATATTATATTTTAGGGTTATTAACATTAAATTTTGATAATTTTAAAAAAAATTTTTAATGTTTTATGTTTTAATTTTTTTTAATAGAACAATAAAATTATTTAACACACATTAAAAAAAACTATTATTTTTATACATCTATATATTCAAAAGACACAAAAATAAATTTTTTTAATAACACTTTAAATTAACAACTCATAAAAGTTAAGAGAACGAATGGTTATAGATCAAAGTAATAGACAAGATATAAAATTGTGACAATGGTACTTGGTGATAATTAAAAAGAAGATGGCAGGAAAAAAAATTGAGAAAGAAAAATAAGGCAATATAACAATTGCGGTAAGACAATGACAGACATCTGTATAGAGAATAATAGTAAGAGAAAATAATAGTGTGTGATAGAATAAAAGAATATAATAAAAATATAAATTAATAATTTAGAAAAGTAATAAAATTAAAGATAATTTAATAAATTGAATATAAATTTTAGAATTATGCATGAAGATAAAAAATGTTTTGAATATAATATTTTATCTTTGTTTAAATTAAAGGTTTAATTACTCTATAGGTCCCTATAGTTTCGCAAAATTTTTAACTAGGTTCCTATATTTTTTTTTTAATTGGGTCTTTACACCAAATTTTTTTTTTAATTAGATCCCTCTTAATAGTAATTGGCTTAACTTTATAAGGACTCAACTAAAAAAAATGGTGTAAGGACCCAAATAAAAGAAAAAAAAGTGCAGAGACCAATTAAAAAAATTAGTGCAAGGACTCAATTAAAAGAAAAAAAACTACATGACTTAATTAAAAATTTTGCGAAATTATAGAGACCAACAGAATAATTAAACCTAAATTAAATACTATTAAAAAAATAAAAAAATATACTTATATAATATTTATAAATAATTATTTTATAAATATTTATCTTAATTTTGTTAGACATAATAATAATGTAATTGTTTTTTTTATATTTTATTTAATTTAAATTTATAACTTTATACGTTCTAAAATTTAAATAACCTGTAAAATTTTTATATTTATTTTTAAATATTTTTTAATTCTTAATTTTTAAATTATTTTATTAAACTTATAATTTTAAAAATAAAAATATAAAAAATAATCTCTTAAAAATAATAAAAAAACGGTTCAACTCTACATTCAACTAATAATACCCATTAGACTTGCATAATTCTAAAGTGGACACGATACACCATCTTCGGAACTATTCATGGCCAAACAAGCTAATTTATTTACGGTAAATGATCTTTACAAATTAGTTTGGAACAATTGGTGATATTCAATTATCAATTATAATATTTAAAATAATATGTAATATTTAAAATTAAGTATGATTTTGATAACTATGATTTTTGTCGAAAATCACCATTGTCTTTAAATTTTTTCATTTTTATTTTTTGAATTTAAAATCATTCTAAAAGTTGAATTTTGTTCTAAAATCATTCTTTTCCTTATTTTCAAACAAAAATACTCTTCTTTTTCAATTTCTTCTACATACACTTATATATTCAGAGTTATTCTTTTTCTGATATCCATCGTCACTGATGAAAGAAGAAGGAGAATCATAGAAAATGATTACTAGGAGTAGAACCTGAGAGTGACAACATTACTTCGGCAATAGCAATGGAAAAACTCAACAATGGTGACAGCTACAGCAACGGTAGTCATGGCAAAACAGAAGTTGAGGAGAGGTGGTGAAACAGATGCAAGATGATGTAGTGGTGTACTTGGGAAGCTCTGACACATTTTTTCGGTGACAAATCAATGATGGCGATGCTCCCCTCCAACCGCAATGTTTCCGTCCAAGCGCGATGTTCCCCCCCCCCCCTCTCTCTCTCTTTCTCTCTCTCTCTCTCTCTCTCTCTCTCTCTCTCTCTCTCTCTTTCGCATCCTCTCTCTCTCTTTTTCTCTCTTTCATCTCTCTTCAATAATCACTACAAGAAAAATTCTGAATACCGTCAAATTTAGCGTCAGACATTAGTGGTGGGTTTACCAGCAGATTTACCAGCGAATTTGGCAATAAATTTGTCAGGTAAAAAAGTTACCGTCGGATTTGGTTTTTCGACGGAAAATTCGAGGGTAATATTTGAAGGGTAAGAAAAGAAAAATTGGTGCAATCAATAGCGTCAGAATTCCGATAAAGCTCAATTAATGAAACACTTTGTTCTGATCACGAGCAATGGTTTACTATCGGCTTTATTCGCCGATAAATCTAATGGTAAAGCTCAATTAATGAAATTCTATATTTTGGACACGCTCCATACATTACCGTCGAATTTATCTGCTGGTAAATTCGATTGTAAATTTGTCCTAAATTGGAATCGCGAGCCCTCCCCCCTCATTTTGAAACACTCACACACATACACACACACACACACACACACTCTCTCTCTCTCTCTCTCTCTCTCAAAACCTCATCTTCTCTCTCTCTCTCTCTATGTCATTCTCTCCTCCAAACCACCTTCGACAGCCCCCCTGCCAATGCCGGCGCCACCAATAGCCTCCAAATATTGCATGGACTCCTTGCGTCGCGTTGGTCTCTCTGTCATTGCTGTTTTCGTCACTCCTAACACTAGTGCCGCCGCCACTGTTGCTGCTTGGTACGCGAAATAAGAACTCACACAACTCAACCAGCAAGTGCACTAGGTCGTCCAAGTAATACTTGAGGTGAGTCAGGGTCGATCCTATGAAGATTGTTGGCTTGAATCAAGTTATGGACACCTTGTAGATCTTAGTCAGGTGATTAGAAAAGGTAGTTTGTTGAGAGAAATGCATAAAAAAAGAATAGGGGTGAAATCACTTAATTTAAGTGAAACCAGTGATAAGAGAACGGTTGAGGCTTCGGAGATGCTTCATTCTTTTGGATCAACCTTTTCTACTGTCTTCTCCAACAGTGAGTGATTCTTTCCATGGCAGGCTGTAAGTGATCAACACCGGTTTAGTGGCTGCCAATCTTCCTCTCTCAGGCCGAATGCCAGGATTAGTGTGCACCCAATCTAAATGAGGGTGAAGCTCCTGCAGTTCATCCCCCTGATGATCCTACACAAGATGCCACAGACAAGGTCAAATCTTCCAGATCAGAGAATGCTACGCCATTGGTTCTAGCCTCTACCACAAAGACTCTAATCTTCCCATACCTTGGCTGAACTGGTGTTTCGAGAAGTCCCCAACAAAGTCATAGATTAGCCGTCTAAGAGATGTATAATCATGCTTGTGGTTCAGTGATCTCCGGTTAAAGACTCACACTGAACCCATGTAGAATGAGGATGATTGTCACGGATCATCTCACTCATAAGGTTGAAGAACGAAGATACATCTTAGAATAGAGTCACACACGAATTGAATAGAAATGTAGTACTTTTATTAATCCATGAAAATCAGCAGAGCTCCTAACCTTAACCTAGGAGGTTTAGTGACTCATATTGTACATAATAGTGTTTGAAAGTAATGGGGGAGGAATAAGATCCTAAACATGGGTGATCTTCTCCTATATATACTAATCTGATGACTAAGGCTTACAGAAATAAGATAAACTAAGTTGGTAGTGCAAAAATCCACTTCTGGGGCCCACTTGGTGAGTGTTTGGGTTGAGCTTAAGTGTTTCCCATGTGCTAATGTCCCTTAGGGGCATTTAACGTTGGCTAGGGACCCCCTTTTGGGCGTTGAACTCCAGTTGCTCCCCTGTGGGAACTAGACGCCAGGAATGGGGCTGGTGGCTAGCGTTGAACGCCGATTTTAGACCTTCTCGAAAGCACTTGATGTTAGCTTTTCATAGCTGTTGAGAGCGCACCATTTAGACTTCTGTATCTCTAGTAAAGCTCCTTCAAGTGAACGGAGGTCAGATCCTGATAGCATCTGCAATTCTTTCTCTGTTTATGAATCAGACTTCTGCTCAAACTCTTCAATTTCAGCTAGAAAATACCTGAAATCCCCATAAAACACATAAACTCAAATTAGAATCCAAAAATGTGAATTTTGCACAAAAACCTATGAAAACATAATAAAACTTAAACAAAACATAATGAAAACTATATGAAGATGATGCCAAAAAGTGTATTAAATATCTGCTCATCACTGCTGCTGCTCACTATGTCATCGGAGAGTCTCTCTTTCCTCCCTCCAAGTAGGTTGTCCTCCTCTATCTCCCTGTTTTGTTTGTAATTTATCAAAAAAACCCTAATGCAGCCTGTAGGTTGGTCACCGCCGCCGCCACTGCGCCGTCCTTACTGCTATTACGCCAGAAAAGTCATCTGTGCCACTACTATCTCTAGGTAACTCACTCAACAGTTAGTTTAAAGTAGTTCCTATACCCTAATTTATGGTGTATGCCTATGTTCCTATTTTATTTTTATTGTAATTTTTTTATTGGATTTTAGTGTTTGTTTCTTTTTTTGTTTTTCTGATTTCGATTTTAGGATTTATCTTGGGTTTATTATTTTATTTAATTTTAAAATTTCTTATTTTTGAATTCATTATTTCTTTATGATTTTTGTTCTGATTTGTTCTTAATTTTTTCTGTTTCTGATCTTTGTTATGATTTTTAGTTTGTTCTTAATTCTTCGTTGAGATTTTTTGTTATATTTTTGTTTTGCAAGTTTGAGTTTAAAGAACAATACAACAAAGAACGCCCAAATAACAAATCTGTTGCAGTTGTGAGTTTATTTATGCGGAATATTATTTAATACTTGTTTTAAAAAAAATTTGAATTAGTTTTCAAATTGTTTTTAACGTGTTTGAATTTTAACTTTTTTTTATTATTGCAGCTTCAAAACAATTAGGTTAGCAAGGCTAGTGGTAGCAGGTAAAAATCAATTACTTATTTTTAACTTATTTTATGATTGATGATTGGTTTTTGCCATTATTTTCATAATTGTTCTCTTATTAGTCTTTCAAAATTTAAATTTCAATCACATATTAGTTATCTCTACTTTTACTTTCTCTCAAGTTTTGTGCTTATTCTTTATTCATTTTCTCAGTTGATTATGTCTATATAGCTAATGTTCAATTATTCATATCTTATTTTCAGAAAAAATTGAAGTCACATACAAAACAAAAATTTAAAGAGTGCGATGATACCAAACATTGATAGGGTGAATATTCTCTGTAAGTTTTAATTTGTAGTCTATTTTCAATTCTTTCGAAATCTTAATGCTTGAGAAAAAGTGAACAAATTTATATATTGATTTGGCTGGTAGTAGGTGAAATTTTAATTTGTATTAATGTTATTAAGTCAACTGCATAGGACAATAAGAGTAATAAGATATGATATTGTTGGGAATAAGTCGTATGGCCATAATCCAATTAATCATGTGTCAAATAATTTGTTATTGTTATCATATTAAAATGTTAATATAATAAGGTCCTTGATTGAATTTAGTGATTCATCATTGTGATAGTGATCATAACATTGAGAGATAAATCTTTTATAATTTAATCTAAATTGTTCTTGGTCATAGGATTATTAAAAAGGACATTCATAATCCGAAAAGATCAATATATATATATATATATATATATATATATATGTACAGAATGCTTCTGATACGGGTTGAGAGGAGGATCGGGAACCTGCGGGTCGGATCGGATGTCGGACGGCCCTGATGGAGCGGAGGGGAGGTACCTGCAAAGACACTCCGACGCTCAAGTCAGAATAGATCTAAGAGGTATAAGGTGTGTGGGATGAATCAATACCTGGAGGGATCTGGGTCCTCTATTTATAGGTGATGGTGATAATCTTATCTTATCTTATTTGCTTAAGATAAGGGAGATGTTTGAATTCGAAAGTTAGTTAGAAGATCTAGAGGGCCGATTTGGGGCCTTCTAGAAAGACGAGATGGGTTGACCTGGTAAGCCGGGTTCGGGTCTTGGTCGTGGGTCCGGGGTCCGTGGGCCGGATCCGTAACAGTTGCCCCCGTAGCGAGAGAGCGAGTAAGGTCGGTTTGTCGCTAAGAGTTCGAAGCGTTTTTCTGCGTCTTTGGTACTGGTCGAGTATTCGTTTGGCGACAAGGTCGGCTTCTTGATTTCGTTTGGTGAGAGATTCGTCTTGACCGTACTTTGGTCTCGACGTGACCTTTCCGTGTCTGCTGCGCCTGTTGCGTCTTTTGAGGCGTAGTTGATTAGTTTGCTTTTCCGAGGGGGCATTTATTGTGGTGGGGGTTTTCTCTTTTTTGCCCCCGAGAGTTTTCATTGCGTGGAGGGTTAGGTGCGTCCTTTCGTCTTTTCGAAACCGTTTCGTTTTTGGTTTTTATTTCCCTCGTCCGTTTTTCTCTTTTGAGAGAGAACTTCTTCATTTCCTGAGAGAAAACTGCTTTTTGCTTTCCTGGTGCTGCTTCTGCTTCTCCTCATTTCCCTGCATTTCTTTCGAGTTTTCTTCTACTATTACCAGGTTGGTATCTTCTTTTTGCTACTTCGTTTGTTTGTGCCTTTCTCTGTTTTTGCCATGTTTTGTTCTGCCTACTTCCCTTTGTTTTTGTTTGCTGTGTTTGGTGTATTGAGTTTGGGGAAGGGGCTGAGCACCGCCATTTTCTGTTTTACTTGTAGTGGTGTCTTAGGTTTTTGTTTTTCGCAATTGTGTCGAGTTGGTGGGCTGATGGTGGTGCTCTTCCCTGTTTTAGGTATGTAGCGTCGGAGAAATGAGGGTGTGGGTGCCCCCATTCCCCCTTCCAGGGGCGTTCCCAATCGCTATGGTTGGGTGACCAGCGATGTGTGGGGCGTTCCATCGCGGTTGACGGAGGGTGATCTCCAACGGCTCCGCGATCAGGGAGCGATCTGCGGTGGCGGTGAAGAGGAGGGGCGATATATACTCGAGCTCCCTGATGCGGATGAGCGCGTCTGCTATCTAAACCTCCGTTCTCCCACCGTGCCGGACTGGATGTGGGTCTACGAATCCATGTTTACTCGGCTCGGGGTGCGGTTCTCCTTCTCTCCGTTTGTTCAAGGTCTGCTTAGTCGGTGTTCCGTGGCGCCGTCTCAGCTTCATCCGAACAGTTGGGCAGCTGTTCGGTGTTTTGAGTTGGTGTGCCAGTATCTTGATCTCCCGGTTTCGGTTCCTGTTTTCCTTTTCCTTTTCTTGTGCACGCTTCCGACTAAAGAGGGGAAGCATAAGAAAGGGTATATGTCTTTCCGGGCTCAGCCTCACCGTCGGATTTTCGGGTTGTTTGAGGACTCCTTTCATGGGTTTAAGTGGGAGTATTTTAAGGTGCGTCCCGTTGAGGGGCACCGTCCGTTTTGGCTTACCTTGGAAGGCGAGCGCCGGTTTCCGACTTATTGGAATTTTGGTGCCGGGCCGTCGGTTCTGACTAAAGTTCTTTATGACGATTTGTCTCGGGAGGATAAGGATGTCGCCAGCGTTTTATGGCATTTGTTTGGCGAGAGTCCGTTGAATCCTCGGGACGTTATGGGGGATCCCGAGGCTTGTCGGACATATATTGGTGTGTATATATATATATATATATATATATATATATATATATATATATATATATATTTTGACTTTTCTTTGTTTTTCCTTGCAGTTGAGATGGCGGGCGGGCTAACTACCTTGGCGAGGTTGAAGGCTGCTTTGGTTCGGGAGGAAGGGTCTCCGTCTCCTTCGACCCCTGTCTCCAACCCGGCCGTGGATTCGCAGGCTATTCCTCAGGAGGTAGTTCCTTCGGGGGGACCTGCTGGTGTTGAGGCTCCTCCTGGCTCGCCTGAGGTAGTCGTGGTGTCGGCTGCTGAGGCTTCTCGGAAGAGGAGTAGAACCGAGGAGCCGGGTAGTGAGACTTTTGAGGAGGAGGGCTTGGTTCCTAGCGTGATGGACCGTCGTTTCGACGCTACGAGCTTTATTGATCAGCATTTAATGCCCGGGACAGAGTCGTTTTTTGATGGTTGTGACATTGCTGGCCAGGCTCAGTCGGTTTACCGTGCCCTTCTCCGGTCTGCTGTGGTTGTTAGGAAGGCGGAGCCTGTGATGGCCCAAGTGGGTTTGTTGGAGAAGAAGCTTCGGCAGGCCCAGGCCGATGTGACCAAGTTAAAGGAGGAGCTTGGGACAGCCAAGGTTGCAAAGGAGAAGGCGGAGAAGTCGTCAGAGGATGCCGGGGCGGAGATTCTCCGACTTGCCGGCCTTGAGACTTCGCTTCTTTCTCAATTGGCTGAGGAGCGGAAGAAATCTTCAGATGCGAGTTCTCAAGCTGCCCTGCTCCTCGCTGAGTCGGAAACCTTGAAGGCTGAGGTTGAGGCTTTGAAGAAGGAGAAAGCGGCTTTGTTGGCTGATGCCGGGGATGCCATTGCTGCTACCGAGGAGACGATGAAAGCGCAGTTTCTTGTGTTGGCCCCTGGTGTGGATGTGTCTGTGACGGGAGCTTTCAAGACCGTTCGTGATGGTCGGATTGTAGATATTTGAGTAGTTTCTTTTTCGTACTTTATTTTTGAACATGTTAAGTTTCTGAATGTTTTTATTTGGCCAAGGGCCGTGACTTTTTGGGGATCGTTCAATAGTATTTTCGGCCGTCCGGGCCTTTTGTATGATCCACTTGTGGTGTTTATTTGGCCGTTCGGGCTTTTCTTGCATTTTTGTTTGTTTTTGTTGTAACCGTTTGTTTGGTCGGTTTTTTGGGTACCCGTGTGTTTGGCCTGGAGGGTGATCAGTCCTCCAGCGATGGCCGTGTCTTCGTTTGGTGTTTTAAGAAACAGTAGTGACTTGTAATGGGGATGAAGTGAAAATAACTTGTAAAGAATTTTATTTGAATAGTTGGGCCTCGTTAAAACCCTTCGTGAGGGAAAGAGTACCCGAGGTTCTAAAAGACAATGAACAATAAAAAATAAAGGGAAATAAAGGGTGATTTAAAGGAAAAAATAAAGAGTGACTTATTTAAGTATAGTATCTTCGTAGGTTGGCCGCGTTCCAAGTTCTTGGTATTTCGCTGCCGTCTAGTCGTTCGAGTTTATACGCTCCTTTTCCTATTACGGCCTTGACCCTGTATGGTCCTTCCCAGTTGGGTGCGAGCTTTCCTTCTCCTGGGGTCGGGAGGCCGATGTTGTTTCGTCGTAGGACGAGGTCGTTGTCCGCGAATTCTCGTCGGATGACGCCGTGATTATACCTTAGGCTGATCCTTTGTTTGAGTGCTAATTCTTTGACGTGGGCTATGCTTCTTGCCTCGTCTATGAGGTCTCGTTCCGCTTCTTCGTCGTTACCTCCAACCGTTTTTCTGGGGCTGGGGTCTCCGATTTCTACTGGGATGACAGCTTCTACGCCGTATGTGAGTCGGAAGGGCGTTTCTCCCGTGCTTGTTTGGGGTGTTGTTCGGTATGACCATAGGACTGATCCCAACTCGTCTGCCCACAATCCCTTGGCTTCGTCAAGTCGTTTCTTAAGTCCTTTGACGATAATTTTGTTGGCGGATTCCACCTGTCCGTTTGTTTGGGGATGTTCTACCGAGCTGAAGCGATGGGATACGTGCAATCCTTCTAAGAGTTCTCTGAATTTTTTGTCTGTGAATTGGGTTCCGTTGTCGGAGATGATGACTTCGGGAATTCCGAACCGAGTAATGATCTGTCGCCAGACGAATTTCCGGCATTGGGTTGCCGTGATGGAGGCCAGGGGTTCGGCTTCAATCCATTTGGTGTAGTAGTCTATGGCGACGATGAGATATCTAAGTTGGCCGGGTGCCGTGGGGAAGGGCCCGACGAGGTCGATTCCCCAACTGCCGAATGGCCGTTCAGCCGATATAACGCTGAGTTGGTGTGGGGCGGCTTGGTGGATATTGGCATGCTTTTGGCATTTGTCGCAGCTTTTTGTGAGTTGTATGGAATCTCGAATGATTGTGGGCCAGAAGTAGCCGGCCCTGATGATTTTTTGGGCTAGCGTTTTTCCTCCGATGTGGTGACCGCAGCAGCCTTCGTGGATTTCGCGGAGTATATATTCCGTGTCCTCGGATTCTACACATTTGAGTAGGGGTTGCGAGAATCCGCGTTTGTATAGCTGTCCTGCTATGATGGTGTAGTTAGCGGCTTCTCTTTTTATCTTCCTCTCTTCTTTCGGGTCTGGTGGTAGGATTCCGTCGCGGAGATATTGCAAGATCGGGTATGTCCAAGATTCCCGATTTGAGGATGTTAGGTGTGCGTTGATTTCCGTTGATACGGAAGGCGACTTAACGACCTCCTGGATTAGCGATCTGTTGCCGTGTCCTGACTTCGTGCTGGCTAGTTTGGAAAGTAGATCCGCCCTGGCGTTTCGTTCCCTGGGGACGTGATGTATGGAGACGTTTTCGAATCCTTCTTTTGTTTCACTTACTTTTTTAAGGTATTGTTGGAGCAGGGGGTCCCGGGTTTGGTAGCTCCCGTTGATTTGGGAGCATACCACCTGGGAATCGGTGTTAACCTCGAGTATCTTGGCGCCGACTTCCCGAGCTAGGTTTAGGCCTGCCAAAAGGGCTTCGTATTCTGCTTGGTTGTTTGATACTGGAAAGTCGTATCTTATTGATTGTTCAATTGTGATCCCATTTTGGTTTTCGAGTATGATTCCGGCGCCTCCGTGAGTGGAGTTTGACGAGCCATCGACGTGTAGTTTCCATGGTTCGGGTGTCAGCTTCGTCGGAGTCATTTCGGCGATGAAGTCGGCCAAGGCTTGTGCTTTGATGGCGTTTCGGGGCTCGAACCTGATCTGGAATTGGGATAGCTCGATGGACCATGCTAGCATTCTTCCTGCTAGGTCGGGTTTTTGTAATACTTGTTTGACCGTTTGGTCGGTTCGGACCGTTATGGGGTGGGCCTGGAAGTATTGTCGTAGTCATCGGGATGCCGAGAGGAGTGCGAAAGCCAGTTTTTCTAGTCGTGAATAACGGGCTTCCGTGTCTTGTAGCACCTTGCTTATGAAGTATATGGGTTTTTGTTCCTTTTTCTCGTTTTCCCGGACGAGTGCTGCTGCGATTGTTTCTTCCGTTATGGAGAGGTACAAGTATAGTGTTTCCCCTGTTTGAGGTTTTGCAAGGATTGGAGGTTCTGTTAGGACCTTTTTGAAGTGTTGGAAAGCTTCTTCGCATTCTTTCTCCCATTTGAACGGAATCCCTTTTTTCATAAGTTTGAAAAAAGGAATTGCCTTTTGTGCCGAGGCTCCGAGGAACCGGGATAGTGCGGTTAGTCGGCCGGTGAGCTTTTGGATATCTTTGAGGTTCTTGGGACTTGTCATCTCCAGGACGGCACGGCATTTTTCCGGGTTTGCCTCAACTCCGCGTTGTGTGATCATGAATCCGAGGAATTTTCCTGCTTCCATTCCGAAAGCGCACTTTGTTGGGTTGAGTCGCATTTGGTGCTTTCGCAAGGTGTTCATTATGACCTTTAGATCGTCGGTTAGTTGCTCCCCGGATTCCGTTTTGGCGAGCATATCATCGATGTAGACTTCTATTTTGTTCCCGGTTAGGTTGCGAAATATCTTGTTTACGAGTCGCTGATAGGTGGCTCCGGCGTTTTTCAGGCCGAAGGGCATTACTTTATAGCAGTAGGTTCCGTCTGGGGTGATGAATGCTGTTTTTTCTTCGTCTGGTCGGTGCATCGGGATCTGGTTGTAGCCGGAGTATGCGTCCATGAAGCTGAGGTACCGGTGTCCGGATGCTGCATCTACTAGTCCGTCGATGTTTGGTAGGGGGAAGGCGTCTTTTGGACATGCTTTGTTGAGATCTGTGTAATCAACGCACATTCGCCACTTCCCGTTAGTCTTTTTAACTAGTACGACGTTGGCTAGCCAGGTCGTGTAAGGGAGTTCTCGGATGAAGTTGGCTTCGAGCAGGGCCTTTACTTGTTTTTGGACCTCGGCGGCTCGGTCTGGTGACATTTTCCGTCTTCTTTGCGCCACGGGTTTGGCTAGGGGGTCTACTGCCAGATGGTGAGACATTAGATCGGGACTTATTCCCGGCATGTCGGCTGGTGTGAATGCGAATAGGTCTCTGTTTTGTTTCAAAAGTTGAGAGAGTTCTTCTTTAAGGTCGTGTGGGAGGTTTCTGTTGATGAACGTGTATTCATCTTTGGTTGGCCCTATTTGTAGTTTTTCCATGTCCCCTTCTGGTTCCGGTCTAGGTTGGCTGTCAAGCCGTGCGTCTAGGTCGGCAAGGAATATTCCGGCCGCGTCCCGGGATTTTTCCTTAGAGCTAAGCTATTGTTGTCGCATTCGGCTGCAACTTCTCGGTCTCCGTGAATGGTTCCGATGGTGCCGTCATCGGCTTTGAATTTCATGAGGAGGTATTTGGTGAAGATGACTGCCGAGAAGTCGTTAATTGTTTTTCTCCCGAGAATGACGTTATAGGCTGTGGAGTCTTTTAGGACGACGAATTCGGATAGGATCGTCTTTCTCTGATTGCTTGTTCCTATGGTGATGGGGAGGGTGACCGAGCCGTCTGGTTTGAGGAAGTTATCTCCGAGGCCCGTGACGCCGTGGCGATGCGTTTGGAGGTTGTCGTTGCGGAGCCCGAGTTTGTCGAAGGCTCCTCGGAAGAGGATATTGGAGTCGGCACCCGTGTCCACGAGTATTCTTCTTACTAGTCCTGTTCCGATTCGGGCTGATATGACGAAGGGGGCATCTCCTGCCGAGGTGCCGTGCTGGCAGTCCTCGGGTAAGAAGGTTATCGTGCTGTTGGCAATGGTTACTGGGTCGTGGTTTTTGACGGCCATTATCTTGAGGTCTTTTTTCATTGTTAGTTTTGATTTATTTGGTACGTCTTTGCCCGTGATGACGTTCACTATGATGGTCGGATCTTCTTCGGTGTTTTCCCTGGGTGTTTTTTGGGTTCTTGGGTTGCGTCCTTCTCTTTCTGGTGATTTGTCTCTGTCGGCGCGCCTTGGTTCTCTGATGATTTTGACGAACTCGGGGAGTTTGCCATCTCGTATAGCTTGCTCAAGAGCGTCTTTGAGATCGTAACAATCTTGTGTTTTGTGGCCGTATCCGCGGTGATAGTCGCAGTAGAGGGTTTTGTTTCCTCCTGTCCTTTCCTTGAGTGGTCGGGCTCTGGGGATGATGCCTCGGTCTGCTATTTGGTGGTATACCTCAGTAATTGATGTTGTTAGGGGAGTGTAGTTGGAAAATTTTCCTATTCTTGGTGGTCTGTGGGTTGGTTTAAGGTGGTCTCGTTGGTTCTCTTTGGGTGGTGCGTTATGACGGGGAGTCGGATTGCCGTGTTGGGTGGCGGCGTGCTGCCGTTTGTTGGCGGCGACGACCTGGCTGACTTCCTCGTCGTTGATGTAATCTTTGGCGACGTTCTGGATTTCGTGCATGGTCCACACTGGTTTGGTGGTGAGATGTTTGCGAAAGTCTTCATTCATGAGTCCGTTAGTTAGGCAGAGGCTGGCAACGGAGTCCGTGAGTCCGTCGACCGTTAGGCATTCGTCGTTGAAGCGGTCGAGGTATTTTCTTGTGGATTCTTCTTGCCTTTGTGTGACCCCTAACAGGCTGATAGGGTGTTTGGCTTTGGTGATTCGGGTTGTGAACTGGGCCATGAATTTTCTTGTGATGTCGTGGAAGCTAGTTATGGATCCGTTTGGGAGGGCGTTGAACCATTTGATCGCTGGCCCGGCCAGGGTTACTGGGAAGGCTCTGCATCGGACTGCGTCGGATGCTCCTTCTAAGTTCATTCTGGCCTCGAAGGCCGTTAGGTGCTCTTGAGGGTCTTTGGTTCCGTCGTACTTCATGTCGGTGGGTTTGTCGAAACCTTTGGGGAGTTTTGCTCTTAAGATTCCTTCCGTGAAGGGCGTAGCTCCCATTATAGTATGGTCGCTTCTCGTACGTTTGGTGCTTCGGTATCTCCGGTCTTCGTCTGAATCATGCTGACGGTTTACATCCCGAGAATCGCTGCGATGGTGTTTCTTGTCGTATCGTCGTTCGGGCGACTTTTCGCGTCGGCGGTTGCGTGAGGTGCTACGACCATCTCTCCTATTGTGCTGCCGGATTGGCGACCTTCCGTGGTGGGATCTTGACCTGGAAGTTGCCTGGCTTCCATGCTCGTTATTGTGTTTTTCCCGGTCGTTTAGCTTGCCTTCAAGTTATTGGACTCGGAGACAGAGATCCTGGATGATTTGTGCCGCTTTGTCCCTGGCTTTCTCGGGATGTTGTGGGTCCGTCGTGACGTCCTCGTTTGCGTGGTGGACGGTGCTTGCTATTTTTGCTTGGTTTGTGGCTTCATGGTGTTCTGAGATCGGACGTCGCGGTTGGGAGTCGTCCTGGCTTGATGGGTTATCCTCCAGGATGCCCTCCATCCGGTCTGATTGTTGCAGGGTCCCCACAGACGGCGCCAATGTACAGAATGCTTCTGATACGGGTTGAGAGGAGGATCGGGAACCTGCGGGTCGGATCGGATGTCGGACGGCCCTGATGGAGCGGAGGGGAGGTACCTGCAAAGACACTCCGACGCTCAAGTCAGAATAGATCTAAGAGGTATAAGGTGTGTGGGATGAATCAATACCTGGAGGGATCTGGGTCCTCTATTTATAGGTGATGGTGATAATCTTATCTTATCTTATTTGCTTAAGATAAGGGAGATGTTTGAATTCGAAAGTTAGTTAGAAGATCTAGAGGGCCGATTTGGGGCCTTCTAGAAAGACGAGATGGGTTGACCTGGTAAGCCGGGTTCGGGTCTTGGTCGTGGGTCCGGGGTCCGTGGGCCGGATCCGTAACAATATATATATATATATATATATATATATATATATATATATATATATATATATATATATATATATATATATAGATGGTGCATATAGAGATATCACCATTGAACTAACTCACTTTGAGGATTCCTAATAGTTATAATTACCGCATATTTGTCAACATGATATTCTCAAGATGAACATAGTAATAGAGTTTTCTTTGACCTGCGAGCCTGCGACTGTTATAGTAATTAACAATGTATTTATTATACTTTGATTTTGGACACCTAATACACTAGGGTGCTAGTTGAATGGATATTGGGTATGATTTAAATACGTGTAGAATTAATGATTAGTCAATATGGAATCCAACAACTCTCGGTAAAGAGTTTGAGCTCTATGATTATAATGACTGAGATGAATAAAACTTATGCCAAAAAGATTGAATGAATGAAAAAATAATTTTTTTTAAGTCATTCGCAGTTCATTATAATAATGTACATATTAAAAATACTTTAAAATCTTAAAATAATATTATATTATTAAACGTTAGTTTGGATAAATAATTTAATTAAAATTGTTAGAAAAAAAAAGTTAAAATATAAGGACTAATTTCAAAATTTGTTTATAAAATAAATTATTTTATTTTTGATTTTTTTAATCACAAAAGTACTTATTTTAATAGGAGAGTGATAAAAAAATTTTATTATAGAAAAAGTTACTTTTTTTTTACTTTTCTATAAGGATTTTAAATAATTTTTTAAAAAATCAGAAATTAATTTTAAAAATTGTTAATGTAATATTTTTTTAGTATTTTAAAAAATGTTAGTAAAGTTAAAGTAATATTTTTTATTATTTAGTAAATTTTTTTAAAAATATTACTAAAAAATATTATTAAAATATAAAAAAAAGTAATATACAAGTATTTTGAAATTAAAATACTTGTATATTACTATAGCTACTATAGATAGAGACATACTAAAATTCACATTATAACAATGTTAATAGATATCTGTACGTTTGCAAGGCAAAGTCTTGTAGTTTGAAAAGCAAAAAGGCACATAATAAAAGAAAAAATGGTGAGGAACTTTGATAGAATAAGTTAGCATGCTCATCATGCAGAGTCAATTTGAAAAATCTCCTTTGGCTTTGACTACTATAGCTATTGTTTTTGTTTGAAACGGACTAACTCTAACAAATATATAATTTCAGCATGATTATTTGCCCCTAAAATATGTGTCTCTCATGTCCTACCAGGAATTGGGTATTGAGCCAAATAAAAATAAGGCGAACTACAAATAGTTGTGCAAACATTTTTAAATTGTTTGTATTCGGATCCAAACTATAGAGATTTCAGATAAAAAGAGAAAAAGTTTGCAATGTCATACGAAGGAACATGTTACCTTGATTAGCGGTGAAGTATTATATTATGGGTTTGGTTCGGTGTCTTAGGGTTGTCGTTTGGCCTTTTTTCTTACTAGATTATTTGAAGATGGCATCAATCGCAAGTCTTTGCTGTCCATGGAAGAGAACGAAAAAGACATTATTTTCTTGGTAAAAACAATCTTTGACTATCTGTCCCCATTATTAGAGGTAGGATCGGATTTCAGTTTTATTTATTTCATATTATGTCATAGATTGACTTGTTTATTTATTTAGATATTAATTTGTTAAATTATTAAAACGTCTAGATTTGGTACACACATGCCTAGCCGACGGAATGTTGTGCTCAAAAGGTAATAAGACTAGAAACTAATACTACTTATTATTATTTGTCATTTTAACTAAATTAAATTTATTATTATATATTACCAGAATTTATTAGAAGAAACTGTTAAGTATATTATTCACCGCATAATATTAAATATAATAAATATTTTTACAATCAATTGGTAATTGTAAATATCTTAATAATCTTCATACTAATGATCAACTTAATGCACTTTATAAATTGAAGTTTAGTTTTTAACGAGGTATATGTAAGTATGTAACATTTTAAGATTTGGATTTTTTAGAGTTTGAATTTCACTTTAGAGAGTAAAGTGTAATCTCTCACCATTAATTTTATAAGTGGGACTAAAAATAAATATGAAAGAGAAACTATTCAATGATAGAAGATTACACTTTACTCTTTAAAGTGAAATTCAAATTTTAAAAGATCCAAATCCAACATTTTAAACCTGTCGCTGCATTATTATTAGATATTTAAATAGCATCCCCTCCTTTCAAAAGAAAAAAAAAAAGAAGTAAAATATGATCCTCACTACCATCACTGTCACAAACTCACAATCAACACAGCCAATGCGACAAAAGCCGAAACGGCTTCGATTGATCTGAGATTGCTTCCTTCTCTTTTATTTTTTAGAAATCCTGTCTCCAGCCAAAATAAATAAATAAATAAAAGCTCATCACCTAATTATTTGTGGGAAGAGAGGAAAAGCATACTAATTAGAATAATTAATGAGACATTGAGGCTATAATTTTAAAGTAAAATGCCATTTTGTCGGCCTGCTTAGCTTGTTGTGAGAAGAAAAGTGACATAAGACGCTTAATTTGCGATATTTTCTGTCTAATTAAAATGAATTAAGCACCGTCAATGGCGGACAAAAGCTTTTTAGTGTAACGTGAGTGGTGGGGACTTGTATTTAAGTTTGTTACCAAACCTCGGCATGTTTATTGTGAAAGAAATACAAGAAATGGATCAGAACGAGTAAATTATTATTTTTATTCAAAAATTTTAAATGCTGATAAATTTATTCATGAAATAATAAAATGAAAATTGGACTTGTTTTGAGGGTTACCTAAAACTGTAGGTCGATCTCGAACGAGATCTTTTGGACTGGTCGGAGCTGTTGTGTCCGATTTGATGATGGTGACCGGAGCCGTCGCATCCGACTTTGTTGGACTTGGTGGTGGTGCTGATCCTTCGTCATCGGAGGGTGGTGGTACCTGCAAGGGACTCCGATACTTAAGTTAACAAAGGTATTAAGCAGGTTTTTAGTAGAATCAGATTATGAGTTATACTTGGGTGCTTCAGTGTATTTATAATGTTGTAGAGTGACCTTTTCTAGATATCTTATCTTGGAGTGGAGTTATATTATCTTTGAGGGAATCGCCCTTATCTTTTTAGGCTTGGGATGCCTTTAGATTTGGGTCGTGTTCCTCTGTTTGGGCCTTCTTGGGCCTCTGTAGCGGTTTGGCCGAGCTTTTCGAGAAGAGGTCGGACAGTCCTGGTCTGAACAGGTCGGTCGACTTGTCGTTAATCAGCTCAGGTCATATAACTCGACCTTGGGCATGAATAGTGCCCCTGCTTGAGCGTGGTCTTCCTCTTGAGGTCGTGTCTTTTAAGACGTTCGATCTCTTCTGGAGAAGCCGAGCTTGAGCATTTTGGTTGGGTTTGTTTGTGGAACTTTGATTTAGTAGCTTTAAATGCAGAACGTTCCTCCTTGTAGCGCGCATGTTTTCGCACTTCCTTGGGAACGTGCGAGGATTTTAAATGCCCTTTAATTCATTCGCCGTTTCCTTTGCTTCCCACTCCTTACTTCTTTTCAAACCTTTTAAAGCTTTTTTCCATTTCTCCTCTTTCTTGCTTTACTACAACTTTCTTCCTTCTTGTGTTTTCAGGCTCGTCTGTGACTTCTCCTATTTTTGCTTGCTCCCAAGTTTTTTAACCATATTCGCGCTTATCTCGGAGGCGATTGCTAGCGTGGAATTTTGCTGTTTGCTTCCGTCTTCATCACCTTCTCACTTTTCAGGTTTGGTCCTTTTGTTTTCTTCTTTCTTTTCGCCTTATTTTTTGCTTGACTTCGTGCCAGAAAGCTTGAATCTTTTCTGCATTTATTGTTTATCTTGATCGTTTCTGCCATGTACACCGTTCTTAGGGCTTCTTCGATTTGTATGACCTTTCGTGTTTTCCTGTTAGTTAAGGCTTTAAATGTTGGTACTATCTCTGGCTGTATTTTCTTGATTTGGAACTTTTGAAATGATGAACTTTGTTTGATTTTGAGAAAAGGAAGCGGCTTTGATGATTTCCCCTTTGCATGTCTTGTGTTTGATAGTTTTGCTTTGCTGATAGGCTGAAGGTGATGATTTTGATAGTTTATTCCATGTTTTTTCTTTATGGAATGTCGCTGTCAGAGGGGGGTTTCTTGTTTTTGAGAGATGTTGGGATGTAGGCCGTAGATTTTCCTAAAACCTTGCTCTGTTACTGCCTCCAAAGGATGCCCCTGGACCTTGGTGTGAGTCCTAGGGTCTCCTTTCGCTTGTTTGTATGTTTTAGTCTGAGTTGTATCCATATTTGTCCGACCTGATTTCTTGATTTGTCCGAGCTGTTCTGGTTAGTAACCCATTTTCCTTTTTCTTGCTATAGGACTAGTTGACCTATGTCTTCTCGCTAAAATATTGTTGAGACCTCTTCCAAAGTCCCCGAGGGCATGTCGGTCTGGCTGGACTCCCTCGTGTTGATGTGTGTCTCTGTGGTAAATGCCGAGTATTGTGTAGAGCTGAGGAAACATCACAGAATTTGTAGTAGTCAGGAGCAGGAGAAAGATTATGAGCTAGTAGCGCCTGATTCTGATGAGAGGGTGTGTTTCCCAACCTCAGTTCAGGGGGAGCGTCCCTTCTTTTATGCCTATGACTATTTTTTCAGTCAATTGAACATTACCTTTCCATTTACTTCTTTTGAGACCAATTTGTTGTGATCGTGCAATGCATCTCCATCCCAGCTTCACCCGAATTCGTGGGGCTTCCTTAAGATCTTTCAATTACTATGTCAGGAGTTGGATGTTAAACCATCCCAAACCCTTTTTCTTTACCTCTTTGTTTTGACTAAACCTGGGGTGGCTTAGAAGAAGGCTGCTTGGGTATCTTTCTGAGCTGCCCAGGGAAGGAAAGTTTTTTCGATGTACAATGAATCTTTTCGGGATTTCAAGAATTACTTTTTCAAAATCCGGACTATTGAAGGAGCCCGGCCTTTCTTTTTGGATGAGAATGGCGAGCCTGCCTTTCCTTTAGAATGGTAAAAGAATGTAGTTGTGTCTAGATATACTTGGGAGATGTTGGACGAAGTTGAGCAAGCCTTTGTAACTGTGTTGGAAGAGAACTGAGGGCAGCCTCCTGGTGCACGAATTTGCAATCCGTACAACTAACCAGCAAGTGCACTGGGTCGTCCAAGTAATACCTTACGTGAGTAAGGGTCGATCCCACGGAGATTATTGGTTTGAAGCAAGCGATGTTTATTTTATTAATCTTAATCAGGATACCAATAGAGTTCTTTAGCCTCGTATAAAGTAAAAAGGGCATAAAATAAATAGTTGTTACTTGTTGTGCAGTAATGGGGAATATGTTGGAGTTTTGGAGATGCTTTATCCTTTGAACTTCAACTCTTCCTTGAAATCCTTCAACACACGCAAGGCTCCTTCCATGGCAAGCTCTAGGTAGGGTGTCACCGTTGTCAATGGCTACTTCCCATCCTCTCAGTGAAAACGTTCCTATGCTCTGTCACAGCACGGCTAATCATCTGTCGGTTCTCAATCAGGTTGGAGTAGAATCCATTGATTCTTTTGCGTCTGTCACTAACGCCCAGCCTTCAGGAGTTTGAAGCTCATCACAGTCATTCAATCCCAGAATCCTACTCGGAATACCACAGACAAGGTTTAGACTTTCCGGATTCTCATGAATGCCGCCATCAATCCGGCTTATACCACGAAGATTCTGATTAAGGAATCTAAGAGATACTCATTCAATTTGATGTAGAACGGAGGTGGTTGTCAGGCACACGTTCATGGATTGAGGAAGGTGATGAGTGTCATGGATCATCACCTTCTCCATAATTAAGCGCGAATGAACATCTTAGATAGGAACAAGCGTGTTTGAATGGAAAACAAAGTAATTCTATTAATTCATCGAGACGCTGCAGAGCACCTCACCCCCAACAATGGAGTTTAGAGACTCATGCCATCAAAAAGTATGTAATTCAGATCTGAAAATGTCCTGAGGTACAGAATAATTCTCTAAAAGTTGTTTAAATAGTAAACTAGTATCCTAGGTTTACAGAATATGAGTAAACTAAGATAATTGGTGCAGAAATCCACTTCTGGGGCCCACTTGGTGTGTGCTGGGGCTGAGACTAAAGCTATCCACGAGTAGAGGCTTTTCTTGGAGTTGAATTCCAAGTTATGACGTGTTTTGGGCGTTCAACTCCGGATCATGACGTTTTTCTGGCGTTTAACTCCAGACAGCAGCATGTACTTGGCGTTCAACGCCAAGTTACGTCGTCTATCTTCGTGCAAAGTATGGACTATTATATATTGCTGGAAAGCCCTGGATGTCTATTTTCCAACGCCGTTGAGAGCGCGCCAATTGGACACCTGTAGCTCCAGAAAATCCATTTCGAGTGCAGGGAGGTCAGGATCCAACAGCATCAGCAGTCCTTTTTCAGCCTAAGTCAGATTTCTGCTCAGCTTCCTCAATTTCAGCCAGAAAATACCTGAAATCACAGAAAAATACACACACTCATAGTAAAGTCCAGAAATATGATTTTTGCTTAAAAACTAATAAAATTCTACTAAAAACTAATTAAAACATACTAAAATCTACATGAAATTACCCCCAAAAAGCGTATAAAATATCCGCTCATCACAACACCAAACTTAAACTGTTGCTTGTCCTCAAGCAACTAGACAAATAAAGTAGGATGAGAAAAATTGAGAAGTAATAATATTTAAGAGTTTTAAATGGAGCTCAGATTCTTCTTAGATGAGCGGGGCTTGTAGCTTTTTGTTTCTGAACAGTTTTGGCATCTCCCTTTATCCTTTGAATTTCAGAATAATTGGCGTCCATAGGAACTCAGAATTCAGATAGTATTATTGATTTTCTTAGTGTAGTATGTTGATTCTTGAACACAGTTATTTATGAGTCTTGGCCGTGGCCCTAAGCACTTTGTTTTCCAGTATTACCACCAGATACATAAATGCCACAGACACATGACTAGGTGAACCTTTTTCAGATTGTGACTTAGCTTTGCTAGAGTCCCCAGTCAGAGGTGTCCAGATCTCTTGAGCACACTCTGTTTGCCTTGGATCACGACTTTAACCACTCAGTCTCAAGTTTGTAACTTGGACCTGCATGCCACAAGCATATGGTTAGGGACAGCTTGGTTTAGCCGCTTAGGCCTGGAACTATTTCCTTAGACCCTCCTATCCACTGATGCTCAAAGCCTTGGATCCTTTTCACCCTTGCCTTTTGGTTTTAAGGGCTCGTGGCTTTTTCTATTGCTCCTTCTTCTTTTTTTTTTTGACTGCTTTTTCTTGCTTCAAGAATCAATTTCATGATTTTTCAGATCATCAATAATATTTTTCGTGTTCCTCATTCTTTCAGGAGCCAATATTCATCAAATTCAAAGTACAAATTATGCACTGTTCAAGCATTCATTCAGAGAACAAAAAGTATTGCCACCACACATAATTAATTATAATTTTTATTATTAAGAACTCGAAAAATATAGATTACTTCTTTATTCTAAAAAAATCTACTACTTTATTCATGACTGATGATGATGAGAAAAATAAATTATAGCTTAATTGGAAATAAAATCAAAATAGACATACTAATTACTACTGCTAAATATCTCCTAAGGTAAATTTCTATAATAGTACTATCACTAAGTTAAAGCAGAAAAATTGGAACTCAGCAACCTGTTGTTTTGAGGAGTAGATGTTCCTCTAATCTGTGGGGTGCTTTTCAAGGATTAATTTTTGGCGCTTTAGCTCCCTTAGATCATGCCCTTGCTCTTCCTGTTCCTTAAGCAGTTTGCAAAGCATGCTACTTTGATTGTTCTGTTCTTCCTTTATTTGGTCCATAGCTTCTTGCAATTTGGAAATAGAAGCCTCAAGATGTTCCCAATATTCGAATTGAGGCAGTTCTGGGAGGGCTTCCTGTGCTCTCCTCTTGGCTGAGTCATCTTGTTGCTGTTGCCTGACCATTGATATTCCAGTGATTGGCCTCTCAACTGGAATATACTCTGTTATTCCCATCTTCACTCCGGCATCTTTGCAGAGCATAGAAATTAATCTTGGATAGGCCAATTTGGCGTCCTTGGAATTCCTGTTTGCTATTTTGTATAGCTCACATGAGATCAGTTGATGGACTTCTACTTCTCTTCCCAACATGATGCAGTGAATCATTACTGCTCTTTTAATGGTAACTTCAGAACGGTTGCTGGTGGGCAATATGGAACGCCCAATGAAATCCAGCCAGCCTCTGGCTACTGGTTTTAGATCTTCTCTTTTGAGTTGAATTGGGGTGCCAGTGGTGCTGGTGGTCCACCTGGCTTCAGGGATGCATATATCCTCTAGAATCTTGTCTAGACCTTTATTTACCCTCATCATTCTCCTGTTAAAGGAGTCTGGGTCATCTTTCAGTTGAGGAATCTTAAATATCTCCCTGATCTTGTCAGGATGAGTATGAACAATCTTTCCTCTGACTAAGGTCCGATGGTCATAGAGAGCAGCTCCAATTATTCTCTGCCTGTCTGTCTGCCATAGATTAGCATAGAACTCTTGAACCATGTTTCTTCCCACTTTCGTTTCAGGATTGGTCATAATTTCCCAATTCCTGATTCGAATTTGCTCTTGAATCTCTTGATATTCATCTTCTTTCAGCTCAAATTTGACTTCCGGGATCACTGATCTGTGACTCATTATTTTGTAGTAATGGTCTGAATGTTCTTTAGTTAAGAACTTCCCTTGATTCCAAAGTGGCTTTGGAGCACTCTCTTTCTTGCCCCTTGGGGTGGGTTGTTTTCCTTTAGGGGCCATGATCTTAATGAGTATGTTTTTGTGATCACGGATAACCACACCAAACTTAGAGCTTTGCTTGTCCTCAAGCAAAAGAGAAGAAAGGAGAGGGATAGGAGGAGAGCAAGTGTTGCAAGGTGATGATGAGTGGGGCGCCGAACTCAATATATAGGGAGGGGGTGGGGAAGTTTCGAAAATAAGAGAAAGATAAGATAGAAGATATGATCTATAAAAGATAGATATGATAAGAAAAAGATATAGTTTAAAAAGAGAAAGATATGAATAACAATTAAAAAGATAGATTTGAATTTTTAATTTTGAAAAAGATTTTAAAGAGATAATTGAGTTTTGAAAACAAACTTTAAAAGAGTTGGATTGGATTGAAAAATAATTTGTCTTTATGGATTAAGATATATAGTTGAAATTTTTGAAAGAGGGATTTTAGAAATTAGGGTTCTTAGAAAACCAATTTGATTTGAAGGATGACCTTTTGAAACATGTTGATGCAAGAAATTATGAATTGAAACATAAAAATTTAGAAAATTTGTAAAGAAAAATGAATTTTACCTCCTCCCCACCATCCTGGCGTTAAACGCCCAACTGCTGCATGGTTTGGGCGTTTAACGCCCAAATGTTGCTTCTCCTGGGCGTTCAACGCCCAGCTGATGCATCTTTCTGGCGTTGAACGCCAGGAAGTCCTTTGTCACTGGGCGTTTTTCTGAACGCCCAGGATGCTGTCAATCTGGCGTTAGACGCCCAGAAGGTGCTTCTTTCTGGCGTTTAACGCCCAGAAGATGCTTCTTTCTGGCGTTTAACGCCCAGAAAGCTACCCTCACTGGCGTTGAACGCCCAGTAGGTGCTTCTTTTGGGCGTTCAACGCCCAAAATGTTTCTTACTGCCCTTTTTTCGCCAGTGAGCTTCCAAATTCTCCTGTAACTCTGTGAATTCAATCAATTGTTTTTTTTTTTTTTACCTTGAAGATATTTTGACCTATACCTGAAAAAATTAACAGAAACAAATAAAATTAAATTTTGTGATTGGCTGAGTTGCCTCCCAACAAGCACTTCTTTAATGTCATTAGCTGGACTATTACTGAGTCTTAATTAAGTCTCAGTTTTGAGCATTCTTGCTCAAAATTTCCTTCAAGATAATGTTTAACTCTTTGTCCATTAACAATGAACTTTTTGTTAGAGTCATTATCCTGAAGCTCTATGTATCCATATGGTGATACGTTTGTAATGACATATGGACCTCTCCACCGGGATTTTAATTTCCCGGGAAATAATTTGAGCCTAGAATTAAATAGCAGAACCTTCTACCCCGGCTCAAAGACTCTGGATGACAATTTCTTATCATGCCATCTTTCGCTTTCTCTTTGTAAATCTTTGCATTCTCGAAAGCATTGAGTCTAAATTCCTCTAGCTCATTTAACTGGAGCAATCTTTTTTCTCCAGCTATCTTGGCGTCAAGGTTTAGGAATCTGGTTGCCCAATAGGCCTTGTGTTCCAGTTCCACTGGCAAGTGACATGCCTTTCCATACACAAGCTGGTATGGAGAGGTCCCTATAAGGGTCTTGAATGCCGTTCTGTATGCCCACAGAGCATCATCCAAGCTTCTTGCCCAATCCCTTCTACGGTTAATTACAGTCCATTCCAGGATTCTTTTGAGTTCTCTATTTGAGACTTCAGCTTGCCCATTAGTTTGTGGATGATATGGAGTAGCTACCCTGTGGCTAACTCCATAACGAACCAGAGCAGAATAAAGCTGTTTATTGCAGAAATGAGTGCCCCCATCACTGATTAACACTCTAGGGATACCAAATCTGCTGAAGATGTGTTTCTGGAGGAATTTTAACACTGTTTTAGTGTCATTGGTGGGTGTTGCAATAGCCTCCACCCATTTGGATACATAATCCACTGCCACCAGAATATAAGTGTTTGAGTATGATGGTGGGAAGGGTCCCATGAAGTCAATGCCCCATACATCAAACAACTCAATCTCCAAGATCCCTTGTTGAGGCATGGCGTAACTGTGAGGTAGATTGCCAGATCTTTGGCAACTGTCACAATTAAGTACATACACTCGGGAGTCTTTATAGAGAGTAGGCCAGTAGAAGCCACATTGGAGGACTCTTGTGGCTGTTCGCTCACTTCCAAAATGTCCTCCATACTGTGATCCATGGCAGTGCCATAGGATCTTCTGTGCTTCTTCCTTAGGCACACATCTACGGATTACTCCGTCTGCACATCTCTTAAAGAGATATGGCTCATCCCAAAGATAATACTTTGCATCCGTGATCAGCTTCTTTATTTGCTGTCTACTGTACTCTTTGGGTATAAATCTCACTGCCTTGTAGTTTGCAATGTCTGCAAACCATGGCACTTCCTGGATGGCAAAGAGTTGCTCATCCGGAAAGGTTTCAGAGATCTCAGTGAGGGGGAGGGACGCCCCTTCCACTGGTTCTATTTGGGACAGGTGATCTGCTACTTGATTCTCTGTTCCTTTTCTGTCTCTTATTTCTATATCAAACTCTTGCAGAAGCAGCACCCATCTTATAAGTCTGGGTTTTGAATCCTGCTTTGTGAGTAGATATTTAAGAGCAGCATGATCTATATACACAATCACTTTTGATCCTACTAAATAGGACCTGAATTTGTCAATGGCGTAAACCACTGCAAGTAGCTCTTTTTCTGTGGTTGTGTAATTCTTCTGTGCGTCATTTAAAACACGGCTGGCATAGTAAATGACGTGCAGAAGCTTGTCATGCCTTTGTCCCAATACTGCACCGATGGCATGGTCACTGGCATCACACATTAATTCAAATGGTAATGTCCAGTCTGGTGCAGAGATGATTGGTGCTGTAACCAATCTAGCTTTCAGAGTCTCAAATGCTTGCAGACACTCTTTATCAAAGATAAATGGCGTGTCAGCAGCTAGCAGGTTGCTCAGAGGTTTGGCAATTTTTGAAAAATCCTTTATAAACCTCCTGTAGAATCCTGCATGCCCCAGAAAGCTTCTGATTGCCTTAACATTGGCAGGTGGTGGTAGTTTTTCAATTACCTCTACCTTAGCTTGATCCACCTCTATCCCCTCGTTCGAGATTTTGTGCCCAAGGACAATTCCTTCAGTCACCATAAAGTGACACTTTTCCCAGTTTAAAACCAGGTTAGCCTCTTGGCATCTCTTTAGAACAAGTGCTAAATGGTTAAGGCAGGAGCTGAATGAGTCTCCAAACACTGAAAAGTCATCCATGAAGACTTCCAGAAATTTTTCCACCATATCAGAGAAAATTGAGAGCATGCACCTCTGAAAGGTTGCAGGTGCATTGCACAGGCCAAATGGCATCCTTCTGTATGCAAATACTCCAGATGGGCATGTGAATGCCGTTTTCTCCTGATCCTGGGGATCTACTGCAATTTGATTATAACCTGAATATCCATCCAGGAAGCAGTAGTATTCATGACCTGCTAGTCTTTCTAGCATCTGGTCTATGAATGGTAAAGGAAAATGATCCTTTCTGGTAGCTGTATTGAGCCTTCTGTAATCAATACACATACGCCACCCAGTAACTGTTCTTGTAGGAACCAGTTCATTTTTTTCATTATGAACCACTGTCATGCCACCTTTCTTAGGGACGACTTGGACAGGGCTCACCCAGGGGCTGTTAGAAATAGGATAAATAATCCCAGCCTCTAGTAATTTAGTGACCTCTTTCTGCACTACTTCCTTCATGGCTGGGTTCAGCCGCCTTTGTGGTTGAACCACTGGCTTGGCGTCACCTTCCAGTAAGATCTTGTGCATGCATCTAGCTGGGCTAATGCCCTTAAGATCACTGATGGACCACCCAAGAGCTGTCTTGTGTGTCCTTAGCACTTGAATTAATGCTTCCTCTTCCTGTGGCTCTAAGGTAGAGCTTATGATTACAGGAAAGGTATCACCTTCTCCCAAGAATGCATATTTTAGGGAAGTGGTATAGTTTGAGCTCGGGTTTAGGAGGTTTTCCTCTTCCTGAAGGATTTTCAGGGGTTCTACTATTTTCTCTGACTCCTCCAGATCAGGCTGGACGTCTTAAAGATGTCCTCTAGCTCTGATTCGAGACTCTCAGCCATATTGACCTCTCTTACCAGAGAGTCAATAATATCAACACTCATGCAGTCATTTGGGGTGTCTGGATGTTGCATGGCTTTGACAACATTCAACTTGAACTCCTCCTCATTGACTCTCAAGGTTACTTCCTCTTTTTGGACGTCAATGAGGGTTCGGCCAGTTGCTAGGAAAGGTCTTCCTAGAATGAGAGTTGCACTCTTGTGCTCCTCCATTTCCAGCACCACAAAGTCAGTAGGAAAGGCAAATGGCCCAACCTTGACAATCATGTCCTCAATCACGCCTGATGGGTATTTAATGGAGCCATCAGCAAGTTGAAGACATATCCTGGTTGGTTTGATTTCTTCAGTTAAACCAAGCTTTCTGATAGTAGATGCAGGTATTAGGTTGATACTTGTCCCAAGATCACATAAAGCTTGCTTGGTGCAAGTGCCCTCTAATGTGCATGGTATCATAAAGCTCCCAGGATCTTAAGCTTCTCAGGTAAGCTTTTCAGAATGACTGCACTGCATTCTTCAGTGAGGTAAACTTTTTCAGTTTCCCTCCAATCCTTCTTATGACTTAAGATCTCTTTCATGAACTTAGCATAAGAGGGTATTTGCTCAAGTGCTTCTGCAAATGGAATCTTTATTTCAAGAGTCCTGAGATAGTCTGCAAAGCGGGCAAATTGCTTATCCTGTTCCGCTTGGCAGAGTTTTTGAGGATAAGGCATTTTGGCTTTGTATTCCTCAACCTTAGTTGCTGCAGGTTTATTACCTACAGAAGTGGGTTGGGAAGCCTTTTTAGAAGGGTTGTTATCAGCACTTGTATGTGACTGATTCCCCACTGGCATTTGAATGCCAGTGGTGGGAGCTGGAGTGGCGTTAGACGCCACTTCCTTGTTTGTTACTGGCGTTTGAACGCCAGAACCATGCTCCCTTTGGGCGTTCAACGCCGGATTCATGCTTGTTTCTGGCGTTGAACGCCAGGAATGAGCATGGTCTGGGCGTTCAGCGCCAGCTTTATTCCTATCTGGGTTCTGACTGTCCTCAGAGGGATTTTGAGTATCCACTTGTTCATTTCTTGGTTTCCTGCTGCTTTGAAGTGAGGTATTTAATGTTTTCCCACTTCTTAATTGAACTGCTTGGCATTCTTCTGCTATTTGTTTTGACAGTTGCTTTTCTGTTGCTTTAATTGTACTTCCATATTTCTGTTAGCCATTCTTGTTTCCTGTAATATTTCCTTGAATTCGGCTAGCTGCTGAGTTAGAAAGTCTAATTGCTGATTGAATTCATTAGCCTGATCCACCGGACTGAGTTCAGCAGTTACTGTTTTAGCTTCTTCTTTCATGGAAGATTCACTGCTTAGGTACAGATGTTGATTCCTGGCAACTGTATCAATAAGCTCTTGAGCTTCTTCAATTGTTTTTCTCATATGTATAGATCCACCAGCTGAGTGGTCTAGAGAAATCTGAGCTTTTTCTGTAAGTCCATAGTAGAAGATGTCTAATTGCACCCATTCTGAAAACATTTCAGAGGGGCATTTTCTTAGCATCTCTCTGTATCTCTCTGATGAGCGGATAATTTATACGCTTTTTGGCATTGTTTTTATATAGTTTTTAGTAAGTTTGAGCTACTTTTAGGGATGTTTTCATTAGTTTTTATGTTAAATTCACATTTCTGGACTTTACTATGAGTTTGTGTGTTTTTCTGTGATTTCAGGTAAATTCTGACTGAAATTGAGGGATTTGAGCAAAACTCTGAAAAAGGCTGACAAAAGGACTGCTGATGCTGTTGGATTCTGACCTCCCTGCACTCGAAATGGATTTTCTGGAGCTACAGAACTCTAAATGGCGCGCTCTCAACGGCGTTGGAAAGTAGACATCCAGGGCTTTCCAGCAATATATAATAGTCCATACTTTATTCGAAGAATGACGACGCAAACTGGCGTTGAACGCCAAGTACACGCTCCTTTCTGGAGTTAAACGCCAGAAAAACGTCATAATCCGGAGTTGAACGCCCAAAGCACATCATAACTCGAAATTCAACTCCAAGAGGAGCCTCTGCTCGTGGATAGATCAAGCTCAGCCAAGCACACACAAGTGGGCCCCGGAAGTGGATTTATGCATCAATTACTTACTCATGTAAACCCTAGGAGCTAGTTTATTATAAATAGGATGATTTACTAATGTATCAATCATCTTTGGTCTCAGTTTTGTTTTATTCTTCATCTTAGGAGATCATTGATCACGTTTAGGGGGCTGGCCATTCGGCCATGCCTGAACCTTCTTTTACTTATGTATTTTCAACGGTGGAGTTTCTGCACACCATAGATTAAGGGTGTGGAGCTCTGCTGTACTTCAAAGATTAATGAAGTTCTATTTTCTTTTATTCAATTCTCTATCTTATTCTTATTCCAAGATATTCATTCGTACTCAAGAACATGATGAATGTGATGAGCTAATAACTCTCATCATCATTCTCACTTATGAACGCGCGTGATTGACAACCACTTCCGTTCTGCGTGTAACAAGGCTTGAATGTATATCTCTTAGATTCCCCAACAGAATCTTCGTGGTATAAGCTAGATAGATGGCGGCATTCATCTAGATCCGGAAAGTCCAACCTTGTCTGTGGTGTTCCGAGTAGGATCCTGGGAATCCGGAAAGTCTCACCTTGTCTGTGGTATTCCGAGTAGGATTCCGTTCATGAATGACTGTGACGTGCTTCAAACTTTAACCTGCTGGGCGTTAGTGACAAACGCAAAAGAGGGATTCTATTCCAGTAGGAGCGGGAACCAACCGGTGATTGGCCGTACTGTGACAGAGTGCGTGCATAGCTTTCACTGCGAGGATGGGATGTAGCTATCAACCATGGGTGATGCCTCCAGACTGGTTAGCTGTGCGAGTGACAGCCGTACAGGTTATTTCCCCGAGAGGAATGAAAGTAGCCACAGCTGATAGTGAACCCCTATACAAAGCTTGCCATGGAGAGGAGTAAGAAGGATTGGGTAGAAGGAATAGGAGAGCAGGCGTCCTAGAGCTCTACAGCACCTCCATTCCGCTTATCTGAAATTCCTACCAATGAATCTACATAAGTATTTCTATCCCTTTTTATTAACTCCTTTTTATTCATTATCCATACCAATAAATCCAATTTTAATTCGCCTAACTGAGATTTGCAAGGTGACCATAGCTTGCTTCATACCAACAATCTCTGTGGATTCGACCCTTACTCACGTAAGGTTATTACTTGGACGACCCAGTACACTTGCTGGTTAGTTGAACGGAGTTGTGCTTTCACTCAGTGCCAATTTTTAAAATCCAATTACAATGAATCAAATCAAAAAGAACATGTTATCACAATTTCGTCCACCAAGTTTTTGGCGCCGTTGCCGGGGATTGTTCGAGTATGGACAACTGACGGTTCATCTTGTTGACAGGTTCTTGTTGCTCAGATTAGGTAATTTTCTTTCAAAAATCTTTTTCAAAATTTTTCTTTTATTTTTCGTTTTTCTTCACATTATTTTCGAAATATTAATAAAAAAAAAAAATCCAAAAAAAATTAGAAAATCATAAAATCCAAAAATATTTTGTGTTCTTGTTTGAGTCTTGAGTCAATTTTTAAGTTTGGTGTCAATTGCATGCTTTTAAAATTTTCTTGCATTTTTTTCGAAAATCCATGCATTCATAGTGTTCTTCATGATCTTCAAGTTGTTCTTGACAAGTCCTCTTGTTTGATCTTGATGATTTCTTGTTTTGTGTTGTTTGTTGTTTTCATGTGCATTTTGCATTCATATTTTCCATGCATTAAAGATTTCTAAGTTTGGTGTCTTGCATGTTTTCTTTGCATCAAAAATTTTTCAAAATTATGTTCTTGATGTTCATCATGATCTTCAAAGTGTTCTTGGTGTTCATCTTGACATTCATAGCATTCTTGCATGCATTCATTATTTTGATCTAAAAATTTCATGCATAAAAGTATTTTTGTTGTTTTCTCTTTCATAATTTAAAAATTCAAAAAAATCAAAATATCTTTTCCTTATTCCCTCCAAGATTTCGAAATTTTGGGTTGACTTGGTCAAAAATTTTCAAATTTGTTTCTTACAAGTCAAGTCAAAATTTCAATTTTAAAAATCTATCTTTCAAAATCTTTTTCAAAAATCATATCTTTTTCATTTTTTTTTTAAATTTCGAAAATTTCAAAAATTATTTTTCAAAATATTTTCAAATCTTTTTTTCTTTCTATGTAATTTTCGAAAATTAGCTAACAATTAATGTGATTGGTTCAAAAATTTGAAGTTTGTTACTTTCTTGTTAAGAAAGGTTCAATCTTTAAGTTCTAGAATCTTATCTTGGAGTTTCTTGTTAGTTAAGTAATTTTAAAAATTAAATCTTTTTCAAAAATATCTTTTTCTTAAACTTTTATCTATCTCTTTATCTTATTCTTTTAAAATTTTATCTTTTTCAAAATTGATTTTAAAATATCTTATCTAACTTACTATCTTCTTATCTTTTTCAATTTTGATTTCAAATCTTTTTCAATCACTAACTAACTTGTTGTTTGTTTCTTATCTTTTTCAAACCACCTAACTACTTTTCCTCTTCTATTTCGAAAATATCTCTCTTTTTCAAAAAGTTCTTTTTAATTAATTAATTATTTCATGTTTTAATTTAATTACATTTTATCTCTAATTTTCGAAAATCACTAACTCCTTTTCAAAAATTGTTTCGAATTCTCTCTCTCTTTTCTTCCTCTATTTAATTATTTAATTACTAACACTTCTCTTCACCCCTTCATCAAAAATCCGAATCCATTCCTCTTCTTCTACCCTTTCTTTTCTACTAACATAAAGGAATCTCTATACTGTGACATAGAGGATTCCTTCTTTCTTTTTTTGTGTTCCCTTTTCTTTCATATGAGCAGGAACAGGGACAAAGGCACTCTTGTTGAAGTTGATCCAGAACCTGAAAGGACCTCTGAAGAGAAATTAAAGAAGCTAAATTACAACAATCCAGAAGCAACCTTTTAGAAAATTTCGAACAAGAGGAAGAGATGGCGAAAATAATAATAATAATGCAAGGAGAATGCTTGGTGACTTCACAAAGCCAACATCCAAGATTGATGGAAGAAGCAATCTCCATTCCTGCCATAGGAGCAATAACTTTGAGCTTAAGCCTCAACTAGTTGCATTGATGCAACAAAACTGCAAGTTTTATGGACTTCCATCTGAAGATCCTTATCAGTTTTTAACTGAGTTCTTGCAGATCTGTGACACTGTAAAGACAAATGGAGTTAATCCTGAAGTCTACAGACTCTTGTTTTCCCTTTTGCTGTAAGAGACAGAGCTAGAGTATGGTTGGATTCACAACCCAAGGATAGCCTGGACTCATGGGATAAGCTTGTCACTGCATTCTTAGACAAGTTCTTTCCTCCTCAAAAGCTGAGCAAGCTGAGAGTGGATGTTCAAACCTTCAAACAAAAGATGGTGAATCCCTCTATGAAGCTTGGGAAAGATACAAGCAGCTGACCAAGAGATGTCCATCTGACATGTTTTCAGAATGGACCATATTAGATATATTCTATTATGGTCTCTCTGAATTTTCGAAAATGTCATTGGACCATTCTGCAGGTGGATCTATCACCTGAAGAAAACGCCTGAAGAGGCTCAAGAACTCATTGACATGGTTGCAAACAACCAGTTCATGTATACTTCTGAGAGGAATTCCGTGAACAATGGGGTACCTCAGAAGAAAGGAGTTCTTGAAATTGATGCTCTGAATGCCATATTGGCTCAGAACAAAGTGTTGACTCAACAGGTCAACATGATCTCAGAATCTGAATGGATTGCAACATGCATCCAACGTAATAGAGAGGCAGCTTCTGAAGAAGCTTATGATCCTGAAAACCCTGCCATGGCAGAGGTTAATTACTTAGGTGAACCTTATGGAAACACCTATAACCCACATGGAGAAATCATCCAAATTTCTCCTGGAAGGATCAACAAAAACCCCATCAAGGTTTAACAATGGTGGCGTGCAAGGCTGAATAATAGTAAGCCATATCCATCATCTTCTCAGCAACAGACAGAGAACTCTGAACAAACAATTCTAATTTAGCCAACATAGTCTCTGATCTGTCAAGGCCACTTTCAGTTTCATGAATGAAACCAGATCTTCCATTAGAAATCTGGAAGCACAAGTGGGCCAGCTGAGTAAGAAAGTTATTGAAACTCCTCCCAGTATTCTCCCAAGCAATACAGAAGAGAATCCAAAAGGAGAGTGCAAGGCCATTGATTTAATCAAAGTGGCCGAATGCACAAAGGAGGAGGAGGACGAAAATCCTAGTGAGAAAGACCTCCTGGACTTCCTCAAGCATGAAGGAGTTTCCTATTAAGGATCCAGAGGAATCTGAGGCTCATCTACAGACCATAGAGATCCCATTAAATCTCCTTCTGCCATTCATGAGCTCTGAAGAATATTCATCCTCTGAAGAGGATGAAGATGTGATTGGAGAGCAAGCTGCTCTATATTTAGGAGCTATCATGAAGCTGAATGCCAAACTGTTGGTATGAGACTTGGGAAAGTAAACCTCCCTTACTCATTAGTGAACTAGACACTTGGATTCAGAAAACTCTACCTCAAAAGAAACAAGATCCTGGCAAGTTCTTAATACCTTGTACCATTGGCACCATGAGCTTTGAAAAAGCTCTATGTGATCTGGGGTCAGGGATAATCTGGGGTCAGGGATAAATCTTATGCCCTCTCTGTAAGGAGAAGATGGGGATCATTGAGGTACAACCTGCCTTTTCTCATTACAATTGGCAGATAAGTCCATAAGACAAGCTTATGGATTAGTAGAGGACGTGCTAGTAAAGGTTGAAGGCCTTTACATCCCTACTGATTCATAATCCTAGATACTAGGAAGGAAGATGATGAATGCATCTCCTAGGAAGACCTTTCCTAGCCAGAGCAGGAGCTGTGATAGATGTCAACAGAGGTGAGTTAGTCCTTCAATGAATGGGGACTACCTTGTGTTTCAAGCACATGGCCATCCCTCTATGACAAAAGAGAGTAAGCATGAAGAGCTTCTCTCAGTTCAGAGTCAAGAAGAACCCCACACAGTTAACGCTAAGTTTGGTGTTGTGAGGCCACAACCAAACTCTAAGTTGGTGTTCAAACCCCATATCCAAACTCTAAGTTTGGTGTTGGGAACACTACCACTAAATTGACCTGATCACCATGTGGCTCCATGAGAGCCACTCAAGCTATGACATTAAAGAAGCGCTTGTTGGGAGGCAACCCAATTTTATTTATCTAATTCTATTTTATTTGTTTCTTTGTTATTTTTGTGTTTCATTAGGTACATGATCATGAGGAGTCACGAAAAAAAAAAAAAAAATTAAAAACAGAGTCAAAAACAGAAGAAAAAAAATTTTCACCCTGGGGACGCACGGGCTGGCGTTCAACGCCCAGAAGGTGCATCTGGC